>NC_056730.1:674811054-674928554 GCF_019279795.1 Protopterus annectens
CTTTAATTCATGCATATCTAGAACAGGCTGAAGTCTATGCTGCTGCTGCTAATAGACCACAGCCAAGATGGAGAAAAGTTTTCAGACCCCAATTAACTTATCACAGTCTGCATGATGTGGAAATTGTAGACCACTACAAAGTAGATAGAGACACACTACAGGAACTCTGCGACCTCTGCCATTCTCAACTCAGACCCAGGGCAAACTGTGAGGAACCAATACCAGTGGAGACAAAAGGATGCGCAGCACTGAATTTTAGCTACAGGAACTTTTCAGAGATCAGCAGGTGTCACTGGCATCAGCATCCAGGATCCTTCATCATTTCCTAAGTGCTATGCTCCAACATGCCAGTGACCACATATATTTTACCCATACTGCTGAGGACAAGGCCAGAAATATGCAAGAGTTCTACCCTGTAGCACACTACCCTGACGTACTGGGTGCTATAGATTGTACACCACCTTGAGAAAAGGGAAGGGTCTATATTAATAAAAAGGGCTTCCACTCCATTAACTGCCCAGCTAATGCTAAGGGATTGAATTTGTGTGCTGGCAACTCAGGCAGTTACCACAACTCACATATCTGGCACACCTCCCAACAGTATCAGATGTTCACTGGTGGTGATACCACACATGGTCATTTACTGGGGGGTGTAGGTTATGCCTGGAACTGTGGCTGATGACACCCATCTGAAATGCACACACACCTGCTAAAAATGCCATAATGAGGTACACGCTCAAACCAGAAATATCATGAAGCATGTGTTTGGACTGCTGAAGTCATGGCTCCACTACCTAGAAACACCTGGGGGAGCCCTGTAGTACAATCCAAATACATGTACTGAAATCTTTACCATGTGTGCCATGCTTCACAACATCATCCTGAGAAAACATGTTCAGCAGGATTATCAAGGGGAAGTGGCACACATCCCACCACCAATGACAAGGTCACCACAGCTACATGCAGGTGAAAAGTCAGAGGGGAACCAGTAGCTGCTGTGGGTGTAGGCAGATGTAGGCATGCTCAATATGCCCTCACACTGCCTAAGAGACAACCCATAGCACACTCACTCACCACCTAAGGGGCTAAAACCTTCATCCTATGCAGATACATAAAATAACATTGATGCCAGGCAATGCTCACAACCTTTACCTACCGATGTAATGGCTATGTACCCCTAGCATCAGACAGACTCAGCCCGGAACTAATGTGTAGCAGCTGCTAAATTTACAAGGTAAATGATGAAACTGGAATGTTAAAACAGAATTGTGTAATAATACAAATGAATGGTATATCCTTGCATGTTGTTACTTGGTAATGTAAGTAAGTAAAAGGTGGTTGATTTGTACAGCAATGGCTTTAAAACATGACAGCAGAGACTTATGTGAATGCATGTATCCTCTTTCAAGTAATAGACCTCAGGCATCAAAGATTCACACATTTCATACCTCTCAAAAGCACTGATGGTCATCGAATATCCTCAGTTTGGCCTCATACTTTTATACTGGAAATTCATTAAAGAGAGAAGTTTGAAAGTAATGACCCACATTTCATTTTTAGAGTTCATAACCCTCAGAAGATTCTTAAAAATGCCGATGGACAAAACTGTTTTGATTCTATCAACTGTCTAACTTTCTAAGACCAAAATATTTCAAAAGTGCAATTAGTAAAACAATATCACAAACACAGATATAATAAGCACTAACTCAATTATGCAGCCTGAGCATCAGACACAAAACTTCTGTATCCCTGAATCCAAAAGATAAAAAAAGGATATGGCACAGTTATCATCACTTGCACAGGGTGTTGGGGGTGGGGGTTGCATAAGCTGACATAAAAGGTAAGTGAGTGCATGTGAGAAAGATAGAGAGACAGGCAGACATGTGGATAAAGTAACAAATCACCAGTGAGACAGAATAAGCTTTAAGCTTCATAGCTGAACAAAGTACTTGTTTTGTGTGTGTGTGTGTGTGTGTGTGTGTGTGTGTGTGTGTGTGTGTGTGTGTGTGTGTGTGTGTGTGTGTGTGTGTGTGTGTCTGTCTATCTGTATGGGTCCTCCAGGGGAAATTGGTGTGTGAGTGTCTGCAAGAACACAGTCAAGCACTGTGCTATCTCTATGTCTTGGTATGTCAAACAGGTGTGAGCTTTGCATGGTAGAGGTGGCAGTTTGTTGTAGTACCCAACCACGAGAACTGGCTCTGCCAGGAGTTGCACTGGCATGTCCACGCCAATGGTCATATGCACTGCTGCTACCTGAATGTGACTGATGTCTGCTGGATGGATTCCCTTCACAAGGATGCCCAGGAGCATGACCCCATGGCCTTCCATGTCTGGGTGTGGTCACCTCAACCACTGACGGAGCAATGGAAGTACTGCCACTATGGCAGCTTGCTTGGGTATGGCTACATCGGCTAACATCAGATGATGTGGCTGACCTATGCCCATGTGGATGCTGTCTGCCTCCCAGCAGATGTTTCATCACAGACACCTTCTGTTCCAATGAGTCATTCATCCAATCCATTGAACTTGTAACTTGGTGGAGGCAGTCACGTATGTCAGCCTGTGCCACATCTACAACCCTAAGCATTTCTATGGAGGACCTATTGGAACATGCCTATGCCTCCATAATGGCCATAAACATAAATTGAGTGGCACAGGTAGACACACCTGGATCAATTGGATGATGGACAGCAGGCCTCCTCCAAGTACCCCTAACAACCCTCCTGCATGGCATCTCACCCACACTTTGGCTACAGCCACATTCAACAGGTACTGAAGCCTCAGTTACCACAATACCCTGATCGAGTGTCTCACCTTCCAGCTGTCCAATATCTGAGGGCTTACTGGAATGGGTTGGCATAGGCCTACTGACTCTGTCTGATGGAATTACAGGGGATGGCTGAAAGTCAACCTCAGTATCAGATTCAACCTCTGCACCCCTGACTGTGCCTCTATTTGGCCACCATTATCATCAGAGTCTGCTGATACACTGATATCAGGTGGTAGGAGTCCCACATTTCCACTGTTAGGATCACCTGTGATAATAGGCAACAAACACAGAAAAAATAATACCTACACTACTATAGTCCAATATATGCAAACAAACTAACAGTGGTGCCACTATTACAGACAGTACAGCAAAACACATAACAGTCAGTCCTGACACCCACAGTACAGACTAAATATTCTTTGAACTGCTCATCAGTACTGACATGAAAATGTTGGCTTACCATGTGCAGATGATTGTAGGCTTCCTATGGTGGATGGTCCTGGAAGATGCAAAAGGTAAGGACACTATCATCGCAATGAACAGTAACACAGGCTGTTAAAACTTCTTGCCCTTTATATGTTGATTAATGATACTTTTAACAAGAATTTGGATGAGATGTCCACTCCAAGTCCATGTGTAATCAGCCAGAATGGGTTGTTAACTGTATAAATCTACAACTATCCCCCCAAAAGATATTTAATGTTACTCAGAACTTAAGTATTGTTGTCAATATTTTACAACTGAGATAGGTAAGCCTACCTAGAAGCTCATCTTGCGACATACTTGTCCTCCCTGAAACAGCAACACCGATGTCAATGACATGCTGTGGCACACTTTACACTGAGCTGTATGGATCCTTGACAGTGGAAAGGAATTCATCACTTGGTGTCACTGGTGGATCTGTAACAGCCCCCCCGGTAGTCATTCATTCACAGGCTATTGCAGCTGCTCTCCTCCGGGCCAATGAAATCATATCAGTGGCCCTATGGTACACCTGATCATATGGGTTTACCTTCATAATAGCGAAACACAGTGGTGCAATTGCTCGTATGAGTGAATCATAACCACGAACCTTACAACAATGACAGTTGTAAATGTTCAAAATCAGCAAATCATAAAGCCGATTAGCTGATTTTTGAACATTAATGTCGAAAAAAAATTAGATAAAGTGTAATGCAGGGGGGCAAGCCCCCCTGCACCCCCCACACCCCCACTATTTTATTATTCTAACTCCGAGATCGCACTACAGTGGGGAAAGGAACCATTTTCCAATCTCCACTATAGTGCAATCTGCCCCAGTATGTCGAATGTGCAGTGAGCGAATCTCACTGTGAATTTGCTCATTGCATATTCAAACCTTTTTCCATTCGGCGTTTGCAAACTTTGCAAACTGCCTTTCAGAAAATTGCTGTTCGGCGTTGTGCAATATGCACATGTAAAGGTAAACTGATCATATGTCCTGCACTGACCAACTACCACAGTCACTTCAGCCACTATCTGTTGCGAAATTTGCATTCTGCCAGAAATATCCCCACATCCCATTTAAAGCAGAAAGGCACTATGTGCAGCAGTAGCATTGTCACCTCGCAGCAAGAGGTTCTCTGGTTCGATTCTTGGCTGGCGTGCCTTCTGTGCAGAGTCTGCATGTCCTCCCTGCATTTGTGTGGGTTGCCTCCGGATGATCCAGTTTCCTGCCACGTTACAAAGACATGTATCAAGCATTTCTCCCCGGGCATCCCCTGAAAATTGGCTTTGTTCCAAGTCGGACTTTCCCGGTTAACATATGTTAAATAAATAAAATAAATAAATGCTTGGACAATTACTTCATTCTCAGGGTCATTAAAGGGGGCTTAGTGGGGATTGGCATGCCTGGGCGCCATAGTCATAGCTGACATAATCCACAAAATAAGGATAATACACATAAATATCACACAAATAAAAGTTCTGCTTAGATATAACACATAAAAGGTAGTATTTCACTATTACCCACTGGAGAAACATAAAACAGTCAAGCTAGTCAAATATTAAAAAATGAATTGTGTGATTGTGACATATTACAATCACACACAAAGCATGGTTGGATCCAAAACTAGATTAACAATAGCGAATTTTGTTTGTGCCAACTCAGATATGCAACATGGCTCCCCCACACCCAAAACAACAGTCAAATGACGCATTTTGCTAAAAAGCCATCAATTAAATGCTAAAAGTGCAATCATAGGGTCATAGGTTGGTACTAGGCTATCTGCCCTAGAGCCTATACAAGCCTAGCCATAACAATTACCTGCATATTTCTTCCCACAATATTTACTTCCCTGGAACCCTGTCTAGCAGGGTGACTGATGTGATCCCTGGGGTGAATTTCCTATCTCCCATACAATCGTCAAGGTTCTTTTTGAAGAGGGCCAAGGAGGTGCTCTGCTTAACATGTATGGGCAGTCTATTCCAGAGTATGGGGAGTCTCTGGGTCAGGAACCTATCGCTCCAGTATGTTTTGTTCATTGTGATGACAAGGTTTAGATCCCTGGAGCATGTGGCTCTGAGGGATTGGGATTTCTTTAAGTGGATCATGTCCAGCAGCTCAGGGTTTGACATGGCTTTGTATGTTAAGCAGAGATTACCTCTGAGTAGACGATATGCCACAGAGTGAGTTTTTTTAGACAGTCAGCATAGGGCATCTGCTTTAGGCCTGAGATTCTTTTAGTGAGGTATTTCTGCGGCCTTTTCAGCTATTGCAGATATCTTGTGAGGTACATACCAAATGGGGTATTGTACTCTATAATGGGTCTAATGAGGGATGGGTACAGTGGGACAATAACCTCCTTTTTTCTGGATGAAAAGCCCTTAGTGATGAGGTGTGCCACATAGAAGGATTTCCTGACTGTTGTGGTGATGTGGTTATCGAAGGTGAGACCACTGTCCACCTGTGCCCCTATGTCTCTGATCACACTTTCGGTGTTTAGTGTACTACCACCTATGTGGTAATTCATGGGTACATGTTTTTTCCCAAAGGGGATAACTATACATTTCTTGGCATTAAGCTTGAGCCTATGGCTCTTGCACCAAGCATTAAATAAACTGTCCTTGAAAAATGTATACACATTTACCACAGAACATTCCATTTCATGCAATTGCCATTCATGTCCACCTGTGACCAGCACTCCATTAGAGGTGTGTATGGGCCATTCTAGAAGGTAACACCACTGTGTCATTGACAATATAGGACATTTACATTTCACAGAAATAACAATAGAAGAATGTAAAGAGAAAAACAATTGTAATATTAGCACTTGTGATGACAGTTAATAAGGCAGTGCATCTGAGAAAGAAAAATGCCCTGATAAACATGCCTATGCCATCAGTACACTTCTAAGAAATGCATTCAGATAAAAATAGCATTTGATAATGCATATGTATATATGTGTGTGTGTGTATATATATATATATATATATATATATATATATATATATATATATAAATAGATTTTTCTTAGTGAGACTTCAGCATATCTAGAATGTAGCTGAAAAATGCAAGCCTACTTTATCCAAATCAGTAGTCTTCTGTGCAGATAAATCCCAAAGTAATGTCTTCTTCTGTGTTATCCACATAAATAAGTCTCCTCATCTTCAGGTTTCCTATCTACACGGTTCCCTTATTTATAGTGTAGATTCAGGGCTGTGAGCATGGTGTAGATGCAAATGAGGTGTGAACTCATTAGAATTGCTAAATCCTAAACACTTGTGTCTATATAGCAGAGGTAAATATAGTGCAGGCACTCCCTCAGTGTTTGTTTATTTTATTTATTTATTTATTTAATATTTGTTATCCAGGATTGTCCGACTGGACAGCAAGTGTCCGTTTTCAGCAGAGTCCTGGGGAAAAAAGCTCCATAAAAAAGAAGACAAAAAAACATGCAAATTACATGAACATGAAGTTACAAAAATTACAAAAATGCAATAGAGATGAGAAAAACTATGACAGTGCATAGATAGAAAGTTTACAGCTGGATGTTACAATAGAGAAACTATCAGTGAGCAGCATTGTCTATTCCTGTGTCAGATGAACAGATAACATTTTGTACAAAATATACAGTGCGTAATTTAGCAAAAATATCAATTTGTAGCATTGCTCATTCCTGCGATGGAAAAACAGATAACATTTTGTGCAATATTTACAATATTTACATTGAGCAACTTAGACACAGTAAATAGCATGAACAGTATATAATATGTTTATATAGCAACCATGACAGAGCATGCACTTGTGCCATTCATACATATCCCTGTAGTTATATGTGACTTTACAGAGGTTGGTTGCAGTTGCATAAATGGTTGGTGTAGAGATATGATTTCAGGAGGGTCTTAAAAGAGGATGTACATTTTAGAAGTCTAAGGTCAGGAGGGAGGTTGTTCCAGGTGTTAGCAATTTCATGGGCAAAGAGAGATTCCCCAGAGTTGTTTTTGCAAGAGATGATTTCAATTAAGGCTTTGTTGCTGGAGCATAGTTGTCTATTAGAATTATAGAAGTTGAGATGGCTGATCAGAGCAGGGTTTTTTTCAGAATATACAGTATTTGGTGGGCTAAGTTGGGCTGGTGATACTTTAGTAGGTTGGGGAAATCTAGCCAATGTAGGGTATGTAGGGTGTGGCAGTGGTGGGAACGTGATTTGGCATTGGCAGCAAATCTAGCGATTTTGTTACAGCAGGTGGAAAGTTTTTTCAAGTCAGTTTTATTTAGATTTATTAATGCAGGGGAAGCATATAGATGTGTAGATAGGCGGTGAGTTCTGGTTATGGCAATATGAGATTCTGAGGTTAGATACCTTTTGTATCTGTAGAAGGAGTCTAATTTGTTGTTGCCTTTAGAGATGGTTGTTGATATGTGTTTGTCAAATTTGAGCTGTTGATCAATGGTAGTTCTCAGGAATTTTGCCTCAGAGATAGGGGTGATTTGGGTCTTGGTGGAGAATATGAAAAAGAGAGGTCATTGGACTTGGTTGGATGGAACAGCATGAGTTGTTTTTTGGGGGGGTTAATATCAGTTGTGAGTTATTGAGCCAGATCTCAATTTCAGTGAGGGCTAATTGGGCTTTTTGTTGTAGAAGGTGGATGTTGGGTGTAGATCATATGAAGGTTGTTGTCAGCATATTGGACTATATTGGCTTTTGTGGTAGCTAGGTGGAGTTGGTTTGTGAAGATATTAAAAAGAAGTGGGCTAAGAACTGACCCTTGGGGTACATCTAGGGTGACTGGGAATGGGGGAGATAGGGAGTTGATCCATTTGACAGACTGGTGGTGGTTATCTAGGTAGCTGTTGAACCAGAGCAAAGTGGGGGTGTTAAAGTTGAGGTCAGATAGAGGCAGATTAGAAGTTTCTTGTGAGATACCATGTCAAATGCTTTGGATATGTCAATGAAGGTAGCTGAAAGTAGTTTATCTTGGTTCCTATAGGAGTTTATAGTGTTGGTGAATCTGAGTAGGCCAGTGGAGGTTGTCAGCGGTGAGGGAGGTAGGTTTGAGTTAAGTTAAGAATTTTGTATAGTAGATGTTTGTATTGGCTTGCATGAGAAGTGGATGATGTTTTGTTTGGTCTTAGGGGGTTGAGAAATGTTGGTGGGAGTAGAATCATTTATGAGTTTGAGTATGGAGGAGGTAAAATAGTTGTTAAAGCTGCATGCTATGTATATATCTGTGCCGGTTGTATTGGGGTGGTGTGGTGGATCTGCTGGGCTGAAGGATAATATTTATTGTTGCCTAGAATTTTTGAAGGTTAGTGTTAAGTTTCTTTTGTAGGGAGATGTAGTAATTTTGCTTATCCAGATGTACCTGCTTTTTAGCCTTATTCCAAAGTTCGAAAAAGCTTGCCTAGTTATGGGTGTTCTATGATGGTGCCAGGCTTTCTAGGCTTTGTCCCTATTTTGGAGTAAAGTTCTTTTGGTTTTGGAGCTGGGGGTAGGACTGCTGCACACCCTAATTGTTTTGATTGGGGCTAGGTGGGTGAAGATGTTTAGAAATTTGAAGTTGAAGTATTCAACTGCTCTGTCTAGTGGAAGGTTTTTGATGGGAGACCAGTTACAGTATTTTAAGGCTCTTAAGAAGTCCTCTTTGGGGAAGTTATTGTGGGAGCAGGTATGTAGGAGGGAAGATGAGTTGTTGGATTTAAGCTTATGTCTAAGGATAAAGGTGGGGTTGTGGTCACTGAGAGCATTGGCCAGTGTGCCACATTGGTGGGCAGTATTGGGTTGGTTGGTGAGGATCCAGTCTTATGTGGATTCTCTTTTAGTGGCCTTGTCTATACGCATGGGGGATTGAATGAGTAGGGTGAATTTATATAAATTGATATGGCAGGTGGATGTGGGGGAGTGGATATAGCCCCAGTTGATGTGAACATTGCCTAATATGATAGTTTCCTGGGGAAGGGAGTGGGACGCCCAGTGGAGTATAGATTCTAGGATGGATAGTTTCTCGCCTGGGGGTATATAGATGCTAATTAAGTTAAGATGTTTGTGTTGGTTTAAGGGGAGTTTTGTGAATAAGGCTTTAGCATTTTTGAAGTCCAGGGTATCTTTATGTAGGAATTGCATTTTTACATTAGTTTTTTGAAGTAGGGCTATTCCACCACCTCTTTTATGTACACAGTCAGACCTAATAATATTATAACCAGGTGGGGTTATTGAATTGTCCCTGATTTGTGGTTTAAGCCACATTTCGGTAATGGCTATAATGTCGAAGTTATATAAAGAGATGATGGAATGAAGCTCTTCTATTTTATTCATAATATTGCAGATATTCAAGTTTAGAAGTAGTAAGTCAATGGGATTTTGTTTGGATGAAAAGTAAGAATTACAATTATTATTGGTGGAGGTTGTAGGGCCTGGGTTAGGGTGAATATCACCACTCAGTGATAGCTGGGTAGTTATGGATGTAATAGTTCTGAGATACTGTATTATTAGGGAGTGGTATTGCAAATTTGGTTGCTTTTTGGATGGAGTGAGAAAATACTTAAATGGGTAAGATGGATTGGAGTTTGGTAGTTGGCTATTGGGAGTATGCTTGTAAGACTAGGGTGGTTGATATTGGTGTGGCATATGGTGGGGGATTTGAGGTTGTTATAGTGGATGATTGAGAGGTGGTAAGTGGCACTGATGGTAGCTATAGTGAGATGTGAGTAGGGAGGCTAGTAACAGAAGAGTAGTATGTTGATGGAGTGGGGAAAAAGAGGCATATTAGAGTAGTAATGGGTAGAGAAGGGAAGTTACTGTATTAGAGGGGGTGTAGTTTTGATGGAGGGAAGCAGGTTGATGAAGGTGTTGGAATAGGAGGGTCCAGGGCAGAATGGAAGAGTGTATGGGAGGTGTTTACCTATCTGGATTTGGGACATTCTTTAGAGAGTAGGTAATGGATGGATAGTTATGATTGGCTGGTGGGTGTTGCTTAGAGGGTCAGCTGACTTGGAGATTGGATAAATCTGAAGTAGTGGAGGTGGATGGGAAATGGAGGCAGAGTAGGGGAGCAGAGTGACCCCAAGCAGAGTGAGTATGAATGGAGTGGGGGTACACCAGGAATGCAGAATTGGTGCCAAAAAAAAAATCAATGAAGTATGAGTATTCGGCCTGGTAAGTAAGTCTGCCTTATCTGCAACAAGGGTTTGAAGACTGAGATACTGACTGATTTTTAATAAAACACGTTTCTATATTTTCACTTGGCCTGTGTTCATTGTTAGAAGAATCTGTTTGCATATAGTTTGTAAAGCTGTCTCTGAAAGTATACCTGCACATTGGAACACAACCATCAAATACTACACATTGCACACTCATCAATATGGTAACATGCAGAACTTGAAATATCTTGACAGTTGAACATGCGTACACATCAATTTCATGCAGGCCTCCCAACATATTCTCTCCAACATCCAGTGCTGATGTCATCCACTATAAGTTGTCCTGCAGCCTTGTAAAAGTTAGACTTATGCCATGGCACTTGCATAAAGTAAGTTAGAACCAACCAAGATGCAAAGTGAAGTCTCATTTTATACGTAAGATAAGCAGTAATATGAAAAATGAACTTGACAATGCAACTTCAATAAAAAAGATATTTAATTGGACAAAGCTTTCAGGTTAAAAACCCTTTACCAGTGTACATAAAATAGCAAATAACCTTCCCCTTTATGTATAGAAAACACACAGCCAAACAATTAAATAATTAACAAGCAATTAGAATCAATTAAGAAAAACTCTTCTAAAAGCCAAAGCATTCTTTATACATAAAGTTAAAATACAAACATATCATTTATATGTAAAACTATCACAGTTCAAGTTCCTAATGCAGGCACATTTGTTTATATTTGAGGATTGGCTTAAATAATACCATTTGATTTAATCCAGGAGAAACATCAGCCCCCATTCTCAAAATCTATTCACATTCCTTTATTTCCAGCCTATTATTAGTGTCACCCCTTCGTATGTTTCTAAAAAACTTGATCTATTACCCTAAAAGTAAATCTATGTTCAGTCCCATACTCACTCATATGCTTAGCCAATGAATTAATGCTAAGATTTCTTTTAATATCAGACCTGTGTTCAATATTTTTTTTCCTTTTAGTTTTCTCATTGACTTAACTATGTAAAATGCTGTGCATGCACTACAGGTTGCCAAGTAGACTATATTAACAGAAATTACAAGTTGCAGGGCATCTAAACATAAATTCTTTTTTAGTTAATGGGTGTATGAACACATTCCCCAGGATTCACGAAGCCTCCGTGTAAGAGTTATAACTCTTACACGGAGGCTGCAGTTAAACGGAGTGATGTCAGCATGCTTTGCATATTCATGAGAGCATGCTGAATCACACCTAAGTCTAACACGGTCTGTGTAAGACAGTAGGGGGCGTGTCCATAGGCTGAGCCCTGCAAGCGGACACGCTCCCAGAAGTGTAAAAGTGCCCAAAGTAAACACCCACAACACAGTCCACGGAAATGTGAATAAACACAACACAACATATGCCCCCACAGACTATGAACATAAAATATATATAAATGAACATGTTATATATTTTTTTAAATTTTAAAGATGTTTAACCGTGAGTGCACTCATTTGCGCGGGCGTGCCCATAGCGCAGCTACAGTTAGCAGTCAGTGGGAAAGCATATAAGAACTAAATATGCAAAATAAGCCAGGAAGCAATAGCGTAGCGGTAGAGATGTTGGCTGAAGAGCAGGCATTCATGGTTCGAGCCCCCACAACACCAATTTTTTTTTTTTCAAAATAAGCAGGAAACAAGTCCCTGACAAATATGTACACATAAAACCACAATTTATGTAAAATGTAATGAAATAGCCCATTTATATTGAAGACATGTGAGGTAACAAAAGAAGAAAAAATGCCAGATGTGCTCATAGCTGAGCTCCAGTTTAACAGAGTGAGTGCATGTGCCTGTGGATGAGCAGTGGTTTAACTGGTGCAAAATGAGTGCCCGTAGCTGAGAAGTGGTCTAACACGCTAAATCTATGTGCCCCTAACTGAGATGAGCGTAATATGCGTGCTGATAGCCAAATGAGGCTTAAACCAGCGTATCCCGTTTGCGCGGAGCGGCACACCGCGCAAACAAGCTAACCGACGGGCAACGTTGAGCAAGCCATATCAAAACTGCCTTTACACAGACACACCCCTCAGCATGTCTAGACAGTCATGAAAAATAAAAAGCAGTGGCCAGGTTCAAACCCAGGATACTATACACCATAGTCAAGGTACCAAACCACTAAGCCACAACAGCAGCACCTAGGAATGCAATAATAGCTAATATATAGGAATGAATACAAACTGGAGCATGACAATGCAGGTTTACTGAAGTTGATACAAAATGGACTATATAAGCCCCATAGGCGGGAATACACAGCATAAACGATTGTAGAACTGACCTGCAGGCAGAATGACAGGAGTAGGAGAGGGTAGTTGCTTCCGAGCACAGAGGTGGGGTGTTGAGGAGTCCAGGTACACGGTCTGGCTCCTAGTCCATAATCATGAGGCCCAACTCATGCAGGGCCAGGTCCTCTGGGGAGCATACAGGGCTGAGGCGTGGGACCGGTTGGCTCATGATCTCACCAGTGCCACAGGGATTCCAAGGACTGGTGAGCAGGTCTGTCACCACCATGCGGACCTGAAGAGACGCAAGCAGGACCAACTGAACCTTTGGATCCAGGAGGCCCGGCAAACACCCAACGCCCCACTACTGAGTAAGTAACATTTAATTATGTATGTAAGAAATTAAACTAGCTGATATTATGGAGATGTGTATTCCAATATTACTTCATTTATATTACAGCTGCAGGTGTCCGTTCTGCGAACCGCAGAGCCTATGGCGATAGGCTGGTGTGGTTGCGCCACCAGGCAGGTCAGTAATCCACTACCAGTAACTGTAAAGAAATATAAAAGTATGACAGTCAGCAAAAGAGTGCAGTGTAGTCAGTAAGGAATAAAATCTGCAAGTAACAGTGTGAAAGTGTATGCAAGTATTGCTTGATTACAAAAGTGTGTTTCAGCCTGTAAGTTTAACCAAAAATGAAACTGTCTGACATATATTCTGAAATAAAAATGCCCTACCTGTAAGAAAATAGTACACAACCTGCAGCAGGCTGAAAAGTATAGCTGCAGAAGATGATGAAATCACATGTGTGAAATATATCCCTGTGGAAATACTGAAACATGACAGAAGTGAGACTGCTGGAAAGGATTGTAATAACTACTGGTAAAACATGTCAATAAAGCCTAGAAGTACCATCCTGAATAGTAAAATGAAAGCAAGTGAGAGAGTGTGAGAAAGTGTCATGAATCCAGCAATACAGTAGTAATAACCCCTGAATAAAGTATACTGCAGTCAAGACATAATGAAATGCATGTGAGATTCAAAACCAAACAGCAAAATCTGTTCAAAGTGTTGCTGCATCTGGAATGTGTATCCCAAAATCTGGATATGTTGCACTCAGTCTGCAATATGCAGATAGGATGATTGTCTGATATACCAAACATCCACACTTGTCTACAGCTATATAAAGCAAATGTAGCAGGATGATGTAGCTGAACAAAGCTAGATATGAATGTGTATGAAGAACCATAAAATGTATATTGATGTTGCAGTAACAGTCCTATCACCAAGTTGAAATAGTTATCATATAGGAAACTGTAGTTAGAACAGTAGTGTGTATATAACTGTAGCTATTAGAAATGTACAGCATATGTATTGTTATTCGAAGGTGTTAATATTACTTTCTTTACCCCACCCTATATCCAGTTGAAAATGGTATGTGCAATCACAATTAACACCCCTGGACGTTTGTCCTGTTGGGTCATATATATTTGCATGTCCGTTGATGCATCTGCCCTGTTCATACATCCACACCTGATGGCCTGTTGCCATCAATTAACCCTGCATGTTGTTGGACTGTGTATTTCTGTTCAAATTATGCATGTGTTATGCACACTGCTCAATGGTGTGAATAGCTGGGTGTTTGGTTAATGGGAATACTAATGCATGCTGTTACAACTAATTGTGAATGGTATTATATGTCACTAACCCAAACTGTCATGACATAATGCAAAACATAGGATGACAGGGAAGGCGGGTTCCAGCGGACCCACCTCTCCCACCTCAGCTGGCGAGTGCACCTAGCACTAGTGCCGAGTCCGGACCCTCCTCCGGTGGCCCTGTGCCACCTGTGGGTGGAAGCGCTGCAGGGGATGGGGCTCGCCCCCCCTCTGCAAGTGTGGCCGGAGGAGAACCACCACTCACCCTCCGTAGCGTCCGGACTGTGGTGCGGAGGGAGATTCGGGACTCTGTTCTCGAGCCCCTACGCCAGCTCGAGGCACGGGTGGCGCAACTAACGGGCATGCCTGTTGCCCCGCCTACACAGCCCCCAGCACAGCCCCATCCTGGGCAGTGAAGGAACAGTGGCAACTGCCTATGGGTGGGGATATCAGTTCCACTGTTGCCATCTGTGGGCTCATGGGCTCTGGATATCCAAACCTCCGTCCCCGTCAATTGCGTAACCCCCCCCACAAGTGTCATACACCGCCCCTGTATGCGTCTTGTTTGTCTTGTCTGTTTACCTACCCAACCTACCTCCCCAGCTGTACCGACTTCCATCACCTGACATACCACTCTCACCTGAAAAAAAAAAAAAAAAAAAAAAAAGGGCACTCTGTACCCACAAAAAAATTACGCCCCATACATAGCTTCCCATTCCGCACACATGTCTGCTGGACATGGAACCTATCAATTACAATTGGCTGTACAACAAGTATTATTGTTGTCCTGACACCTCTCTCAGGGGTGGAAGGTTTCAAATGTCACACCAAATTACATACATATGCACAGCTGTTGCTGATGAAGGAATGGGCAGCTATGGGCCTTACCTACATCCCTCCTGCACATCCCAAGCTTGTTTCCCTACTGTCTTACCCTCTTTGTAACCCCTTTTTCACCACTTTCCTGTCTCCCCATTTTCTTTTCTTTCAAAGAAAATAGCACGGGTGTGCGCAAGAGTAAGCACGTTTAAGCGGTTGTAAGGTAGCGGTGTCTTGCTTGTGAGCTAAACGCCAGTGCGCATGCGTGAGCTCCGCGCAAACCAGCGCTAACCCGTTTACAACTCCTTAAAAGTGCCTTAGTCACTTTGATTGACAGGTCCTGTACTCAGTTCAAAAGCAAAATAAAATCCCACTGTCAGTCCCGAACCCAGTACCTTGGAAACAGTAGTCTGCATGACATACCACTAAGCCATGACTCTTATACAAGAGCATTGTGCTAAAATAAATATATCATGTAATAGTAGGAATGAATGTAAAGGGAATATAGATGTGTAGTACACAAAGCATGCCATTTAGAATTACTATCAAAACTAGTGGATTTCCATAATAGTAGTGTGTGAACAAAAACAGCCATGCTAGTTGGAAGCTAGTAGGTAATAATGTCACTATAGCACCTTGCAAGCCACACACATACTCACAGCAGGATAATCACTGCCCATACCCCACAACCTCTTACAGGAACATATCTGGACCAAGTAATAAAATATGTGGAGCAAAGGCCCAAAACCAGGGACACATTACAAATAATGTTACAACAAACGCAGACAGTTCAGAGAGTAACAGGGTCTGCACTTTGTCGAATGTTTGGAAGGGTATGCAGTCTGAAACTTGAATGTTTGTCACCATATTCTGACTTGAGCCCAGAGTGATTTGCCAGAAAAAGGTGTGCATGAGATATTGACCAAAATATGAGGCAGAAATGTGGACAACCTGCAAATATCTGTACACATGACGGGTCTGACACCACCATATTTGAATAGTTAAGAGCCTAAACATAGCAACAGGGAATGACTTACAGGGATGCCCCACAGACTCCATGTGAAATGTACAAACAGTAGGCAGAAAGGTGTAACACATGCAATGGTAACTATGGAGTCCTGAAAGTATTCATCACTTGCATGGCAGACAAAGTGTAGTAATACATATGCTCATGCTAACCCACAGTCACAACTGCAGCATACCAGACATTTTAATGGGTGTACCCCACTGGTATGTACCATTCCATGAGGCACATAACAGATGAACCTGAAAGTCTCTGGGGCCTGCTCAGCAGCATACTCAAATACCCTAATAGATGTCAAGGCCCACACCATGGCCAGACCACACTGCATGCTGTAACACCCTAGCAGATATAGCAAACATTCCAAGGTGTGAATGTACATGGAAAATAGGAAAGCTACAGCAGCACACTACAGTCAGGACACCTAGCAGGCATACAAGTAGTGACTGTAATGGGCAACTATTGAAGCCTTAGCAACAAAGTGCAAGCAAAAGTGAAAGGAAAGCACACACACACACATTAACAGTAGTAGTAGTTGTAGGTGTCAGTGTACATACACAGTTAGTACAGGAAACTGGAGAAATGAATGGAAGAATGTTAATCTACAACACACCTGGAAATATGAGAGAGATACCAACCTTTACACTCACAGAACATTGTCCACAGCATAACAGCATGGTCCCTGCCCTTAAAATCTGAAAGGGCTACGCCTATCTCACATACCTTTTTATAGCACTGTTCTGAAATCACAGTGAGAACTGCAATCAGTACACAACTGGCTGCATGCAATTAGCAAATGCTGGCTAACAATTGGTGCAGAGGCCATCACATGGGCATATGCAGATACCTACAAAAGTATGCTGTACTCCCAGTCCACACATGCAATACTTTCATTGCACCCTGAGAAGGACGTGAGAGACAGAGAGACAGAGAGAGAGAGAGAGAGACAGAGACAGAGACAGAGAAAATTGCAATTAAGCAGACACAAACAAATTGTTCAGCAACAGCCACCTGAAAGCTGACAACTGGGAAGTGGAGCAGCAGGACAGAGAACCAGATGGCAACACAAGCAGCTGTGACAAACACGGGTAATGTAAAGTAATACTATAAAGGTCTACATACTGTGAACCCTCCATATGTGTCATTGGTCTGTATCCATATGTATATGAAGATGTGTAAAGGGCAGGGGACATACAGCAACTATCAGTGAAGGCTGTACATACATTTGTATGTGAGAGCATCTATGCGCACATATCAATGTTGGTTGATTGTAGGTTGTAGTGCCATGTACAAAGTAGGTTTCACAGTTATGTATGTTTAGCAGTATGTTAGTGTGTGTATACAGTATGGTAGACAAACATGTTGATATACCTGTCTAACATATGGATACATATGTATGTCAACATATGTATTTGTGTGTATATATATATATATATATATATATATATATATATATATATATATGATATGCATATATGTATACATACATAGAGAGAGAGATGTAGGAATACATAGACAGATGTAGATAGAATATTGTACAAACGTATATATGTAATGCACACATACAGATATAGATATATGTAGATACATATACATAGACAGACTGATCTGACTATCTACAGGTATGACTGTATATGACGACCTTCAACACAGCCTGTCCCACCCCCTCTGTCACTCTCACCCCCTCTGTGTCCCCCCTCTCCACATCTATAGCAATATATGTACATCAATATATATATGTGTATATGTATACAGACATATATATATATATATATATATATATATATATATATATATATATATATATATATATAGATATATATACATATAGATATATCTATATACATATATATATATATATATATATATATATATATATATATATATATATATATAGAGAGAGAGATGTATATAAATTCTGAGTGAGGCACATGTGTACAGATGTATTGCAACAGGTGCCTGGTGACAAAGGCATGGAGTGAACACCAGTGTTAAAACCGGAGTACCATACCACATTCCAAATCACCTACACCAGTAACCACCAGATATGTGATTGGCTGCCCACCACTGCATGTGTCAGGGGTGAACAGGGTCATAACTGTGTACAATAGTGCCCCCAATGATATTCACAGTGGCACACTATTTCTTGAATACCTCACATGGTATGTGTCAGCGGACATGGTGTGTCAGCTATGGACATGTAGGTCGGTGTACCCCTCCACACCACATAATGGATGCCATGGTATGGACCTCACATGACAGCTACAGATATGGAGAAGGACACAGTGACATGTACAACACTCTCACAATGCACTCAAACACATTACCAATGCACAGTGACTGACAACACCACAGAGTACACATATACTACCCACATAGAGGTTACCACTCCCGGATTTACATATGTAAGTCACACCCATGACAGATGTCCAACAACCATAGTAACACCTCACACCATCCACAACCTAAATGTCTGCTGTGTGTCGTCCGTGCCACTGCAATAGAGTGTACATGTGGAGATAAAAGTTCCTACCCACAGATAAGACATACCCTGCAATAAACCACACAGTGTTAAGAAGCAAGACTCCCCATGAGTACATGTCACACATACCCCTGCTGAATGTTAGTCAGATAGGTAATATGCCATATGAGTCACCCTGTGTAACTGTGTGACAGCAGCAGGTACCATCACACCACATGTGTCACAATGGTCAGTGTAGCAGAACAGTATGCTGCTGTAGTCCCAGGGGCAATAGCATATTGTATAGTATTGTATTGTAATGTAATGTATTGTGTTGTATTGTATTGGTATGTTGAGGTGCCTCCTTCGTGGAGTGGAACCACTGCTGCTGCGCCAGTGTACAGGTACATATCCTGTAGTCAGGCTAGTGTTACATAGCACTTCTATATGTGTGTTTAGCTCCTGTCAGAGTTTATGTAGCATGCAACTGGGGATACCATCAGGTCCCATTCATGTTGTGTATTCTGCTGTCCTGAGGGTGGCTCTCATCTGGACATCTGTGATGACAGGGAGGTTACAGTCAGCTGGGATAACTATGTCTTATTTTGGGGGGAGTGGGCGGGGTGACACCTGCACTGAACCTGTCTGCCACAATGTTGTCAATATCTGTGGTGTCAGTGAAATATGTGTTGTTGTGTACTAACTATGGGCATAGAGGATGGATCCTGACCAGGTTGCTAACATAACTGAAGAAGGCCTTCTGGTTATCTGTAGTGTCCCTCTTGATTTCCCTCTCAAAGTTGCCCATGGATGTTTGTATGATGGAAAATAGATCCTTACTAGTGCTGCTCAGACATGCCCTCCCTTTATGGAATTATGCTCTGTCTTGCAGTAGCTTCCATCTTCTGTAATACAATCTGTCTATGGCTGGGGTCCACCGGACAGGATGCTGTCCCTTTGTGGAGAGTGTCTTGGTCATATATGGGATTGCATGATCCATGCATTCTCGGAGATGTCTGTAGAAAGCAATTGTGTAGGGGTCAGCATTGTGGGTTGTATCTGCCACTGGCCCAGTGGGCTGAAAGGATACCATGTCACTGTTACAAAGTGTAAAGTTTGCATCTGTAATGTTATTCACTATAGTCGTTTGTGCTGGTGGTGGAGGTGGGATATGTATATCCAGGGCAATCAGTGTGTGGTCAACTCACAGTAGTTGATGATGTAGGCCATACAGTACCTAGATACAAACCCCCAGAGTGAGGAGGTGCTCTTAACCTGAATCAGTGTTTTGACTGCTGGGGTTTGGTAGTATGTCGTATGGAGTGTGCCAGGTACTGTTGCACAGTTGCTGGCTGAGCACTGATACCTGGCCATTTACATGTGTATCCACCAATAGACAGACAGATGCTACATATGTGAGATGTGTTGCATCATAACAGTCGAGTAGCATGTGTAGTATGTGTGCCAAATTCTGCTGACATATATTGCTGATATCAGGTTATTTTCTTTCTCAGGTACATGGCCCACCCACGGAATCCCACTTACTCCACAGCTGAGGATGAGGAGATACACCAGAGCCTGGTGCGGGATTATGCAATACTCTTTTCCCGCACCAGCCAGAATCAGCAGGAGAGGGCTGCACTGTGGCAAGACCTTGTCCATCGGGTAAATGACATAGGCACGCATAATAGGACATATGAGCAGGTACAACATCACTGCAGTGATTTAATCAGACATGTCCGTCAGTGTGCATCTGATATCCACAGGCAACAGGTCGCCACAGGTGGTGGGGTGGCTACACATCCCCCACTCACCAGACTGGAGGGACTACTCATGAGTGTAGTGGCTCCAGTCCGCCAGCAACAACAACAGCAGCAGACATGCATTATGATGGAGGCTGGAGCCATGCAGCAGCAAGACAGTGAACGTGCAGGTAATATGCCATATGTATAGTTGACTGTTGTGTACACTGGTAGTTAATGCATGTGGGAGGTGTGTCCTTGGTTTGTAGCTGTCACCATAGTATTTAATGTGCAAGTGTGATATCCTCAATATTAGCAGCTGACCTGTGAAAGGTGACTGTTGTACTACTGACCTGTATCATACTCAGTAACAATGGCACAGTTGTGCACACTGACATTAGTTTCTTCACGTCTGCAGGTCCCTCTGGTATAACAGCAATGCAGCCTATCCATGATGGTGAGTGTGTATTAACAATTCCTGTAATAGTGTTGATAGTAATAGTACTATTTGGCTCACTTAGTAGTGCTCTTTGTATGCATGTAGGTGTGTCTGTGTCTGTGTGTTGATATCACGCATACTGAGTACTGTACAATTGTGTGAAACTGTGTGCATGCGTGCATGTGTGCATGTGTGCATGTGTGCACCTGTGCATGTGTGCATGTGTGAATGTGTGCACCTGTGCATGTGTGCACCTGTGCACCTGTGCATGTGTGCATGTGTGCACCTGTGCATGTGTTCATGTGTGCATGTGTGCAACTGTGCATGTGTGCACCTGTGCACCTGTGCATGTGTGCATGTGTGCACCTGTGGATGTGTGCATGTGTGCATGTGTGCACCTGTGCATGTGTGCACCTGTGCATGCGTGCACGTGTGCATGTGTACATGTGCACCTGTGCACGTGTGCATGTGTGCATGTGTACATGTGTGCACTTGTGCATGTGTGCATGTGTGCATGTGTGCATGTGTGCACCTGTGCATGTGTGCACCTGTGCATGTGTGCATGTGTGCATCACTGGTAATGTGTAGACATTGTAAACTGTGTTTCCTGTTTCCTCCCACAGGTTCTGGTGCTGCTCTGGTGTCATGTAGCAGGGAACCTGAATCAGGTGCCGTGGGTACTGATAATGATGACATCTGTGTAATGGCACAGGAAAGTATGCCAGGGTCCGCCTTTGGTCAGCTGATTGACAGTACACAGCTGTCGACCCCATCAATGCGCACAGTTATCCTGCCAATACACCCTTTGTCACCAATGTCCCTAGGTGATGGACAGCATACAGTGGGCATTGACCACGGTAATGTGGTATCTGTGGCACATGCCTCCCCACACAGCAGCCATGGGCATGGCCCAGAGATGGTACCACACAGACAGATGTCCAGGGGTTCTCGTGGGAGCATCCGTGGGTGTACTGCCCCTGTCAGATGTGCCCACAGAGGTCTTACAACCTCAGCTATGTTTCGGGCTGTCATGCAGGCACAGTCACGTATGGAACGGTACACCAGACAGGGTCTGAGGGAGCTGACAGCATGTCGCACAGCCATGACTGACAGTATGCGTGACATTGCGGCTGCCATCCGTGATTTCACCGATGTCATAGACAGACGTTGTGGGGACATATTAGACCGGTTCCACAACTACATGTCCATGAGCCAGGGCGATGGTGGGCGGTTGAGGCATTGACGTGGCCGTATGCCAGCAACAGCAGCAGCTGGCAGTCGTCGTGGACAACAACAGGGCTGCGGCTGCCCCCGTAGAGCCAGCAGCAGCCCCAGCAATGCTGGGTCTGTGCTGTCATCAGACCGCCCCAGGAGAGCACGTGCAAGTGGCTCTGGCAGGGCCCGACAGGGATCTGTGTCCAGTCAATGAACACCTGCTTCTGATGACAGTACCCAGTCTGGACTGGTACTGGATACGGTCCATAGCACCCCTGCAAGGCACAGGTACCGTGTCCGTGGCCAGAGACACTGATCTATACCTGGCAGGTACAGTCTGTGGCTGTCCACAAACACCAGTATATGGCAGCCATGAGGTGGAACTGTGTGCATCCATACACACATGTGAATTGACAACACCTAGGGCTACCGCATACATGCACACACTGCATCAACATTGCCCCACCTTCTACTGCTGTCCCTCACCAACACACATACACATACATGTCAATTGGTGGTATCGGTGGCTGACTCAGGCATACCAAGTTCACACCCTGTGCATATGATGAAACTGTGCCACCTCCTGCAATCTGTAACAACTGTGCAGGTACAGGTTAACATGTTGCTGATGCACAGGGTGACCACATAGATGTGTAGTAATAGTATCATGTTGTTAACAGTACTGTGTGCTGAATTAATTGTGGGTATATCACAGCATGCCTGATGCAGTAAGTGTGTGATTGTCATGTCCTGTTGTCTACACCCATGGTAAGTACCATAGTGTATCATCTGCACATGTTGGCATACTGGTGGTAATGATGTCAACAGAAGGCTACATACATAGGTAGCACAGGGGATAAGGTAATGAATGTAGTAATACGCAATGATGGACATGTAAATTGCAAGTGGCATGTTGCCCACACTGGACTCTGCAATGCAGATGTTTAAGGATGTTGATATGTGTGCAGTACTACACGACTGGTACAGGACACACAGGAGCACCCTAGCACTGCATGCTCACATTTCATACCATGATAGACAGCCCCAACACACAAAACTAACTGTCACAGGAGGGAGAGTCCCCATATATGTCAGGGATACTGTGGTGGCAGGCCAGGTAGCATACATCCTACTAAGTATGGAAGCACTGAGTGAAGGCTCAATGTCTGTTATGTGTATTACTGCAGGTATGAGCACATGGGTTTCCATCCAGTTATTGTACATCCTGACAGTACATGGTCTGTACACTTGTGTGCACTGAGACTGGACCCTAGCCATCTGACCCGTGTATTTCCATGTACATGTGCATAGTGCCTGCATATTTGCAGTGTTACCTACTGGAACTGGTACAGCTTGTTTGTTGTACAATGGACTACATGCAGCCCTGTTTACTGTAGCTTTGTTTGCATGCAGGTTTGCTTGCAATTACCCTGGAATACTGATCACACCTGCAATGCATAGTTATAGAGCTTCTGTGGACTCCTAGTGCCATCTGCATAGCTTACTATATGTATGTCCATGTCCCACTTGACAGGATGTCACTGTTTGTCCTGTTCACATGTACATTGCCTGTGACACAGTGCATATGACTTACCTGGCATGTGTCCACGTGAGCAGTCATATATGCTACTGCTAACTAATGACAGGCAGTACACCTTCACATATTCATCTTCTGTTGAACTACCTGCTTCGCTAGGGACGGCCTGCACCTGTCACCCCTGGGCTTTCAGATATTGGCAAAGGCTCTTGCTACCCCCATAGTGCCTATGTTAGGCAAGGCTCAAATGACAAACCCACCTTCATAGGTATCACAAGGGATAGGAAACTAAGAGTAATGCTACCCAACGCCAGAAGTCTAAACCTCCAGATGCATGCACCCAAAACACTCCTTGGCATGGAGAACATCGATATCTGTGCAGTAACAGATGCCTGGTTCAGGGCTACTGAGAGCACACCAGCACTACCAGGTTTAACCTGGTTGATTTCTTTGAAACAGTCACCAAGGTCATTGATGAGGGGAAGGTGGTTCACACAGCCTACCTGGACCTCGCAAAAGCCTTCACAGCAATACCCAACTTGGGCATTCTAGAGAAGCTCACCAGCTTAAATATAAGCCCCTATGTCACTAGATGGATTGCACAGTGGCTCAAGGACAGAACCCATATGGTTAGAATTGCTGGAGCCATGCCAGACTCCAAACTAGTTATGAGTTGTGTCCCACAAGGCTCAGTCCTGGGACCTCTCTTGTTTGGTATATATTTATTGGAGGTACAGGCCAACACGGATGGACTGTGGCTGACCAAATATGCAGATGACTGCAAACTGGCCACCATAATCGACTCTCCAGCCGACACAAGCATCTTCTAAAGGGGCATCATAGGAACAGACAACTTGTGCCAGAGCCATGGCCTTCAGCTGAACAGTGTTTAGAAAGGGAAATGTGCATCCTGTAGTCTGTTCACCTAGTTGCCAAAAGGGACATTTTCCTCACACACACTAACCCCCCTCAGCCAAAAACACACACTTGCCAATTGCAGGATTCAAACCCCTATCTGACTATGTTATGACACTTGAGACGGACACATTAGCAGAGTGTGCTATTTGCATTACTGGAAGGTTTCCCTTCTCTTGCTGTACTTATAGGGTGCTGACATCATCAGTGTTTGGAAAGGAAAATGTGCATCCTGTAGTCTGTTCAACTAGTTGCCAAAAGGGACATTTCCCTCACACATAATTGCACACACACTAACCCTCCGCAGCCAAACACACACACTTGCCATTTGCAGGATTCAAACCCCTACCTAACTATGTTATGACACTTGAGACGGACGCATTAGCGGAGCACACTATTTGCATTACTGGGATGTTTCTCTTCTCCTGCTATACTTATAGAGTGCTGACATCATCGGTGTTTAGAAAGGGGAATGTGCATCCTGTAGTCTGTTCTCCTAGTTGCCAAAAGGGACATTTCTCTCACACACACTAAACCCACTCAGCCAAACACACACACTTGCCATTTGCAGGATTCAAACCCCTACCTAACTATGTTATGACACTTGAGACGGACGCATTAGCAGAGCACGCTATTTGCATTACTGGGAGGTTTCTTTTCTCCTGCTATACTTATAGAGTGCTGACATCATCGGTGTTTAGAAAGGGGAATGTGCATCCTGTAGTCTGTTCTCCTAGTTGCCAATAGGGACATTTCCCTCACACACAATAACCCCCCTCAGACAAACACACACACTTGCTATTAGCAGGATTCAAACCCCTAACTAACTATGTTATGACACTTGAGATGGACGCATTAGCAGAGCGCGCTATTCGCATTACTGGGAGGTTTACCTTACCCTGCTATACTTATAGAGTGCTGACATCATCGGTGTTTAGAAAGGGGAATGTGCATCCTGTAGTGTGTTTTCCTAGTTGCCAAAAGGGACATTTCCCTCCCACAGACTTACACACACACCAACCCCACTCACTCACACACACACGCACACTGAGCATTTGCAGGATTCAAACCCCTATCTAACTATGTTATGACACTTGCGACGGACGCATTAGCGGAGCACGCTATTCGCATTACTGGGAGGTTTCTTTTCTCCTGCTGTACTTATAGGGTGCTGACATCATCTGTGTTTAGAAAGGGGAATGTGCATCCTGTGGGGAGGCAGACACCAAGCACACTCTGGCTAAGCTGTCATTCCCTAGGGCAAACAGCTTGTGTTGACCTCTACACCCATATGTTTAATTGTCAAATGCACATTATTTGTTGTTGATAGACTGTTTGCACATCTTTATTGCCATAGCATTCCCTGTTTGTATGAACAACTTATGCATCTGTGGAAGATGTTTGCATATGGGTGGGATCCACTATATCACGTATGTCTCTGTAGTCATTTAACTGTGTGCACTGGGCAGACTGCTGTAATGTGGTTGGTTCCTGGAATAACATGTAAAAATACCAGATATGTGTGTCCAACTGCTAAACTGAGATTTGGCCTAAGTGTGTGAGCATGCCCAGTTCAGCCTTCCCATGGCATGTTGTCTGACATATGTCTCATTTATCAAAGTGTGTGAGCATGCCCAGTGTGAGCATTCCATATGTTGGACTCTGCAGCCCACCACATTTGTGGATGAGTGTGAACTTCAACAAATATCACCCGTTTATGGTTGTGTGTTGTGTGTCATGTTGTGTAGTTACTGTACAACTGCTTTGTGTGTGAACACAACAGGATTATACTGTGCCTGCAGTGTTTGCATGGGATACTTTGCATACAGTTGTCAACATCCTTTCACACTGACCTAACACTGTAGTACTGTATAGTGTACTGGTAGTACTTTGACTGTGGTGGACAGTATCCTGGGCTTTAGTGCTATCACTGCTTTACATTTCGATAGTGAGCACAACAGCCTGGTTAGGGGCCAGTTGTGTACATCTGACCATGTTGCATTCCGTTCAGATATGAACTACTTAAACCAGGCTTGTCCAACATTGGTAGTGTATTCCACAACATAGGTGTACATTTGCAAACACTAGCGATGTGCCCTTGTCCATGTCTAATGCTAGTTGGAGAGTGTGTTTGTCCTTCAACACACATTGTAAGTGGAGTTTGCCATGACATATGTCATGGTTAGTATACTGTGCCTCTGTCTACCTGTGACATGACAGTGATACCCAGGATAAAGCTACCATCTCCCATCCACTCATCAAGATTCCTATTGAGGAAGATTGATAAGTGACTCTATGGGTAGCCTGTACTGGGAGTTCACTCATGGGTGGGGGTGGCTTCTGTGTTATGGATCATGCAGTACAGCTTGTCCTATGTAAGTCTGTGCTGGGGTTCAGGTCTCTCATGTGCATAGCTCACTGCCATTCAGATTGTACAAGGTGCAGCATGTTTATTGATACCAGCAACACAGGCAACACATGGCATCTGTGCAAGCTCTTTGATACTCCTGGTGAGGTACTGTTGGGGACTTTACAGTTGATGGAGGTGTCTGCTGAGGTACATCCGACAGGGGCTATTGTAGTCAATTGTACCGCTGATGAAGGATGACTGCAGAGCCACAATGACCTCCCCTTATCAAGATCTGACAACCTTCATGATTAGGTGGGTATATGGTATGTTTCTGTAACCACTACAGCACATGTTTGTCCAATGCAGGATATCTATCACCTTGTGTCCCCAGGTCTCTCATTACATGTTAACTACATAATGGGTTAACACCTATGTGGTAATTGGTGGGCACTTACTGTATATCCATGGGGGTTGACTATACACTTTTCTGCAATTAGCTTGCTGACATGGCTATGGCACCAGTTGTCTGTTTCTATGTGGCCCTTTTGTGGGATGCTTGTGTCGGCTGGTGGATCATATGTGGTGAGCAGTTTGTAGTCCTCTACAAACATGTTCAGACACAGTCCTTCCATGTTTGCCTGTACCTATGGGACATATATACCAGACGAGGGAGATCCCAGGACCAAGCCTTGTGGGATGCCAGTTATATCTGGTTTGTAGTCTGACATGGCTGCAGCATGTCTGACCATGTCTGTTCTGTTCTTGGTCTGGTTTGCAACCCCTCTACTGACATAGGGGTTTATATTTAAGCTGGTGAGCTTATCTATAATGAACACGTAGGGTATTGTATAGAAGCCTTTGCAAGGTCCAGCTACGCTGTGTGGACCACATTGCCCTCATCAATGACCTTAATGACTGTTTCAATTGAGTCAAACATGTTTAGGGGCAGGATCTGCACTTAAGAAAGCCACACTGGGTAGGGTCCGGTGTCAGTAGGTCCCCAATATCTTTATGTCTGTGGTACATGCTGATCCTTTCCATAGCTGTGCAG
This sequence comes from Protopterus annectens, assembly GCF_019279795.1. Classification (NCBI taxonomy): domain Eukaryota; kingdom Metazoa; phylum Chordata; order Ceratodontiformes; family Protopteridae; genus Protopterus; species Protopterus annectens. The sequence goes on from NC_056730.1 coordinate 674,838,894, forward strand.
ACCGAGCTTCTCAGGATTCTGGGGTAGTAATTTTCAGTATCCATTCAGGCAACACCTTTGTTGAGAAGGACCACTGTTGTTGTACACTGTCTGTGGTAAGGCTGACATTGAGCAGTAGTGTGATTTGGCATTCCATTCATCTTGGAGTCCATGTTGCACTAAGCCCAGGACACCATCTCATACCATTGCTGCTGTGTGTTTTGCTTTGTAGATGCTGGCTGTTACCTCAGCATCTGCAATGTCAGGGGGCCAGCAGTCTGCTGGGATAGATATTCTGCATTCGGGTTGCACTGCACCTGTCAGGATGTATGTTGGCAATATGTGTGTGTGTTTGTGATATTTGTGTGATTCAGAGCATATCTGTGAATTCCCAACATGGTTCCTACCATCAGTTGTGAAAGCCTTGGGATTATCCTTAGTGTACTGTACAATTTGTATCTTCATAGGTTCATAGGTTCATACTAGGCTATCCACCCTAGGGCATTTGTTAGCCTAGCCAGAGTGTGTGTGGCTTTTGCCACCCCTTGCTATGTGAATATTATGGCCATTTATGATTTGCTTTGTTGTGCCTCTGTCTGGACATGACACAGTGAAGACCCCCAGTGTAACTCTACAATCATCCATCCACTTGGCAAGATTCCTGTTGAAGAGTGTCAGTGAGGGGCTCTGCCTAACATGGAGTGGGATTCTGATCCAGGGTGTGGGGAGCCTCTGGATTATGTATCTGTCCCACCAGCACATCCTATTTCATTATTTGTTGAGGTTGATATCTCTCACTCTCACAGCTCCGATGGCTTTGAGTTTTCTGGGATGGAGCATGTCCATTACTCCTGTGTTGGGCATTGCCTTCTACAACAGGCATGCAATGCCTCTGTGTAGGCAGTATGTGACTGCATTCAGCTGGGGTGTCTACAGCCAGGCAGCATATGACATATATTTGAGACCCTTTATCCTCTTGGTGAGGTAACTTTGAGGTCTTTCTAACTGCTGCAGGTGTCAGGTAAGGTACATCCCATATGAGGCATTGTACTAGATTATGGGTGTGATAAGAGAACAGTATAGGGGCACAATGACCTCTGTTGACGTAGATGTGAATCCTTTCCTGATACGGTGTCAAATGTAGACAGTCTTCCTAGCCACATTAGCAATGTGGGTGTCACATAACAGGTTACTGTCCACTTGTGTCCCTAGGTCGCTGGTTACTCCTTCCATACATAATGGTTTACCACCTATGTGGTAATTTGTGGTACCTTGTTTGGTATTTGGTGGGACATTCATACTGTCCAGTGTCTTCAGGATGGCTGGGTGGGGTTCCTGTGTATGAGAGTGTGGTCTGTAGCATGCTACAGACTGTACAGCAGTCTTGCCTACAGTTAGTTGCACATGGGTGGACTCCAATGCCTTGTGCATTGTCAGTTACCTGGACATATGGGTGTCTGTGCTGAATATGGATACTCACCCGCCTTTTATGTTTTGTTCCAGGTTTTGGGGCCATGACACATGATATGTGGTATAACCTGGTAGTGCTGGTGTGCTGTCAGGAGGCTTGCAGCAGGTTTCTGTCACTGCACAGACATCGATGTTCTCCATACTGGGGATGGCCTTGGGAGCATGCATATCGGGGTTTACACATCTGGCATTGGTCAGCATTACCCTTATGTTTCTTTCCACTTATGTTTTCTAGGGTGGTGGGTCAGTCTTTTCAGCCGTGCCTACAAAAGGCTCTATGGAGGTGGCAAAGGCCTTATCCAATATCCAGACTCCCAGGGGTAACAGGTGCAAGCCATCCCAAGAACAGCTGCGTGGCTTGTCAAGCATGACATCCCAAGCAGACAGACATTGGATCCCCTTGGAATGACACCAGTAAGTGTGCCACTTGCTATGACTGATCATTCCGTGTTTGTACTGTGGCATTATTCTTGGTAAGGGTATGATGCTGCAAACGGTGAGTGTCATACCGGCTTGGACTACATAATCAGAGAGCTCATCTATGTCTCTTTTCATGTAGTCTAGGGAGGTACATCTCAGGTCATTCACACCAGCATGGACTATGACTGCATCATATTTCTACTTGCTTTGGAGTGACCTGCATACTTCTGTTATGTGGCGTATTGTGGCAGCCTACAGGCAGCTTACTGTACCCTTTCCCTTGTTCAGTCTGGTGTGCGGGACAGCAGTGTGTCTGACTATGGAGTCACCTATTACAACTGTATCAGGCATGTTGTTTCTCCTTCTGGCCTTTGACTGTTTGGCACACCAGCTTTGTGTACTATGTGTTGCATGTGCTATGTTTGGAGGTTGTTTGATTGGGTGTCTGCTTTAGAGGCCTCTGTTGGTGTGCTGTGTTTGTAATTTGTGCCTCCGGGAATGTTTTTCTGTGTTTATGTGTTTGGTTTGCAGTTGTGATAGGTCTATGTGGGACTGTGTTTGTGGTGTGTGTGGTTACCTTCTCCTCCTGACTAGTTTTGGGAGTACTGAGTTGAGGGAGCTCAGCCTCCAGTTTGGATAGATGGTTGCATCTCTCACATATATTGGTATTTATTGGGTGGAGTTGGGGGTTGTCTGTGTACTTGGGGCAGGTGTAACATTGCCTCAGGATTCACAGATTCAACTTGTTGTGGCTGGCCTTAGTGGATTGTATGTGTGGACAGATTTTATTGCCATACTACTGATCAGTGATTACTTCATTGTTTATGTTTGCTCTATCATGTAGTAGCTTCCTCATTCTCTTGCATAGTTTGGTTATGAACACACAAAAGAAGACCAAATCCACAAAAAACGAACTCAGACCGTTTAATGATGTAAGCGCTTTCGGAAAAGGCACTGACCGCTTTTCCGAAAGCGCTTACATCATTAAACGGTCTGAGTTCGTTTTTTGTGGATTTGGTCTTCTTTTGTGTGTTGATTCCTGGTTTTCTTTTTTGGAGAGTTTTCGGATGGTTTGGTTATGGCTGGTGTCCACCATGCCAGATGCCTGCGTGTATGGCATTGTGTCTTGTTTTAATTTAGGATTGCATAATCCAAGCATTCCTGGCAGTGTTCATGGAATGGCTGTATTACAGGTTCTGAGGTGTGGCCCATATTTTGCACCTGCACAGGACCTTTAATGGATTCCACATCAGTTTGGAGGAGTGCAAATATTGCTTTACACATGTTTTCCACTGTGGTTTTCTGGCCAGGGACTGTGGTCAGGATTTGTATATCCAGTGTGATTACTCTATGGTCTGGTTTTACCAGTGAGCAATACACTTCTCATCTTGCCATCCAGTACCCATGTTGCTGATTATCACATCCAGTATGCTTACCCCTCTTGTGGGAGTGGTACATTGTTGCTGGGCCTTTTGGTTTATGGATTCTATGAACTTTTGTCCTACACTGTTGGAGCTAGTGTAATGCTCCCAGTCTATGTCTGGGTATTTTCAGTCACCCAATATAATGTGGTTTGGAGGACTTGATATATTCATGTATTCCAGCATAGGCCAGGTGCAGTTCCTGGTGTTGGGACAGTAGTCTGTAGCAGGCTATAAACTGGGGGGCAGTTTTAGCCACTGTTACTTGACCATGGCTAGTCCATGCTGCTTTTTGTTGTGGTACCAACATGGGGGTGTGGTTATCCTTGACAATTCTTGCTAGTCACCATCCTTTTGTAGCTTGTTCCATGTTTTGAGGCTGTACAGCACAGTATGAGGTGTAACCTGGTAGTGTTAGGGTGCTATTGTGAGCCTTGACTCAGTTTTCTGTTACAGCGCAGATATCAACATTCTCCATACTGGGTGAGTTTAGACTGCATGCATCTTGCTGTTTCGACTTATCCCTTATCTTATTCTTATCCCTTCTGATACCTATGGAGATAGGTTTGTGTTTTGAGCCTTACCTATTCTGGGCACACTGTGGGTAACAACAGCCTTTGCCAGTATCCATACGGCCTGCACTGATAGGTGCATGCCAGTCCTAGCAGGTGGAGCATCATGTCATGCTCAGCATGTCATCCCAGACTGGCACACATTGGATCCCCTTTGACTAACTGCGATACTTCAGTCAATTATTGCACTTGATCATCTCATTGTCATATTGTGGCATGATGCTTGGTGAGGGTAGGATGTTAGTCAGGGTCCTCAGGTGTGCATATAGTACATGGTGTTACATTACTTAACACATAGCATTCATGCCTCAGGTGGTGCTGCAGGGCTGCCTCTGTCGGATGCGCATATTACACTTCCCTGTACATGTTTGAGAGCAGGTTGTGTCATGTTAGGCATCCCTGTTACTATATGAGTGAGTCAGAGAGGTATCATTCCCAGGGTTCCTACTGAGCCAGTGTATGTGCTATGTGTTGCCTCTTTGCCAAGGCCAGGGCATACTGGGCACGCCTCCTTCTGCCTACTGGGGCAGGCTCAGGTTGTTCCTCCTCTGAGTCACGCTCTGCCTGTGATGGCCTTGGCAATGGTGGGGGGCTGTTTGGCCCAGCCCTATGCTGGTCCTGCTGCAGCTGTTTTTGCAAGATCATATTATGTAGCATAGCACATACCATGACAATTTGGGTACATGTAGTTGGTGTGTACTGCAAGGCTCCACCAGATGTGTCCAGACACTGGAACCGTGACTTGAGCAGCCCAAACACACGCTCTATTACATTACGTGTTTGTGCGTGTGCCTCATTATGGCATTCCTGTTCAGGTGTTTGTGCATTTCTGATGGGTGTCATCAGCTACGGCTCCAGTGCATAACCTGCATCCCCCACTAGGTGTCCGTGTGGGATGTCCCCATTGGCAAATGTCTGGTACAGCTGCGTCAAATGCCAGATGTGGGAATCATGGTAGCTCCCAGGACAGCCAGCACACACATTCATTATTATGCCCTGGGCATCACACACGACCTGGCAGTTGATGGAGGGGAAGCCCTTGCGGTTGATGTATGCCCTACCCCGCTCACCGGCTGGTGCTTTGATGCATATGTGCATGCAGTCTATTGCACCCACTACCTCAGGGTATTCCGCTATTTGCTGGAAGAGACACATATTGCTGGCCAATACCTCACGGGCATTGGGAAAATATACATGATCACCGACATGTGCTGACATGGCATCCAGGAACTGGTGCAGTACCCTGGAGGCTGATGCCTGTGATATCCCCATCATATCACCAGTTGGTCTCTGGAAGGTACCTGTTGCCAGTATTCTTAGGCCAACACATACCTTGGTTTCCACTGGGATGGGTTCCCCTCTGTTGGTTCTGTGTGTGAGGTGTGGCCTGCACAGCTCCACTATTTGCTGCAGGAGGTCTCGGTACATTCTATAGCGCTCTACTATCTCCAGCTCATGTAACCCGTGGTGGGTGACCCTGGGCCTGTACACTCTTCTCCGTCTCCTCACTGTGGGTTGTCTGGCACCATCTGCATTGTCACCACCCTCAGCAAGTCACCTATGTCTCATTATGACAGCTATGGCAGCCCCTAACATTTCTGCTCTGAGTTCAGCTTTTTCAGTTTTCACTTCTAATAACTTAACTCCTGTCTTGCAGTGTCTCTTGAGAGAAACATCCTCCACTACTGTTTGCAGAGTTTTAAGTGCTGGGCTGGGCTACTATTCTGCCTGTGTAATTGCCTGCTTCTAATTGTTTTCACCTGCTAGCTCCAGCAGTATTCCCTGCTAGTTTCCTACTAAATCTGTTGCTTCCTTTTTCCTCTCTGTTTCCTCAGGGAGGAGCCGTGTGCAAACCAGCAGAAACACGCTCACATTGGCTTACACGCGCGCACACATGCTTACACGGTTCAGAATCTGCTTATTCAGATTAAAACGCATGCACACCCACGCAAACAGTTTTAAACATCTCCCAACACGGTCCCACATGCTCAATCTGCCTTACACGCGTGCACACTGCCTTACTCGTGCTTCATGGCGCACACACGTGCGCATGCACGCCCAGCAAGAAACTTTGGTGTAGGCAACAGTGTACACCTTCCATTTCTTGACTTTCTCATGCTTATTTAGTGGCACACCTCTTTCCATGATATCTGTCTGACATCTGTCATGTAACTCTGACCTCCAATGAACTGCATTTCTTTCTACCATTCCCCCCTGTGATGTCACCTATCTCCTACTCTGTTCCTCCCCTTCTGTAACTCTTACACTACTCAGACTGTGCTCATTTGCTATGTGACAGTGGAATTCAGTATCCTAACACTCATTTGCATCAGATTGCCTACTAATGCTTAGTTACATCTCTTAGACTCAGCTTCCCCCCTTAGCAACCACTACACGGTGGCCATGTTGGTTTTGGTCTGCTGGTCCCTGCATTGACATTCCATGTATTGCATAAAATCCACATTTGTGGGTTTATAACCTTCATTTTTATGTTTTATACAGCACAGCCCGTTTGCGCGGGGCTGCGCTGGGTTTAAACATCGGCGATCGCCGAAAAAAAAATATATTTTTAAGATATTTGCATCAGGTTACCTTGCCAATGGCCACATATTTGGCCATTGGCATGCTGCCTGACACATATGCACCCTTTATTTGGAGCTGACATGGCTCCATTGCGGTTTTTGCAGAAACGTACACAGTTGTCAACTGAGTACATTTCTGCAGCTAAAACAGCTCTTACACGGACTGTTCTGGGCTTCCTGGATCGCTAATCATCCTCATTTGCATGCTATTCAGCTGCAAGTGAGGTGATTAGCTTATCCACGCCCACTCCGTGTAAGAGCCGTTTTACACTCTAACAGTTCAAGCCCAGCAAGGCTAGAAAAAATACCAGGAATAACGGATAAACCACTGAACGTTTCTTTTATTACTGACAATTGCTACGGAGACAAAACTTGGTTTAGCGCTTTCATCTAGATAACTAGATTTCCTCAGAACAAACAATACAGAATCCATGACACTTAAATACTAAAAAATCCCGCCCTTTTACATCAATTAAATATAATGCATCACTATTTAAAATTTAAAGAGAAAAAAATTTTCTCATGTTAAAAAACATTTTACAAAAGTCATCCGGGACTAAATGAAGTTATCCCCACCAAACCACTAGTAAGGACATAGCAAAATATAAGTTCTCATGTATAGTTAGGTATATGTGTTGAATGGACTAGCATCATATATAGTATACAATATGCTAGATTGTGTGCTTTTAGACATACACTACAATATACATTGGTCTACATATTATATGATTTTATTAAAACAAAGGTTGCAAGATTAGTTTGTGTAGGTGTAACTAGGATAGTATTAAGTGCATGTGATAGGTGAAAAAACTAGTTTAAACTGTAGGTGACATAACCAGTATATCTAATAACAAGGAAGGGAATATAATAGGTTTAGAAATACATTTTAAGTTATTAAACATATAGAATTTGATGTATATTATTAGTACAATATGTGTTGATAGATAAATATTGAATGTGTTTTAATTGCCATATATTTTTAGGAATGATAGCAACTAGTTATATGGTTGTATATAAAAATGACTTTTGTAAAGTGTTTTTTAACATGAGAAAATTTTTTTCTCTTTAAATTTTAAATAGTGATGCATTATATTTAATTGATTAATTGATGTAAAAGGGCGGGATTTTTTAGTATTTAAGTGTCATGGATTCTGTATTGTTTGTTCTGAGGAAATCTAGTTATCTAGATGAAAGCGCTAAACCAAGTTTTGTCTCCGTAGCAATTGTCAGTAATAAAAGAAACGTTCAGTGGTTTATCCGTTATTCCTGGTATTTTTTCTAGCCTTGCTGGGCTTGAACTGTTGGAGTGTAATTGTCATATACAGGAATTTTCTTTGGGCATTAAGAGCCGTTTTAGCTTGTCTCTTACATGGACTTTGGGCTGTTCCTGGATCGCGAAGGCTGCATGGAGTCTTACACTACTCTTAGACTCCGTGCAAGCCTTTGTGAATCCGGCCCATTATCTTTGTTTATAAGCTAAGCAGGAGCAATTATAGGATGGGATAGTACCATAATGGTTAAAAATCTTCCTATTCATAATAATATGCATGTCCTTATAACATAATTTCTGCTTTAAATTAGGACAATTGTGGTATGAAAAACTGCAGAGTCAATGAATGAACACAATTCAGGAAGAGACCTAAGTATACACCAATTATTGCTTATAATTCTCTTTATTGCTCTAGTAGTTCTATTAAATTTATTTATTTTAATTTACATTTGTTGACCGGGCTAGTCCAACTGGATATATGTCCATTTTCAGTAGAGGCCCGGGGAGAAAAGCTCCAAAGACAGATACATTATAACAAAATGTATAAGGATACAAATACAAACAGTGTTTGTCAGGTTACAATCAAGTTAACATAGCAGTGGATACAAACATTTTATAGTATATTACAAGACAAATATTTACAATAATGTGGGACAAAATATTCACATGAGGTAGATTAAACTTAAGGTTTACAATTTCATAAGAGTGGTTGCAGAAGAGTATTGATAACATGTTGCTCAAGATAACCATGTGAGGTAGAACGTCACTAAAGTGGGTTTGCTATTTTTCTAAAGTTTGCAGAAAGAGCATTAAATTATAATTAAAGAGGAGTTAAGAGAAACTTGTTGTGACATATCGTAATTCATCATTACCATTATGTATATCATGTCTTTCAGCAAGTTCTAAAGTTAACTTTGATACAAAACTAGGTTTAGCTGTAGTTTGTCTTAATCACAGTACATCATTAATTTCTTGACCTAAGATTCCTTCATCATACCCTCTATTAATAAATTCTTGTTTCAATTGATTCATTTGTTGGTAACACTTTTCCATATTAGTATTCAACCTACTTATACAAATAAACTGTCCCTTAGTGATGCCTCTAAAAATATGGGGAGCATGTATACTGTTGTGATGTAAGAATTTACTTCTGTATACTGACTTTTCAAAGACAGTAGTGTGTAAATCAACACCATTATAATTTAGAGAAATATCTAAAAAATTGATGCTCTTAATAGAACTAGACATGGTGAACCTCAGAAAATCAGTACTTGAATTCAAATATTCCAAAAATGACTCCAATTCCACTTTTGTGCCACACCAAATGAAAACAACATCATCCACAAAACATTTAAAACACTTCACTTTGGTAACATACTCTACCGGTCCATTAAATATGAACTCATTCTCCCATTTATCCAGTACTAGATTAGCATAGATGTTAGTAATGGGAGTCCCCATTGCAACCCCAGATATTTGATGATATACCTTATTGTCAAATAAAAAAATATTATTCAGTATTATTTCTAACAATTTACATATGGTTTCAGCATATCTATCTGTACTCTGTCCATTCTTAAAAAACTCCCTAAAATCCACAATGCCATATGTATTAGGTATGACAGTGAACAAGGATTGGGTATCAAGAGTTACCATCCAAAATTAATCTTGTTTCTTTATAGTAAACCAATCATACAAGTGTTCTAAAAAAATCATTAGTATCTCTAATATAACTCTTAACATGTGGCAGAAACTTTGACAGAATATTTTGTAGGGACAATGATATAGGCTCAGATATCCAGCCCTTACTTGAGACTATAGGTCTTATAGGGAGATGCTCTAAACATTTATGGACCTTTGGTAACCCATATAAAATAGGCAATTTTGGAAACGGGGCATTAAAATAACTAAACATTTTAACAGTAATGTCATTCATAGCCTGTAAATCAAAAACAGTTACATTCACATTATTAATAGATTAGTAACAATCTTGAAAACATGTACATCAAACAAAAATGTATACATATCAGTTAAATATTGCCCTTTGTTCATTAAAACAACAGTACCTCCTTTATCAGCCTCCTTAATAATGATATCCTGATTCTCAATAAACTTTCTCAAAGATTCTTTTTCAGGAACAGAGTGATTAAAAAACTTTTGAAATGTACTTTTCTCATATAAATCTCTTATTTGTGACTCACACATGTTTTGAGAGATAACAGGATGGCTGTTCGGTATAAAGGTGCTAGACCATTTCGATACATCACTTCTCATACTATCAGTCTGTTTAAAAATAAGCTTCACCTCCAAGCTATGAGTAAATATCTTTAATTCAGCAAAGTACTGAGTTCTGTAGTCTGTGTACTTAGGTAGGGGTTCTGTTCTCACTGCGGTCAACTGAGGATTATGTGCATTTGTGCCCTTGCTTGACTTTAGAGTGAGCAATTTATACCAGCCTGTGGGGCACTGTTATTACCATTTCCTCTCCACCAGACACAGCTGATGTCATCACCTATAAAGTGTTGTCTGACAGTCTCCAAATCTATGCTACAGCTGGGAATGTTGAGAAATAGAGTCCAAACAATAAAGGGCTCAGCACAGATCCCGGGGGTATGCCAATAGTGACATGGTGACAGCTCTACTGGTAGAAGTTGATTCACCAACTTTCACAGTATGTGTTCTGTCAGTGAGCCAATTGGTTCAGCATCTAGTAACGTAAGGGATAATCCCCAGCTGGGAAAATTTCACAATGATAACTGAGTGGGTGATTGTGTCTAAACCCTAGGCCAGATCAAGATAGGCAGTATGCAGAGTCTTACCTTCATCCAGGCCTATCACATAGAATCAATGGGCTGTGACAACATCACAGATCACATATAGCATGACTCAGAACATACATCTACCTGACATGATTGGTTACACACTTCAACACACCCTTCAAATGGAGTATGTTCCTATAGAAGGGTGCAAATCAACATGCATCCATCTGAGTGTCAGAGGGCAACATCATCTGATGCATGCATGTATATACACATCTTGACTCTTCATCTGTGAGGTACACCAACATGTCATCATGGACCTTTTCTAAATGAACACTAGTATTTATTTATTTACATTTGTTTACCAGGAAATTCCGAATGGACGCAGGTCCTTTTTCAGCGGATGCCCAGGGAGAAAAGCTCCACATCATGTACATGATAAATAGAGATACAAAGTTGCAGCAATAGTAAACAACATTACATGTTGTTGGCTTTAATACAATAACAAGATATTGATTAGCAACAGTATATACAGTAAATGTTGCAAGTTAAGATAGTTTCTTGTCATTTCTAATATTAGTAACAAAGTTGTCAGACAAGATTTTAAAGTATGTAAAGACAACTAGCTAATTCTGACTGTGGTTAGTAGTGGCGGTTGTATAGTCGGGTTAAGAGTCTAAGTGGGGGGAAGGTTAGGGTGTGGGTGCTAGCCTGGATTAGAACAAGGACAAAGCCAGTGCATAGTAATATCCCGGTTTTGTCCAACAGACATGTGTGAGTTGTTAATGCTACCTACATGTCTGTTTCATCTGTTAGATGTCTTCAAAGAGGACATTGAGGGCATGCATGATGACAACACTATCATCCTGTGGAATTTGACCAGGCCAAGGCATTTGACACAAATCCACGCTGAGGTATTCACTCATCACTATCAGATGTGAACATAAACACCTATATCACCTAGTGGGTAGACCACTGGATCACATAAGTGGCATCTAAATATGTTGAAATGTGTGAAGTGTCCTATATCTTAGGTCCAGTGTTCAGGTCTGTACATCAGAGCTGTCTGATAGGCCCTTTCATGTCCATTATTTAAGTCACAGATGTCACGAATGACATACACATCCTGCATCCAAACAGCTGTCTGGAACACTACATATTGTGGCAATTATTGACTCCAACTGTGATGTTAGTATAATACAGACAGTATCAACACACACCAAAGTTTGCTGTCACAGCCACAGCAACATATGAGATAAAAAAAAAAAAAATACTGGGGGGTTTGTTTTATTATGAAAACAAACACACAACCCAAGGATAATGCAGGCATCACACCCTATAAGCAGATCATTTGCTATGTGACCTGTGTCCTGGGGTATATGGTATGTGGAACGTCCACCAGTATGTGGCCACAGTGCTGACTACTCCCTTGTATGTAACACAACTACTGAGTATGTGCAAGACATCCACATCAAATGCCATAATATCACCATAGGCCATAGCCTTTATCACACCAATAACTGAGTACAATGCACCCTTCTTCATGTACCTTAGAACACATCTTCCAGTGATGTGTAACTGAAATGTAACACCATAGCCATGGTGAGCTGCCACACATCTTACTGGCCATACCTAGGTATTCTTTTTGTTACATAAACATTACTATCTGATGGTGCGGAACCCCCAGCAAGAAATGCATGTGTGATACTTGTTCTGGTGATGCACACAGTACATACATAGCTGTTTGGCAACATTGATGACACAGGTTACATTCATGACAGTGTGGATTGTGCCATATAAATCTGCCATGCATATCAGTCAACTAGTCTGTATTGATCATAATGTCACATAAAGTTATAGCAGTGTCCCTCCTAACACCTCCAGCAGATGTTACAATGACGGCACGGTGTGCTTGATTACCATCTTAAATTGCTGACATGTCACAATAGTTGTACTTTTGTGTGAGTGCAGACCCATCTATGATCACTCAGAATCACATATGTTGTGTCAGACACATTGGATTATGGGTGGCATTATTCAGATATTGTCCATGATTGTGCATGCTTCTTTTGCTGTTGTCCATGAGCCTGGAACTGTGTCCTACTTGTTGGAAATCTCTTGAAATTACAGTCATATTCCCTCAAATCAGTTTGCACAGCTTCACGATATGCACCCAACCCTGATTGTATATAACATCCCTGATAAATGTCCTCTCCATTGTTCATGTCAGGATGCTTATATAACAAAAACATCTTCTCCATTGTTATGGCACCTTGTCTGACAATCACATAATATATAGCTGCACTGTGCAGTCCGTACTGTACCATGTCAGTATGTGATTAGTGTTTCTGCTATATATTATGATGTTTCACCTGTCCTCTTTTCCTGTGTTCATTCCTACAATTCATCTGTGTGCCCCTATTCAATACACACACATCCTCTGACTGTTTAGTTTACATGACAGTCCATGCACCCTTACAGATCATTTACACAACTTTTGTACAGAAAGTCTGGAACCCTGGTAATCATTGTGGCAATCCGTGCAACCCCACTAAACTAGTCTGCTCTAAGGTAAACAAGTGTGCTGTCTGTCTTGCATTACACAGTTTCCTAGCTGGCAACGCTGTGCTTGTTTATGTTTAAAATTGGTGTGTAGCGTGAATATGTAATCACTGCTTCTCATGCCTCTCAACTGTCCAGATTTTCACAGAATGTCCAGATTTTTGGATACTATTTTTGGTCTGTTCCTTATAAAATTTGTGATTTTCTGGCAGATCACTGGGATGATCTAAGGATTGAAGTCACTAAATATTGATATACATTTGTGTTTCCGATTTCATATCCGTCAGAAAAATACATGCTTAGACAAATCCTGCTATTCTAGTAACTTTCTCAGTTTATAAGAGCAATATTTAAAATTTATGCCTATTTTTGGGCCTTTGTCCCCCTATTCTGTCAGGCTTTGTCCAGATTTTTTTTGCGCTAAGAGACTGAGAGATATGCCACTGCCACTCACAATGCAAATACATAAACTCATGTAGGCTACAGAGAGTTTATTGAATCTCACAGACTTTTTTTTTCTTAACTCCTTTCAGAGTTCAGAAGCAGTTAATCTCTTTATTTCCATTGAAAGAAATAAAATGGTTAGCTCATGCAATAATCCATCCATTCATCCTCAACCCCGTTTTTTTGCACATGGGGTCGGGGTGTCACTTCAACAGTGACAATCATCTCGAGCCAAGGTTTACATCACTGGAGGGCTACCCCTACCATGGTAGTTTATTCATATCACACACTCGCACACACACTCTGACCTACAGCCAATTTAGAGTGTCCAATCTACCTACTGAACGTCTTTAGAATCTGTGAGGAAACCAGAGCACCTGGAGGAAACCCATGTGACTGCAGGGAGGACATGCAGACTGCACAGAAGGCAGTAAGTTAGCCTTTTTACACTTGCAGAAAAAATGGTTAAAGTACAATAGCATTGCAAAAAAAAAAAAAAAAAAAAAAAACATCCTTACCCAGAATGGAAAACTTGTTTGCTTTTCCTTAAATAAAAATGCTGTTTCCCAGTTCCTTCTGCATTTCTGCTGGTAATGCTTTTAACCTAAAAGAATGAAAGATAAGCCCTGGGATTCTGAAAGATTCAGTCAGTCTGCAGCAATTGGCTAATTAAGTTAGACCATTAACATGATGGAGGGAATCTCCATTTCAGGAACAATTAAGGAAAGAAACGCAGTCCTAGCTGTAAAGAAGAGAATGTAGGAATTTCTGGGTTTAAGTCCTCAGAAGGACTTTTTTAAAATATTTCCGTACATTTTTGCTTCCAGGTTATACAAATAAGGACGTTATTTATAAGTGACTAAAATTCTCTGTTACATAAAATGCCTTACAGATAGCATTACCGTGAGCTGTGTTTTTCTATTCGTCCAACAGCTTTATGATTCTACTTTGACCTAATAAGGACGTTATTTGTAAATGCCAACAATTTTCTGTTACTTGAGATATCCTAAAGAGGGCATTTCTGCAAACTGTGTTGTTTTCTTCATCCTAATAAGGACGTTTGTATTATTAAGTTTAACCTTTAAATCATCTTATATCCTATTACAGATGTTAATTTTAAAAGACAAAAATTCTGATACATGAAACGTCCTTAAAAGAATGTTTGTGTGATCAGTGTTGTAATCTCATCCTAATAAGGATGTTCTTAGTCCTATGGTTTACATAATCCAAAAATAAAGTCTCTGGAAACCTTGGTTTCTTTTTGTTTGATTCTTTATTTGTTGGCAGATGAACGCTGTTCCTTATACATAATAAACAGTGAAATATATCAGTATTTGTAACAGTTTCAGAGGGTGTGTGTGTAGGGAGTAACTTGCCTAAGGGCTCATCCATTGATTAAGAGAGTCCAAGCCTGACTGCTTTGCATCATATCCCTGCTATCAGTTGATGTAGGATAGTACTTCTTTTGTTTAAGGGAAAGGTGCCAAAAAGACTATCCAGGGATTATTAGGCACTGTTATACTGAATTAAAGAAAACAAAGATTAAAAATAACACTTTATCTTAAAAATCTTAGCTTTTCTAAAATAAAATATTCAACTCTGTAAACTGGAGTGTTAGCGCTTTCACTCCATGGCTTCATCAGATCTACTAGTATCAGTTAAATGAGTTAATATACATCCTTTACAAAAAAGAGAAGTTAACTTATATTGTTGTCTAAATGATGGTGTTCTAATAAAGGTTTCCATGTTGGTCGAGATTTTACATCAACCAATCAGCTACCTTCCTTAAATTCACCACAAACCACAGCAGGGAGACGGTCAGTTTCCTGGACTTACAAATTAACAAGGCCAATACTGGACAGAAACTCACTAATAATTTGTACAGAAAACCCACCACGATGAACCGTTTACTGCATCATGATAGCATGCACCCTTTCAGGTGCAAAAAGAATGTGATAAAATCCCAAGGTCTAAGAATTGAAAGGGTGTCCAAGGAACTGAGGGGCTCTACTGTTCAAGGAACTCAGGGACTCCACAAATAAAGATTCTCACCTAGAAAGGAACTTTCATGCTAGAGGCTAGTCTCTAAAGTTGATCAGAGGAATCTTTAGCCCCATCATCCTAAGCAAAACTACAGACCCAAACTTCCCTAAAGTGCAGGACCATGTCTGTGAAGACACTCATCTCTAAAGGATTGCAAGGCACTAAAATAACAATCAGCACTGAATCAGCATGACCATCACTTACTCAACTGATTACAAAGACCTGGTTAAGACCATGAAAGATAACTGGACTATCATCAGTGAAAACAATATCATAAGATCTTACCACCCATTCTGACTTTTACCCTCAGAAGAAACCAAACTTTTCACAATTTTGTTGAAAACAAGAAGGTAACCACCAACACAAACTTACCCATATCACCTATCCATGTAGACTGCCTTATTGCAACTACTGCCAGTTCAAGAGCAGAAAAATAGGATTCAGATGCCCCAACAACAAAAGATTTTATGAAAGCTCAGCTTACGGGAACTGCACCACTCATCCCTCATCAGGCCCATAATTGAGTACAATGCCCCTTTTGGGATGTACCTTACCAGACACCTGCAGCAACTGGAAAGACCCCAAAAGTACCTCACCAAGAGAATCAAAGGGCTCAAACAGATGCCATATGCTGCCCGGTTAAAGAAACTCCAGCTCTACTCAGTGGCATACCGCCTGCTCAGAGGCGATCTGTGCCTGACGTATAAAGCCATGTTCAACCCGGAATTAATGGACATGCTGCACCTCAGAAAATCCAAATCCCATCGAGCTACGCTGTCGAGAGACTTGAACCTTAGCACTGAAATAAATAGGACATGCTGGAGGGACAGATTCATAACCCAGAGGCTCCCTTCACTCTTGAATAAAATCCCAGTCCAGGTTAGGCAGAGTCCCTCATTGACTCTCTTGAAGAGGAATCTTGATGAGTGGATGAGAGATCGTAGGTTTACCTCGGGTATCACTTCTGTGTCACTGTTAGACAGAGGTACAGTATACTAACCTCGAAAAAGGGCATAGCAAAATTCATTTAAAATGGGTGGGGAAAGCCAAACACACTCTGGCTAGGCTTATAAATGCCCTAGGGCAGATAGCCTAGTATGAACCTATGAACCTATGAACCTATGAAAAAAGCTGTCTATAGAGCTCAATGCCAAAAAATGCAAAGCATTTTACATTGGCAAAACAGTTAACAAGCTTAAGACCAGGACTGCTGATGAGCTCATGGACATAAGTCAAAACTCAACCAACAGTGCACTAATAAAACATGGAATGATAAACCGGGACACAATTTATTTAATTTTTCACATCACTGATACCATCAGATCAACAGCATTTGAAGATCCAGCAATGCCAAATTAAATGAAAAAGAACTGGAATGGCAATAGAGACTACAATCCAGCAAATTCCCTGGACTTAACAGTTCCACTTCAATTAACTGTATCCTAAACCAAAAGAAACTAAACCGTAGCACATATTACTTAGGACAAAACGTATTTGGCACTCTGGAAACTATAGCTTTTGAATACTTTTTTAATGATTAGTTAATTTCTACAAACAGAATAAGCACCTAACCAAAGGACTCAAAGTAACTCGATTTTATTTTATATAATTTTAGTTAATTTAATTTTGTATCAGTTTGTAACATTCAGTTTTATCCTGTTTACTAAGACTTTTGAAAACATTTCCACTTGTACTTTGTTTCCTGTAGTAGAAAATAAGTACCCTGACCATGTATAGCTAACTCAACAGCACTGCATTAGATGGTTAACTACCCAGTCGCTTTGATACTTACAGCTTATAACCATGGTTACTTATAGCTCTTTCAACAACATTAATTAAATTGTTTAACTACCCAACACCAGCTCCTTACTAATGTCAATTCCATGACATCTTAATTAAGCATTTAAATTACCCCAATCCAAATATTTTATTAACCTAATGGTAGACCACATCCCCAACTCATCCCTTCCAGCTGAGACAGATTTCATCACTGTCAAACTTAATGTTTTAACAATGGTCCCACTGGAGTTAATAATGAAAACCACCCCTAATTTAGATACGGCACCTAGCAGAATCAATCCTTCTTTGATAATTTCTGTATTTATTTATTTATTTATTTAACATTTGTTTACTTGGAAAGTCTGATTGAGATAGAGACAATTTTCAGTGGAGGCTTAGGAAGAAACGATCCAGATTCATGTCTTTGGAATGTGGGAGGAAACTGGAACACCCAGAAAAAAGTCACGTGAAAGCAGGGAGGACATGCAGACTCCACAAAAAAGGCACCCCAGCCAAGAATCGAACCAAAGAACCTCTTTCTGTGAGGTGACAATGCTAACTGCTACACCACTGTACAGAACCCCAGTGCCATATGCCGATGCCATATAACCATCCCTCCCACACCTAAATCAGAAGATCGGTTTCACTTCCTGCTTTCTTAATTACCAGACCCCCATAAATCCCTCAGTAGTAGGATCTCCTTTAAAATAACAAGGCAGCTTTTACTAATATTGCACTAGTATAAATGCTCCTATTTTTATTAACCAAAGGCACCACTCAGAAGCATACTATGCACACCCCCATGCATCCAGTTTTCCTTAAAAAATTTACTCTAACCAACAAAACTTAATCATATAAAATAAAATAAGTAATACAGTGGGACACAACTAACACCAACATTGGTAACTCTTTAGTTTTTTACAATTAATATTCTGGAAAATAAACTAAACTATCATCCAGGATCGAATTCCTAATTCCTAGCAGCAGTGTTCCCTAGACTGAAATTCCCACAGAGTTAATCCCACAGACCCATGGTTCTCTCCTCAAGTTTAACAAAGACATTAAACCAGAAATACTTCCAACTCTTCCCTTTTTCTGACTGATGGCTCCCAGGGAGCATGTAGCATGTCAGGAAAGTAGTAATTCACAAAAACATGGCAAACAAAATCCTTTCTCCTAATTAAGCACTTTATTTAGGAAAAAAAAAAATTCTGGTACATGGACCTTATACAGAATGAGCATAAAATAAAATTTCTAGTGTAATTTTAAAGCAAGAAAATGTTGATGGTGGCATTCCTGTACACTGATGATGCCCAACAGCTATTGTTTCACAGCTCTAGTGTTTTTATTTGTAATTTTTGATGATTAAACTAACCCTAATCCTATATTGTACTCTTAGTTTCTGACCATAGCAACCTTACTCCCATAAACTTCTATGACTCTCAAAAAGATTAATGAAGGCATCCATCCAGAAACACTTTTACATCCCCAACACACAAACATCTTCTGATCATTGGTAACTTTCAAAATTATAATAATTCCTCTCCATGTTAATAATCCTGTGATACGGTAAGGATCTAATATCATTTAAAAAATATTACTAAAACAACAGGTAGGCCTCCTAAACCCCATCATGTTATTCTCCCAGTCAGTATGAATCATTTTTCAAGACTTTTATTGATTAATTATTAATCACTCCCATAAAACCCTGATTTATTCACTATATGTGTAATGGGGACTTCTTACCTGAAACATCACCAATCCTCTCCAAGCTTGTCTTATAGGATGCCAAGAAGCACACTGCTCCTGAGGGAAATAAAAGGGTACCAAATATAATGGACTAAGCCCAGACCTAAGGCATGTCCACAAAAAACATTACTTCCTCTGCTAATCCTGAAACAAACACATACTTTTATCTTACACTTTCATAGCCCCCCACATCTTTAGCAATTTTAAGCTGTAAGACAAGGAAAGCTAAATAAAATTTTTATCATTACAGTCTCAAGCCAGCATATGACTTCTGCAAGCACCTAAAAGACTGATTGTTTATCCAAAGTTTAGTTCTGATAAAACCTTAGGAGAATTAAACACTAGCGAAAAGAATAAGGACAATTAAGGGAATCCCTGAGGCACAGACAGTAATTCTAACACCGAGAAATAATTCCCTCACCATTTAGATGTTTGGTTTGCACTTGAATCAAGGCTTCCAGACACTTTCAGTGAGATTCATGAAGCTTGTGCCAGGTGTAGCCATAGCATCGGCAATCTAACACCAAATATGGCCGCCGAGTGATTCAGGTACGAGCTGTTTCCACGTGCATGACCTGCATACGCTACGCCCGCAAAACTCCTGAGCCTTGTATGCTAATTACCCCATGTGCAGCAGTATAGCATGCAAATGAAGGTATGTAGTGATTCAGGAAGTGGTGCAGGCGTAGTGTAAGCAAGCAGAAATGTAAACCATCGAAAATGGTTTACATTTTTGCAAACATAAAATTGGAGCCATGATAGCCAACCAAACACATGTATTATAATGTTAATATATGTGAATGGCTAAATATATATCCATTGGCTTAAAAAAAACATGTACAAAATATAAAATTAACATTTAATATATATAGTCGCATTATCGTAACGTGGAAGTGCAGGGCAGTGGTGCGCAAAGAGGATTGCAAGGAATATATAAAAATATGGAATAAAACCACAATGAAACAAATATCACGATTTCTTCATAATAGTCAGTGGCAGGCGTGCTACACCATACTCATGGCGCAAGGGTTGCTAAGGGGCAGTAACAGTGTTATGCACAGTAGCTAGGAATTAGTAGGCAATGCCATGCAAATGAGAGGAGTAATAGTGAATCACAGATTTCCCGCTGGTGTAAGGATGCACAAAACAGCGTAGCGTTATAACACCGAGGTGAGCCCTTGAGATAAAGATGACATCAAGAGAGGGGTGTGTCACCATTGCTGTAAGCACAGTGGAGCATTGCTAAACCGGTCTGCCCCTAGCTAGGCAAAGCTGCAGGATAGGGGTGCACTGAATTGCCCATAGCTATGCTTAGCTGAGAGTATACAAGATAACTGAGTATGCATGTGAACAGAGATGAAAACGTGAGTAAAACCGGTAACTAGGTATGCGAGTCGTGCACTGCAGCTGAAACAGGAATGATATAGGAAAGAAATAGGGAAATGCTGCAGCAGTGAAATTGGAGTACAAATGACTAATTAACATCTAGGAGCCAACAATGGGCCATTGACAACAGCTAATAAGGCTGCAAGCAGCTACCTGCAGAACAGAGAAGGGGAGGGGCTTACTGCAAAGAAAACAGCAAAGTGTCAAAGCAGAACAAAGGCTAAATGCAGTATATCAGCTACACGGCACAATTCGCCATGACTGGGTAGGGAAAGTACAAAGCAAGAAAGACGGCAGGTGGATGCATGCCTGCTAATGGGAGGGGATCCAGGTCTAAAAGTGTATTAAAGGGCAACAGAGTAATAAAGACAGACAAGTAGATCTCCACAGTAAAGGCCCCACACCTGCAGTACTCATTGCAAAACCCATAATTAAGACACGCAGCAGCTGGAATAGTTCATACACACCCACTTACATCAGCAGCATCCATAGCATAATAATATAAAGTTTGAAAGCACCTCACACACATTTGTGCATTCCCATACACTCTGCATCAGTGGTGTATACAGATGGAGAACTTTTATCATGCACATGTTAGGAGTTGCCATAGCTTTGATCCACCAGCATGTGTTGGAGACTGAAGGTGGTGTGGAGGATGATGCACATGACCACCGCAAGCACCAGAGGAGGAGGAGGAGAGTGTTCAGACCCAGGCTAACCTAGCAGGGTTACAGGATCTGGAAATAGTAGAGCATTACAGGGTGGACAGGGACACCCTACAGCAACTTGTGGAGCTGTGCCAGCCACACCTCAGAGCCAGAACAAACAGAGGGGGATCCCATCCCAATGGATACAAAGGTATGTGTAAGCCTAAGAATACTAGCTACAGGTACCTTTCAAAGACCAACTGGGGATTTCATGGGTATCTCACAGGCATCAGCATATAGGGTACTACACCAGTTCCTGGATGCCATGTTACCACATGCCAATGAGTACATATAGTTCCCCCAAACACAGGAGGAGTTGGCCAGCAATATGCATCTCTTCCACCGTGTGGCAGAATACCCGGAGGTACTGGGTACAATAGACTGCACACAAATACACATCAAGTTGCCACCCGGTGAGCAGGGAAGGAGCTACATAAACCGAAAGGGATATGCCTCCATCAACTGCTAGGTCATGTGCAATGCCCAGGGGATTATCATGGATGTGTGTGCTGGCAGCCCTGGAAGCTATCATGACTCCCACATCTGGCATGCCTCACAGCTGTATTGGTTATTTGCCAGGGGGGACATCCCAAATGGCCACCTGGTGGGGGATGCTGGCTATGCACTGGAGCAGTGGATGATGACTCCCATCAGAAATGCACACACACCCATGCAGGAATGCCATAATGAGGCAAACGCACAAACCAGAATCATCATAGAGCGTGCGTTTGGGATGCTGAAATCATGGTTCTGTTGCTTGGACATATCTGGTGGAGCCTTGCAGTACTCCCCAGGCACGTGTGCCCGCATCTTCATAGTGTGTGCCATGCTACACAATATGGTCCTGGGGAAACAGCTGCAGCAGGGACAGAATGGTGAAGGCCCTCACAGCCCACCACCATTGCCAAGGCCCCCACAGGCACAGAGGTACTCAGACCACGAACACCCTGAGCCAGCCCCAGTAGGCAGATGGAGGCATGCCCAGTATGCCCATGCCTTGGCAAAGAGAGAATGTATAGCACACACACTGACAGTGTAGGCACCTAGGGACTGACACCTTCCTCCACCTGCACACACAGTAAAAATGGATGGCACACACACAAGACTACCTGTAAATTGTCATGTATAGGCAGTCTACTGTATGCATCCAACTTAGGCAGCCCTAAACTATTGCAGACACAACAGCCAGTGGTGCAAGGTAAGCCAACACCTGAACAGTAAACTAAGCTATCAGCATATGCAGATACTGTATGTATAGATTCATAGGTAGGTACTTGGCCAACTGCCACAGGCCATTCATAAGGCCAGCCAAAATGTGTCAGTGTTTGCCACCCCATTGAGTCATTAACCGTCCCTCTGTGAAGCAGAGCAAATGGTGGGATCCCTGGGGTGCATCTACTGTTCCCCATCCACCCTTCAAGGTTTCTCTTGCAGAGTGTTAGTGAGGGACTATGTAAAATGTAGTTAGGGATGTTGTTCCAAAGTATGGGGAGTGTCTGTGACAGGAAGCTGTCCCTCCAGCATCTGCCGGTTATTGTTGTGGCAAGGTCAGCTCACTATAGTGTGTGGCTCACTGTGACATGGATTCCAATAGGTGAAGCATATCCATCAAGCCAGAGTTCAACATGGCTGTGTTGGTCAGCAGAGATCATCTCTGGGTAAACGAGATGCCACTGAGTAAACCAGGAGTTTATTCAGTCCAGCTGCATAGGTCATATGTTGGAGGCCAGTAGTCCCCTTGGTGAGGTACATTCGTGGACCCCCCAGCTGTTGGATGTGTCCTCTGAGGTACATCCCACATGGATTATTATACCCAATGGTGGGACTGATAAGTGATGAGTAAAGGGGCACTATAACCCCAGTATGTTTAGATGGGAATCCTTCAGTAGTCAGATGGCCTACATAGAAGGAAGTCCTAACTACTGTGGAGATATGATTGTCACAGGGGAGATCACTATCTACCTTAGTCCCCAGATACCCCATGACCTCATCTGTATTAAAGTGGCTGCCACTTATGTGTTAATATGTGGGTGCCAATTCCACAATGGAATGACCATGCAGTTAGTGGCACTTGGCTGGAGGCCGTGTCATTGGCACCCTGTGATGTTCTCTGTGAGGCCCGCTGAGGGATGTCCGTGTCAGCTGGACTATCAGTCATGGCTCCCAGTTTGCAGTCATTGCCAAACATGGTCTGCCGTAGTCCACCTGTGTTTGCCTGTACATCTAAGACGTATATGCCAAACAGTAGGGCTCCCAGAACTGAGTCCTGTGGGACAGCAGTCGTAACTGTTCAAGAGTTTGACCTGGAGACCGCTAGTCGTACCATGTGGGTTGTGTGTGAAAGCCCGTTGGCAACCCAACCTGTGATGTATGGGTGAATGTACAGGCTGGTGTGTTTATCAACAATACCTGAGTGGGGCATGGTGTCAAAAGCCTTGGTGAGGTCCAGGTAGTATGAGTGAACCACCTCCCCTGTCATCTAACGTCTTGGTGACTGTATGTATGATGTAAAACAGGTTCAATAGGCATGAACCACAGTCAACCAAGCTGACCTGGGTTGGGTCACGTGTCTGAAGGTTACCAATGTCAATGTTAATGAGTGCCATGAGGATGCGAACCATACCATTGCAGACCAGGCTAGTCGGGCTTATAGGGTGGTAGCTACCATGGTCAGTTGTAATTTCCCCATGATGGAGTGCCATGCACCATTGTATGGGCATGTAGCCTGTGGAGAGGCTGAGGTAGGAATGCATAATTAGGTGGGGGGCAGGTTGTCGCGTACAGTTTGCAAGATGCAGTCTGGGTGAACATCTGCCTCCACTAATGCTGTGTTCTCCAGTTAGAGAGGGACATTTCCACCTGTGTGTCTCTGATGGTTGGGATACTGTACCTTACGGGTAGTGTTGTGGGCTCTTTAGGGGGTGAAGTATGCACCGAATGTACCTGCAAAGATGTTGGTGATATCAGTAGGGTCAGCATATTTTGCACTATATTTCACTGATGCAGTGCAAATCTGTGTGTCACCACGTAGATCCTTGACATAGCCAAAGAAGGCTTTGTGGTTATCTTTCAAATTCTTGCGTACTCTCCTGCTGATGTCAGCCTTGGATGATGTCATGAGGGACCTACGTATCATACTAATAGTGGTCATGGATGTTTGCCCTTCATGGGATTTGCTGTGTGTCTGGAACACTGTCCTATATCTGCAGTATACCCTGTTTATTGCAGAGGTCCACCAGACCGGTGTCCTTGTCTAGGAGGAGTGAGTCTTGGTTTACCAGCGTTGGCACGATCCATACATCCGTGTAGGTGCTTATAGACTGCATTTGTAAATCTGTCTGTATCTGGAGCAGTGTTTCCCCTTAGCGTGGGAGCTGTGAATCCCCCCACCCCTGTCACTAGTAGTGTAAATTTAGCTGTAGGAAAGGTATACACTGTGGTATCCGTGGGTGGGGGAGATGCTAGGGTGTGGAAACAGTGAATAGTTCATGGTAAGAGCTATGCAGTGACTGGTAAACCTCCACTGTGGTGCACCTGTTTCCCATGTTGATGATGACCACATCTAGTAGCTTCCACCCCACGTTAGGGATATTACTACCTAATACAGAGCATTGAGGTGATACATTCCAGGAGGTGCTGGTCCTGGAAGTGAGTACTGGAGTACGTTTCCCAGTTAATGGTATGGTAGTTGACATCGACCAATGCCAGGGTGTGCGTTAGGACTGTCGTGTTCTCCACTGTCTCCAGATGGGTGGAGTGGAGGTTCTGAGTCATGGAGGGTGATCCATAGCAGGCCACATTCCACATTGCTGTTGTGGCTGATGTTAGCTGCACATGGATGATCACAGAGGTATCATGCTGCCCCACTAACCTGGAGGTGTAGGTATCCCTGATGAATATGGATACAGCCCCTCCATGTCTGTCAGTCCATGTTCCGTGACAGAAATGTGTGGTATGTGTTGTAGTCTGGTAGTGCTAGTGTGCTCTCAGGAGCCTTAAGACAGATTGCAGTTAATGCACAGATGTTGATGTTGTCCATCCTGAGGAGTGCTGTGAGTGCATGCATGTTGTGATCACAACCCCTGGTGTTGAGTAGCATTAACCACATTGAATCTGCTATTGTGCTGTCTATGGAGCTGGTATTCACCTTTGGGACTCTCGTAAATAAGGCACCATGGGGGTGCCAATAGCTGTGGCCAGTATTCCAAAGTGTAAGGCAGACACATAGGCCGGTATGGTATCATTGCCTGCATGTTCCCCATCTGTGCTTGATTTCCATCTCCCCTGTAGGAAAACTAGTGGTAAGTAATAGAAAGCCTTAACCTTATACAAGACTTCTAGCTTCCAAGATAGGCATTTGGAGTGACTAAGTATCAGTGTTCTGTATGTTCGTGCTGTACTCAACTGTTTCCTGACTACATGGTGAGTTCACACTGTATATTGTGATCTGAAGGTCTGTTTATGTGCATATTATGGCTGTGATGGCCTGCACATTAGAGGTGCACAGATAACCTACTATCTATCTGCCCAAGGGCAATTAGAAGCAAAGCAACAGTGTGTTCTCCTTCCCCGCACCATTGATGAAGTAACTGAGCATCTGCCAAGCATAGCCAATGAAGCAATTCCAGGCAGAGTTGCAGGAAGCTGTTGAAGACTGGGGTTTTGGAGGGTGATAGGGGCTCATAGTAATCTAAAAAGGGCATGTTAATGTGGCAATTCAACACCATTCAATTCCCTCAATAGGTCTTGTAGCTATCAAACTGGACAGGCTCCCCCACCCCCTGGCTGTATGGGTCTGGGACAAATGAGCCAAAGGGTGTTTAGTCTGTTACCCATTCACACAACAAGGTTTCCCTTGAAGTGTGTCAGTGAGGGGGATATGCCTAATGTAGTTAGGAATGTAATACATTGTCTCACAGTACTTTTGTTATATGTTGTTATGGCAAGAGTACGAGAAGCTCAGTGAGTTAGGTGGCTTCCACCCTTAGCTTAGCCTAGCTTACACATAGAAATCATCTAAATAGGAAATAGGCGGAAGCAACGTTAATATCAACAGTGTAATGGTTACAGCATCTGCATAGTATCTGTGCATTCGAGGTTACAATCCCAAAAAAGGCAGGGATGTTTATCATGTGCAAAAGTATACCTTAAATACAGCTTGCATATATAGGTAGTAATCGTCTCTGTGAAGGAGAGTGCAGTCAACAGAGAATGTAATGTCATGACAGCACATAGTAAGATGTTACGTCACTGACAGGTATGTATCCGGAGTAGTTAGTGGATATGCCTTGTTTGCGCGCACAGGTTATACATCATAACATTTGTTTAACTGTGTTTAACCGCTGCTATAATGTCACACAAACACTGTTAAACATGCTTACAACTGCGTAAATGAGCCTTACTCTGCAGTAAAAAACATTCATAAAGCATCACAGGTGTCGCACCCTGGACCGTAACACTATAGTCATGGGACGTACCACTAAGCCATCCGAGGTGTACACATGCTTCATGGTCCTGAGACTACACCTTATACCATATGCATTTCACTGGAATGATCACAAGTGGGACAGTGGCCTTGTGAACATATGTACAGTACATTGTAATGTACTGTAGTTTGTGAACCAACACATTCCAGTCTACAGATGTATTACTGTTACGAACTAATACGAAATATATATATATATATATATATATATATATATATATATATATATATATATCAGTGATGTCTGTACACACACACACACACACACACACACACATATATATATATATATATATATATATATATATATATATATATATATATATATATACATATATACATATATAAATATATGAGCGTACGCCTTTAATTGGGTACATGGTGGATTGTCCTATTTCAACACATTCCTCCCTTTTGTGTTTTAACCTGCCTGCATACTCAACTGGGATAGGTACATCCCAGGTAGTTTAGTGTTAGGTTAATCGGAGGATGGAGTACACTGTTGCAGGTTCTACTCCTGGAAGGTGTTATTAATTTACCTCTCAGAGTAGGCACTGGTAGTGAAAGTGTGAATATATATATATATATATATATATATATATATATATATATAGAGAGAGAGAGAGAGAGAGAGATACATAGAGACATGTCAATATATACAGGTCTACATATGTATGTAGATATATGGATAGGTTAGAAACACCTACAGATCTATGGATGTACAGATAAATGTACGCAATAATGTATATATATATATATATATATATATATATATATATATATATACATTTATATATATATATATATATATATATATATATATATATATATATATATATATATATATAAACATACATACATGTCTGTAGACAGCATCTGAAGTGGTCATATCTGAGTATAACATGGACCATAACAATCACACATTCACCCCCCCCTTCAAACAATATGAACATAACATATGAAGAGTATATGCCAATACGCTATTACAAATATGTTCTATGGACACAGTCACCAACAGAACTGCACTGACTGCAAATATCCATGACTGAATTACACAAGACAGCTTTCATTTTGCAAATCTTTATTACATTCCGATGTATTGCCAAAAGGATTCAAGGACTAACAGTACCTACATGCTATACAGGAAGCATTTAATAGTGCCTTAATGAATCAACCTGCATTTACCATAGTATTAGTACACTAAGGGATAGGTGTTCACATAGGGAAAAAACACCCACACACATATAGACGTTGTATAAAAGGGGTTCCTACATACCTGCATGTGCTATGTACACCCACCAACATCTACCCCACAACCAAAATAATTACATCAATGCATACTGTCATACCATAACCAATTATGCAACTGATGTACAACATCTGCTGAAACCTTAACATACCTGGGCCCAGACTCACTAACATGGCCCTATGTGAAATAGTTGCCATTATACAATTGAGCAGCTGCTGATGTAACAGGGTTTGTATGAACTAATCCCGTTTCAGAGGGTTGTAAGGTTTGTAGACCAGGAAGTTTTACAGATTACTGATTATAAGCACAGTATGATACACAGTAACACCAAACTAAATATGTCTGGTAAACACACTGTAAACCCCCTAACATTATATGCATAGCTATGCAGCCTTGAGCTGGTCAAAAAACCTGGCCAGACTGTCACATATGCATAAGTATTAGGTACAGACAAACCCTGCACAAGTAGCAATGTTCAGAAATATAACAGCAGTACTCACATTTAGACCAACTCCTCTAGGCATAACACACAATATATTACTGTTCATCTCAATACAGCTGTTGCAATGGATTCCAAAAAAAACCTCCACGCTGTCTTTCTCACAAGTAAGGCAAAGGGACAATGCCCAAGTGGAGTACTCAGTTATACTCTACTGTAGCCATGGTATTGGCTAAGGCAGTAGCAGTGCAGCTGATGTGCATGTCATTAGCTACTTAGGAACACCAACTGGCTACCGGGATAGCACATGTTACTGATCTGTAACTATAAAAGGTTGCCTTGTCACACATTCAAACCATATGTATCTACCTGTAAGACAGTACAAAACACGGAAAGATGAACCAAAAATGAGTAGTACATTAGTTAATAACACCTCCGATTACTAAGACGATATGTATAACATGTAGTATGTCTGTGTATGTAGTATCTGTACTGTAAGAATTACAGTGTAATCAATGCATAAAGTGGAAATAGCTATCTTGTAGTGATGTATTGTTGAGCAGTAATAATGCTTGTAATATTGTATGTGTGTACTGCTGTAGGTCACACGGCACACTCCACATACACCACAAGGGATGCTATGGGCTTGGAACCCACCATTTTGCTCCCAGCCACTGTCAGTGTCAGGACTGGTCCAACAAGTATGTGCTATAACAGGGGATAGTATATGTTGTTATATTGTAACAGTCAACATATGTATAAGTAAGAAGAACATATTAAAGGTGGGCTTACCGTCCAAATATGGTGTGCACTGTGGGATATTGTGCCAATAACTGTGTAATGTACAGTATTCTAGGCAGATCTGTATTCTGTTCTACATAGCAGTTCTGATATGTTATGCAAACAGTTGTTATATATATTGGCAATTACAATACTCAATGACAGGATACATAGCATTAGTATTCATCTGACAAATTAGCAGCATGATGGCGAAGATAATTGGAAGAGCCAGGTAACTATCCATGCACATAACACATGTAATATCCACCTCTCTACTATCATTTGCAAGCAATAACAGCTGTGCATGTGTATGTTATGCAAATGTGTAGTGATCCTTGTTACAGGGCTGGGCCAAATGGCTATGTGCACACGTACATAGAGTGGATATTGAGAGTACAGACACACTGGTTGAACTACCAGGTTTGTGTAGCCCAACCTAACAGCCACCTGTACATACTGTATGTAAGGTAGTGCACAGCACTGGTAATGAAACAGGTTGCACATCATCTTTAACTCCAGTGTAACATCTGCAGTAGGAGTGTAAGATGTAGGAGACAGCTGCCCATGTGTAATAGCTGCATCATAGGTGATGGCTCACACTATCTGATTATATCCTGATCATGTTGATAGTGGCATCAGAACCTATTTATACATGATTCTGTTTGGGGAGTGGGTGTCTGTGCCCAACAGAGCTCATGGTCCTGGTGGATATGTGAGTATATACGCAGAGAAGGAAACAGACATGTAGACATATGCATCATCTGTAATCAACTAACAGGATGTGATGTGCTCCTCAGAGGAGGTTTGCTGCCAAGGGTAGCTACACTGTTTCCGTAATAGCCAGTGTTGTCACGTCCATAACACAAATAATAACATGTGAGCATCACTGTCTAAAATATTTTCATAGGCAATATGTAAACTAAAGACAGTACTTGGTACTTGTAGTACTGACTGCTCATACGGGCATGTCCACAAGTCAGCTACTGGTGTCTCCTAATGTCAGCTTTGTGTATGTGGCCATCCTGGTCGAATGTAATCTCTATGCCATGTACACTGCCAGACCCACCTAACACCATGCCCCACACATTGTCTGGGATGCAGATACAGGGGTAAGCTGGACGGCAGCCCAGTCTACAGCCATGAATGGACTCGACAGTCATGAGGTGTAGGTTAACACATGCAGCTCATCAACACAACCAACACATACCCTTACCAGAACACAGTAAGGACACCCACACACACTACCGGAAATCACACACATTCACAGACACGTCTAAGTATCTGGCCAAACAAGTGACCCCCCCAAGCAGGAAGAGACAGACACCGATATACACAAACTGTATGACATAATTTGCATAATTGTGCCACACCTCTGAACACATGACTGGAAACATGCCCAACAGTACTCATTTGCAAATGCAAACTCTAGCACTATGTTACACACTGACCTATACGAGGGCATACATACTGTCAGCTGCCTGTCTGACATGATTAGCCACATACTCATACATTCAGACAACCTATTGATCTATACACATGGCTCTGGCATATTCCATGTTGTTGTGCAGGACCTGTGATGCAGTAGCCTGCACAGCATGGAAAC
The DNA here is from genome assembly GCF_019279795.1 of Protopterus annectens. Taxonomy (NCBI): domain Eukaryota; kingdom Metazoa; phylum Chordata; order Ceratodontiformes; family Protopteridae; genus Protopterus; species Protopterus annectens. The sequence goes on from NC_056730.1 coordinate 674,869,593, forward strand.
ACATGTAGGAACTGTCAGGTCATGTAGGCCATGCAGGTATGTCCCAAGGCCTGGGTAGCATTCTGCCATTGGCCAGAATGATAGTGCAGTACAGAGACAAAAGGATTGTATTCCACAATTGTGTAGTGTAGTGGTGCATGTCGCAGGGTATCCAGTATCTGTTATCCTGGGATAACATGGTTGACAGACCATGATGCTTTGCCAGACAGGGCCTGCACCTGACACCCCTGGGAATCTGGATACAGCCTAGAGTTCATGCTTCCCCTATAGTGACTTCATCATGCATGGTTCAGGTGAGGGTCCACTGCTGTTACAGGGACAGCCAAGAAATACACTGCGGGTCTCGCTGCACAGTGATACATGTCAGAAACACTATACAGACATACATATGCCAATCCCTAACATGGAGAACATATCTGTGCAGTGGCTGAGACATGTTTCAATGCTCCAGAAAGCACACCTGCATGATCATGTTATAACACATACCTCACCTTTTGCCCATTATCCTTTATTGGAACACACGGGCCATAGGTGTGTCCATATTCCTGAAGGATATGAACACCCCCATGCTAATTCAACTTGCATAACATCAGATGCATTATGCTGAGCAACTACCTTTGTGCCACAGGGGAAAATCAAAATGCACCTTGAGACAGATCACCCACCAGGCTGCGGACTTCCCAACTGCCATAATGTGCTGTAATGGGATAGGTCTGAGACAGAACCATACTATTGGCTACTCTCAACTATTCCATTATGAACTGTGAAGACTCCTCATGTACCAACACATGCACTCAATGCATGTTGGATTCCATCGACCCCACTGACCTGGATCACAGTAGTCACACAAACAAGGCTAACAGTATGCTACACATAGTTAGTCTCCAGTACCAATGTTATGTTTCCTAAGAGCAGAGTGGTGAGTGCCATGGCACCCATGCCGATGGACAATGCATGTGCAAATGATGAATACTACACAAATGAACCTTAAGCAGTCACATATGTGCAGTGATTGTGCCATTGAAACAGAACCAGGAGTCAACATAACACAAACAAGTAGGCAAACTGGTGGTTCCATGCTTTAAACTGTCAAAATGTAAAAAGGAGCAGGAAACCAAAATAAGTCCACGAAATCAGAACCCACAAAAATAGCGTAACAAAGTATTTTAATATCCGCTTTCGTCCGATGATTTCTTCAGAATGAATAAAACCAACTAAAACATTGTCATTAAATACCATATTAACTAATCAGAGAATGACAATAAAACAATCATTCAATCAAATAATAAAATGTTTGTTCACTTAAAGGTAGCTTAAATTATTTGAACAAAGATGAAACTGAGATTATATTTATCTATGCTTAACGTATTGTTTTTTAAGAAGCATTTGATGTTAACGGCTTCATTTAAGCCTGGTGTTTTATCAGCTGAAAGTTTTATTTGCCACCACGTCTCTCTTTGTTCAACCAGATTTTTAAAATCACCACCCCTAAGGTCTTGGTGAACGTAGAGGTCGTTCACCAAGACCTTAGGGGTGGTGATTTTAAAAATCTGGTTGAACAAAGAGAGACGTGGTGGCAAATAAAACTTTCAGCTGATAAAACACCAGGCTTAAATGAAGCTGTTAACATCAAATGCTTCTTAAAAAACAATACATTAAGCATAGATAAATATAATGTCTCAGTTTCATCTTTGTTCAAATAATTTAAGCTACCTTTAAGTGAACAAACATTTTATTATTTGATTGAATGATTGTTTTATTGTCATTCTCTGATTAGTTAATATGGTATTTAATGACAATGTTTTAGTTGGTTTTATTCATTCTGAAGAAGTCATCGGACGAAAGCGGATATTAAAATACTTTGTTACGCTATTTTTGTGGGTTCTGATTTCGTGGACTTATTTTGGTTTCCTGCTCCTTTTTACATTTTGCCTGTGTCTTACTGTGGTTTTCTTTGTGGTCATGCTTTAAACTGTACCACAGATGGTAGTAACTGTTGCAAGAGTGAACACGCATGAGTGCAGGTGATCCCTGGTCAGCCTCAGTAAAATGCAAATACACCATATGAAACCAAGCAAAGCTACCATGAAACCAATCAGCCACATATTATGAGGCCAAGCACAGAGCTTTCTATAGTTATGCTGTTAATCATAATGGCAATGACAAGGCCTGTCGTGCTGCACAGCACTATGACATGGGAAGTACTGCACCTCCAGAAATAGCACCCACTCATCCTGATAGGGTCTCGGAGAACCTAAACTCACTCCCACATCCCCCCCACCCCCAACAGGTACACTTAGTAATATATCCATGTACACTACAGGGCCCCTTTACTAACAACTATGCAGGTACAAGCTGCACTCTCTAATGCCATACATAAAGCTTTCATGGGACATATCACCATCCCAGGGTGTATCCTGCACAAATGTAAGAACATTCAGCTATCCACATACTCATCATGTTCAATCATAGCTCTGTGTCAGGCTGTGTACACACTGAATGGTGCACAGCAACAGTTATCACACCCCACAAAGGGGGAGACACCATTGATAATGGGACATAGTGAGCAACTACACTGCTGAGTCTGGTCTGTACAGCCATGAACCATGGTGAATGTAATTGATGTACCTGGTACAGATGTAGATGACAGTAGGGTTGATTCACACTGCATATCATGACCTTGCCAGGTCGTAGGACACCATCACCCATACTGTGTCCCAGCTACACTCAGTACTAGGAGTATATACCTATGTCACAGGAGTGGTTGGCAACTGGACTGCTGGCAGAACCCACACTACAGAAGGTGTCCGATGAATACATGCACATCAAACCAGTGCCAGCCACAGTAATACAGGGGTCATTCCTGGTACACCCCCTCTTTGGTATCTATACCACATAGACTAACACAGAAGGCATCAGCCTATTGATGTCTGCAAATGACTATGAACTAGGAGCAATAGTCGACTCAATGTGTGCTGTGTTCAACATACAGAAGGGCCTTAGTGTGTCAGATGTGTGGTGTGTGATGTATGGCCACAGTCAGACGGCTAAGTATTGCATTGTCATCCCCAATGTTACAAACCCTGTACCCATTAACTACCATCTAGCCAGCGGTCAACATAATGGCAACCATGTGTATGAGATGCAGCTGGACAGTACTTCCCTTTGATAGTTACGTCACCACAAATGACAGGTAGTCATATCTCATATACCCCTAATCATGACAGGGTGCCATCCAGGAATATAGAGATAACTGCTCAGCCATACTCAACACTCATGTGACCCATAATAGATTACATATTTCCTTTAAGGGTTATTGCTCACGTGTAGATGGCCTACACTGCCCTTCACAATCCCTAGCTGCACTATGTAGCATGCATCCTACCCTGAATAAAGCCATGTCCAACCCAGAGGTGTTGGACATGCTACACTTAACATATCCTGATCCCAAATAAACACATGCATCATGGACATCCACCTGCATTATTTCAATATCTGCACTTAAAGTTACTTTTTAGTCGAAGTTGATCGAAAGTTTGTTTGTTTGTCTGTTTAATTTAACTGTTGAGGCTGCCCACTAAAGTGTGCTAGCCTGTGTAACTGATTTATTACTGTTTCTGCATTTTCTGTGTGTTTCTATCTAAAAACAAAAAAAAACAAAAAAATAATCCTTGTTTTCCCACCTCTCCTCAACTAGTTTAGACCAGTTTACAGGCATTGCTGTATTCTGGGCTGTGGTGTAGTTGATGTGTTGTCCATTACCTTACTTGGATAGAAGGAAGTTTCTTTGCTCACCAGTGGGAGTGGGGAGCCTTGAGCAGCCTACCTGTCCCTGTAGGAAGTGACCTCAGCACAAGAGCTGTAGTAATTGGTTGTTTTGGACATTTCTAGCTCTTTTGAAGTTCCCTGTTTAAAATCCACCTCTGGGCGTTTTTGCGCAGTTGTGCGCATAGCACAGCGCCGGTTAAACAAGGTTAAACTTCTTCTGGCTCTGCCAAGTCTGCTCTTCAAATTTTCCCTTAAGGAAGCTCTACTCTTAGTATAATCAGACTACTCGCTATATTATAAGCCTAGCACTTGTTCTCAAAACTTCTCTACTAAGTAAGCACTCTCATACTAAGTAAGCACTACATCCACCTACCACCCCTGTGAATATCCACTTCCCTTAAAGGCACAGCACTCCCTTATACTGTTCTAGCATGTCGAGTGGTAGATTATTGGCGTCCTCTCCAGTTCAGCTGGTTAATCTGGGTATCTTGAGACAATGCTACAATTGTCTCATGTACACAGACAACCATCTCCTCCTCCCAACAAACACAAATACATGTGAGAGATGCAACTATATAGCCAAACTGGAGGCTGAACTCTCTCAACTCAGGGCTGGCATGACCAGACAGGAGGAGATGGTAACCACACACACAACAAACCCAGTGCCACATAGACCTACCACAACTGCAAACCAAACACATATAAACACAATGACATACCCGGAGGCTCTAATAAAAAACTTACCAAAACAACAGAGGCTCCCAAAGCAGACATCCAAAAATCCACCACCTCAAAACAAAACACATGCAACACATACTTCAATAAATCAGTGTGTCAATCAATCACAGCCCTTAAAGCCAAACACCATGCCTGATACACTAGTAATAGGTGACTCTATATTCAGACACACTGATGTCCCGCTTACCAGGCTGAACAAGGAGAGGGTGACTGTGAGCTGCCTATCAGGAGCTAGGATCCGCCACATAACACACGCACTCAGGTCACTCCAAAGCAAGTACAGATATGACTCCATCATTGTCCATGCTGGCATGAATGACCTGAGGCACTCCCTGGACTACATGAAAAGAGGCATAGAGGAGCTCTCTGATTATGTAGCCCAGGCTGGTATGACCCTGACCCTGAGCAGCATCTTGCCCTCACCAAGAATGATGCCACAATACAAAGACAAGATGATCAGCTTTAATAATTGGCTCAAGTACTGGTGTCATTATAAGGGGATCCAATGTCTGTCTGCCTGGGATGACATGTTGGACAAGCCACGCTGCTTCGCAAGGGACGGCTTGCACCTGTCACCACTGGGCTTCCGATATTGGCAAAGGCTCTTCCCACCCCCATAGTGCCTTTTTAGGCAAGGCTCAAAAGACAAACTCACCTCCTTAGAAAACAAAAATGGAAAAAACTAAGGGTAATGCTGCTCAACGCCAGAAGTCTAAATCTCAAGATGCAGGCACTCGATGCACTCCTCAGTATGGAGAACATCGACGTCTGTGCAGTAACTGAAACCTGGTTCAAGGCTCCTGAGAGCACCCCAGCGCTACCAGGCTATACTCTGTATCATGCTTTTCGCCCCAAAACCCGGGCCGAACCACAAAGGGAGGGGGAGTGTCCCTATTCATCAAGGACACCCACACCTCCAGGTTAGTAGTAACACATGAAGCATCGGAGACCATACAGGTGCAACTAACCATAGGCAAAACTGCTATACAACTGGTAGCATGTTACAGACCACCCTCCCAATCTCAGGAACCCCACTCAGCCTTCCTGATGACATTGGAGGATATGAATGTATCACAAAATACCATCATACTGGGAGACTTCAACTACCCAAACATAGATTGGGTACATTATTCTAGCCCTAACAACCTAGCCCAAAGGTTCCTGGAATTCATAAATTCAAATGCATTGGAACAACTAGTCACCTCTCCCACTAGGGGAGATAATATACTAGAACTGATCATCACAAACATGGGGACAAAATGCTCCACACCGGAGGTATACCCCTCACTAGTGAGATCTGACCACAAACTAATCACCCTGGATATACATATCCCACCTCCACCCCCAGCACAAAAGACCACAGTGAAAAACTTCTCAAAAGCAGACTTCACTCTTCTTAAGACTGAGATGGTATCCTTTAAGCCCACTGGGCCAGTGGATACCACATCCCACAATGCCGAATCCTTCACAAATGCTTTCTATGGACATCTCCAAGAATGCATGGATCATGCAATCCCAAATAAATCCAAGTCCCTCTCCACCAAAGGCAAGCATCCTGTCTGGTTGACCTCAGCCATTAACAAATTGTATAACAAAAGAAGGAAGCTACTGCATGACAGAGCAAAATACCATAAAGGGAAGACATCTCTGATCAACACTAGCAGAAAACTACATTCTCTTATAAAAACATCCAAGGCCAACTTTGAGAGAAAAATCGCTAAGGACACTAAAGATAACCACAAAGCCTTCTTCAGCTATGTTAGAAACCTGGGCGGAAACCCTCAGATATGCTCAGAGTTAGTTCACAACAACAAAAAATACACTGAACCCACAGATATTGCCAACATTCTGGCTGACAGGTTCAGTGCAAATTTCTCCCCTCCCTCAACCCCAAAAGAAGAAATACTTATCCCAGCTGAATGTAATCCCCCTGTCATCTCAGATGTTCAAGTGAGAGCTTCCCTCAACAAAGCTAAAAACACAGCATCAATGGGACCTGACGGTATCCCGGGTTGCGTGCTACGTGAACTCCAAGAGGAGCTAAACCCGCACATAAAAATGCTTTTTAACCTTAGCCTTACTACAGAATATGTACCTGAACACTGGCGTATAGCAACAGTGGTCCCACTCCACAAAGGGGGTACCTCTACAGACCCTGGGAACTACCGCCCCATAAGCTTAACCAGCCTGGTCTACAAAGCTATGGAATGAATCATTATGGAACTCATAAACAGAGACATTGGGGACCTACAGACACTTGACCCCACCCAGTTCGGCTTTGTGAAGGGCAGATCCTGCCTTTTGAACCTGGTTGACTTTTTCAAAACAGTCACTAGAGCCATTGATGAGGGCAAAGCAGTCCATACAGCCTACCTGGACTTGGCTAAGGCCTTCGACACAATACCCCATTCAGGCATCATAGATAAGCTCAACAGCTTAAACATAAACCCTTATGTCACTAGATGGGTTGCAAACTGGCTAAAGGACAGAACCCATAAAGTTAAAATCGCTGGAGCAATGTCAGACTCAAAGCCAGTCACAAGTGGTGTCCCACAGGGATCTGTCCTGGGACCCCTCTTGTTCGGCATTTATTTCTCAGATGTTAAAGCAAACATGGGAGGGTTGTGGCTGACAAAGTTTGCAGATGACTGCAAACTAGGCGCCATAGTCGATACACCAGCGGACACATACATCCTACAAAAAGGCCTCACAGAAATGGACGACTGGTGACGGAGTCATGGCCTTAAACTAAATGCCAAAAAATGTACAGTCATCCCCTTTGGGAAAAACAAAGTACCCACAAATTATGACATAGACAGCAACCCACTGAGTACGGAAAAAGTAATCAGAGACCTAGGGACCCAAGTCAACAGCGACCTCTCATTTGACACCCACGTTGCCAAAGTGGTTAGAAAAACATTCTACCTTGCACACCTTATCATGAAGGGATTCACATCCAGATCCAAGGATGTCATTGTACCCCTATACTCCTCCCTCATCAGACACATGATTGAATATAATGCCCCATTTGGTATATACCTCACCCGGAATTTGCAACAGCTAGGAGACCACAAAAGTACCTCACCAAGAGGATCAAGGGTCTCCAACATATGTCTTATTCTGCCAGACTAAAGAAACTCCAGCTCTATTCAGTAGCATACCGCCTGCTCAGAGGTGATCTCTGCCTGATGTACAAGGCCATGTCCAATCAGGAACTGATGGACATGCTCCACCTCAAAAAATCCAAATCCATCAGAACCATGAGAGCTAAAGACTTAAACCTCGGTACAAGTATGAATAGGACATGCTGGATGGATAGATTCATAACCCAGAGGCTTCCCATGCTCTGGAACAAGATCCCAGTTCATGTTAGGCAGAGCCCCTCACTGACTCTCTTCAAGAGAAATCTTGATGAGTGGATGGGAGATCGTAAGTTTACCCCAGGGGTCACATCTGTGTCACTACTAGACAGGGGCACAGTAAACTAATTCTATTATATAAGGGGACCTTCACTGTGTCACTACTAGACAGAGGCACAGTATTCTAAATCTATTCTGTGCATTTTTGTACCATTTCATGGGGTGGCGAAAGCCACATCACTATGGCTAGGCTTACAAATGCCCCAGGGCAGATAGCCTAGTACTAAACTATGAAACTATGAAACCTTTTTAGTACAAGGATCACAACATGCCTAACAGATCCCTTTCCCATACACTTAACATACTCTTGCCATACTATGCATCCCTGTCCAGCGAAGCTGCACATCGCCCCTCTCTGTGACATGGTGTGATGACCGCATGCCAACTATATCAGTAACCATGTGTATCAGTTCTGTGGAACTGCTTGAACTGGCCACTGAATATTACCTGTCTGTTGCCTATAGCTAGGTAACCTGTCTGCCTAGGCTCATAAATGGCCCAGGGCCATACATGCCATAGTTGATATCCAACCCTGCAAATACCATCAGGCTAGCTATTGTCTCATGTGTTACACATGAGCAACACAGGCAATACATGGCAGGATGCTACACAGCTGTACAGTGCCATGTAGATGTATATGGCAAAAGACATACATGCTTGCAAGTCTGCAGGGTCACGGGTCATGTCCCTAATGGCTATGTATGACTATATACGTGGCATATACACGGCATTAAGGTCGATTGCTTTAATGTGAACACATCCAGTCATGTGCTGATAGGTAAATACAACACTACAGGCAAACAGACATGCCCACGTCAAGACAACATCCACAAGGTGTATGAGGAATGTCATCACATGACACACACATATATGGCGATAACATCACATCACCAGTAGGTGTCAAATTTGTGTGACTTATACATGTCAGTGGTGTTAGTGTCATGTAGATCTACAGAGACTTATTTGTAAACTTAATGCATGTGATACACATGTATGTTCAGCTGTACTGCTGTATTTCTGTGTGAGTTACTGTGACCTGTATCCATAGTTATGTTTCCCAGGTATGCCCCGTAACTGACTGCCACCATACAGCCGCTTGGAGAATGAGGTCCTCATCCCATACCTCCTCGACAACTACACAATGCTCTTCAGCCATGTGCCACAGGATGCACAGCAGCAGGATGCCCTGTGGGAGGAACTCTTCAGGAGTTTAAATGATGTTGGCATTCACAATCACACCTGTCAGCAGGTGCGCCGACACTGCACTGACCATATAAAATGGGCGAAACAGCGTGCAAATGCAATCACCAGGAAACAAGGTGCAACAGGTGGGGGGCCACTCAGCAAGCCCCTACTCACACATACCGAGGAGCTACTGGCCAACCTGGGGACACCTGCAGATCTCCATCCACAAGCGTTAGCTGCTATTGTGGAGTGGGTGTCTCTCAACCACTGAGCCTGGAGTTGCCTGGTAAGTCACTACTGCACATAAAACACAACCATATATCACATAGTCACATGTGTTACTGTACAATATGTAATGTAACATAATATGCAAGGCATGTATGCACACATGCCACATACTGTCTGCTACTCTATGTATGCACAGATTTGCATACTCCATAGTATAGTGTATTGTACTGGCTTATGTGCTAAGATAGGCATTGCACCCTGTAGCTACCACACAGGTGTGGATAATGATCTTACTGCTGTGACACCCCTGTTTAGGTACCTCTGGCATTTTGCAGTGACAGCAGCCTGTGTCAGGTGAGATTGTTATTATTTACCAGGCTTGATACTGCATGGAACATATTAATTGCATGCTATCTGCCATAACACATGTACACATAATGTATGGTGGTCCTGTAATGGACACTGGTTAGACCTGCAATGCATCACACTGTTTACCTATGTGAAACAATTGTAGACTATATGAAACACGCACAATAAACCTTCCAAACTGTTATTGCCAGATGTGTGGACAACAGTGAATACAATGGTGGAGGTGTGTTCCACTGTAGGGACAGGTACTACATATCAGCATTACACATGTTGGGAATACAAACAGTACTGTATAGAGAGCATATGTGTCTACTATACCACATGCATGCTGTTGTGTGCAACTCAGGGATGTATGATGACTACCCCTATAATTGCCTAAGCTGAAACTATAATTGTCTAAGCTGAATGTCATCTGCCATATCACCTGCATATAGCACATGTGTGTGTGTGTGTGTGTGTGTCTCTGTGTGTCTCTGTGTGTGTCTGTGTGTGTGTGTCTGTGTGTGTGTGTGTTTGTGTGTGTGTGTGTGTCTGTGTGTGTCTGTGTTTGTGTGTGTGTGTGTCTCTGTGTGTTTGTGTGTGTGTGTGTGTGTGTGTGTGTCTGTGTGTCTCTGTCTGTCTGTGTGTGTGTGTCTGTGTGTGTCTCTGTCTCTGTGTGTGTGTCTCTGTCTGTCTGTGTGTGTGTGTGTCTGTGTGCGTGTGTGTGTGTGTGTGTGTGTGTGTGTGTGTGTGTGTGTGTGTGTGTGTGTGTGTGTGTGTGTGTCTGTCTGCCTGAGACAAGAACAATGCTTTTTAGAGTATGCACACTCTGTACAATTCACATGACCACCTTTGGCAATCCTGCTGATGTCACCCACCTAGGAATACACCTCTAGGACTACTATAACCCAGTATTTTCCATAGCGTGTGCTGTAACTGCGTATTGCTGTAGTGTGATAAACTAGTTAGGTAGGGGTTCTATACCAGGACAGACCAACTGTGTTTGTGTGTCTCTGTCTGCCTGAGTCAAGAACAATGTTTTTTAGAGTATGCACACTCTGTACAATTCACATGACCACCTTTGGCAATCCTGCTAATGTCACCCACCTAGGAATACACCTCTAGGACTGCTGTAACCTAGTATCCACAGTAGCACATGCTGTAACTGCGTATTGTTGTAGTGTGATACACTAATTAGGTAGGAGTTCAATTCCAGGACATGGAATTTGTGTGTGTTTGACTGTCAGAGCCTAGGTGGAGGTGGCTGTGAGTGTCTAACCACAGGACATGTTGGGGAGCAGATTTTGTAGTTTTCCTATATGGTGTCCATCTTATGTCACAATGCCCACCTCACGAGGAGTACAGATGTCAGTCAGCCATGGGACTGTGTTGGCAAGCCATACCCCTACATCTGACAAAAGGCCTGGTGAACAAAGTATGCAACCCTACTAGTACCCGAAATATGTCCTGAACCCATGTGTCATACACACTTGCCTAGAATATCCGGCTATGTTGCTAGTACCCTGCACATTGATGACAGATTTAGGCATGGTGTGATTGCAGTGGGCTGCAGAGGACATGGCACCCTGTACAGCAGTACAATAGGCACATAATTGCAGATGATGTGCCTTCACTATGTTCCCTACTGAATGCCTGCAACATATGTGGTGCCATCAAATGTGATCCACAGAGGTCATACAATGCCGTACACATGTGTCCTGTATGGACTGATGCCACTGACACCAGGGGATACCTGTATCATGCTATCAATGCAGGTGCAGGGTCAACCTGCTGACTATAAGCAGGTTCCCAGGCAATGTCCATGTCAATGACTATCAAACACAGACATGGCATGCATTGCAAAGCAATGGCCATACACAATGGTAACCAAGATGTCAGGGCAGTTTATACAATACCCATCTATGTGGGACATTGCAGACACTACACCCCTGTACCACACTGCACACCATTGTTGGGTGGTGTGATGCCAAGGATTACCCCTCACCCAGCCTTTTACAGCCATCTTGCGCAGTCAACCACTATACATCCATGAAACAATGCACACATGCATGTCAGTACTGGCATCTTGTGTCTGCATGTGGGGTATGATGCTCCCAACCACAGTTACTCCCAGCATAACTCCCATTGGCATACCAATAGATGTCAAACATGTTCAAATGCCCTAGCCCATAGAACCTACGGATATCCCCTGTGGTGCATGTAGTACCTGTGCATTACTGCAGTGTGGCAAACTAAGTAGTTAGGGAGTGTATTTGTGGGCCTGGCAAAGTGTGTCAATGTGAGTCCATTAGAGAGTGTAGTTGTGTTGACAATGACATCAGTTCATGTGGACAGCCATGTGTGCTACACCTAATGTATGTCTACTATATCTCTGTTGCAGATTTCACCCACCAACACACATATATGTTCTTACAGAACACCAACATGTCAGCTTTGTGGCACATGGAATAACTGCATGCACTTGTAATAGTAATGACTAGTCTGTCAGGGGTTTTACCCCTGTACTGGTAGGTGTGTGACAGATGATGCTTAGGTTTTAGTCTCCTAGCCCTTCTCTGATTTACTTTGCCTCAGTTTGTCCCTCCCACACACTCTCTGGCGGCTGTGGAGGTGTACACCTGCTCAGCAGCAGCTTGTGTATTATAAGTGATGGTCATGATCAGGTGATGGTCTCTGCACCTATTGCAGTCCTCCTCTAGCTGATTGCATGTGCAACAGCTGTGATGGTGTTCCCATCACCATTCACATGAAAAACACAGTAGAATATCTAAGAACATCATGTTGGTGTTTGCCCATGACAGTCGCTGTGAGTGGTACCTGGATCAGGTGTTTGGAAACGGCATCACAGATGATATCTGGGTGTTTCTCAAACAACATACACAGTGGGAAATAGCCTAAAGACAGGAGGCTGATGTGCCAGACATGACTACAGCATGTAAGTGTAGCTATGCTTCATTGAGACTACTGCCTGTTTAACAAGTTATGTGTGGTAATGGCTATTCTGCATGTTTTAAAACTGACAAGACAGTGCTCTGTTCATGAGGAACCCCCATATGTAGGGCCATCTGTGGACTGGTCAGTGTGTGGAACCATTTCTTTCCTGTGTTACTCACTGAACACAAATCTGTGAACATCAGGAGCCTAGTGTGAGGATTGCAGCCAGTACATGGTGATAATGATGAGTTACTGCCATCGCATCCCTGACTGGACATATGTCACATGAAACAGTGGTATGACAGACACTGTCTGGGGTTCTCAGTGACATGCCAATAATGGGCCACTGTTCATAGCTGCAGTCACAAGTCCTCTACACTTTGTACAGATGTCATGAAGTATATATGCATGTGTTGTGCTCCCTCTGCAAATGTATACCATCTGTTGTGTTGGGTTGATGGTCATATCTATGCATGCTGTTGTAAGTAATCCTGAATGCTATTGACTATTACTAAGCCATATCTGTGTTTAAACTGCAACACCATAGGCTGTATGGGTTTGGAGGTCCCGGCTGAACCTCCTGTCCCACTTCAGCTGGCCATGGCATCGGGCACCAGCACATCCGGGCCCAGCCTTGGACCTCTACCTCTGTTGGCTCTGCTCCACCTTCTGGTGGTACTGCCACTGAGGATGGGGCTTGTCCCCCCTGGGAGCAGGTCCAAACAGGAGCATGTCCACTGTCCTACAGTCCCGGACGTGGTGTGTAGGGGGGTCAATAAGGGGTTTTGAGGCCAGATACACCAGCTCAAGGGCAGAGTGTCACATTTACAGGGAGAGGCTGCCTTTCCTAGACACCCCCCAGCACTGCCACATTTGCAGCTGTTTTGGTGGTGGCTGCCCATGGCTGGGGACCTCCATCCCACTGTTTCCATCTCGGGGCTCATGGGCTTGTGAATGCCAAACACTCCTCCCCGTCTGAGGTGTATCCCCCCACATGTGTCATATACCGACCCTGTATGCTGTCTTGTTTGTCATCCTACCCTACCTATCCTCCACGGGCATACATACTCTCCTTCCCCCACATCCCACTCTCACCCTACGGAAACATAAGGCCAATCAGTTCCTAGAACAACATTTGCCCTATACATAGTTGTCCATTTCACACACGTGTCCACTGGACACATGTAACCCTTTTAATATGCATCACAACATACTCCAGTTGTCCTCACCCCTGTCTCTCAGCCACACGATCCTAGTATGCACATGACTCCTAAATGTTCCAGGTACACATGATGAGGTCGACCCCATTGTGAACACAACACTTCCGGTCCCTCTATGGTTACCCCATTTACCTTTATCATGATGATGATGTCGCACACAGCACCTTGCAAGAGTACTGTTCTCACATAATGATTGGACAGGAACTGTTGTGTTAATGTACATACCATGCACAGAGTGATGTATACGGCCAATGTGCAAATGTTTGCGTGTATGAATGCCACATGCCAGTCTGAGGGAGTCTTGATATTACATAGGACAACACCACTACATAATACAGGCATCGATGGTGTTTCCCTTTTCATTCATTTGTAATGCTTTGTTGTCACATGGGATGGTCCTGATATATCTCTATATATGTATGTATCTATATGCTGGACATAAACACTCACACATACATCTACATGATGGAATACATTTCCTATACTGTTGAATGACTGTGCTGGATGATATGTTTGTGATAAGGTCCGATGTCTGTATATCTGCCATGGCTTATTGGTAAATCACAATAGCTGTGTGTGCACGGTCCTTGTTTCTAGCCTTGCAGAGGCAATTTAGTTTGTTGCAGGCAGAACAAGGCCATTGGATACGGAGTGATTAAGGCACATTAAAGCAGTTGTGAGTGGGTGTGCATGGTGCTAAGCAATGCTAACCTCTGGTTACAGTTTCTTACACTCAGTTAGCCTCTACATTGCCTTACCAGTGTAACACTCACATACTGGTGGCCAAACAGGCTTACACCTGCTTGCTCCTGCACTTAAATGCACTGCATTTGGTGTTTGCATCTGACACTCACATACCTTGTGATGCCTATTACATCGGATTACATGCCTACAGTATCGGGAATGGCTGCCCATTAGGTGATGGCATGCCATTCAACTGTACGGAATCTGCGGCTTGTCCAGAGTTTGATTCATATTATTGGTGTGTTCCTCTTACAGTCCCGCACCCATCTGGCTAATACATGGGAACTGACACTCTTCAATACAAACAAGTAATTGGGTTTTGGAACGCACATCCTTCAGCCGAGTCATGCTACTGCATACTTAATATTCTATCTTCTTTCTAAGGTTGTCAGTTGAATATGTGCTTTCTGTCCCTATCAGACCTCTCATACAATTGGGGAAAAACACAAACTGAATCAGGGACATGGCATAACAACATCAGGGACACATTTAAATTATTGGCGCTATTAACCTGACACATTGACAGACTCAGAGCATATGAATTCATACACATTTTCTGAGGTAAATGATGTTTATAACTCTTAATTGTTGTCGTTATTCACCACCATTCCTCCAAATGTCACTAGTTTTAGGAGGATTTAAGTGGGACAGAGTTAGAAACTGAGTCAAAATCAGGGATGTCCCTGGAAATCGGGGACAGTACAAAGGTATGGTCCCTATTTGTTCCCCCAATGGTTTATGGCCTGTCCAGTGGATGTGCTCTTAGGTCTTGAGCGGTATGGGTGTCAGCTATGCCCATTTTGGAATATTACTTACATCCCCGGGGTGGTCCTAATATGACTGCGCCAGCCAACACCTGCACGCCTAGGCCCATAATTGCATACCCATAGTTCCCCCACCTGCCACTTCTCTACAGGACTCATCCTTACTGTGGGTGCAGGTGGGGTATAAACACACCACTACACATTGCCCACTCTCCCCGTATTGGGACACATGTCATACGTTGTGTCGACCCATGGGTTATCAGGCTTGCACAACCTACTGGTCCATGTACATGGCATGTATAGCCTGGTTTGATAAGTCATTACCGGGACTGACTCCGATCATTAATTTTTGGTGTCCCACAAGGGACATCGATGTCTATGTTTTAAGATTAGACCTTGCAAATCTCTCCCACTGGTAGTATCCTGCCAATGGTTTCGAAGCAGTGGTGTGTTTACCTTTATTGTGTGTCTGTACGTCTCACTGACCTAGCTGGTGGGTGTGTGGGTTGATGCTATGTGTTACACATTTGTTTATTGGACCCTCACCCCCATATGCACGGCCTGTGAACATATGTTACTCGTAACTGCTGTATCATATCCTAGCTATATACATGTGTATATTTACAGTCACATATATATATATATATATATATATATATATATATATATATATATATATATATATCTATTTGCATTACTATATACAGATATATCTGTATATGTATGCATACATGTATATTTATATTTTGCTGTCTCTCTCTCTCTCTCTATATGTGTATATATATATATATATATATATATATATATATATATAAATATATATATATATATATATATATATATATATATATATATATATATATATATATATATATATATATATATATATATATATATATATCTCCCACAACATATGGGTTTGTGGGCGTCTGCATATGTATATATTTATATGTGGGTATGTATCCGTATTCTGTCTCTGTATGTATACATTTGTACTACATATATACGTCTACATCTGGTTATTCCATTCCTTGCCATATAGATTACACTTGGCTGCAGTGAGACTCGTAGTGGGTGCAGCTGCTCATTGGGCGATGCCTCTGCCCAATGAACACATTTGCTTACATCCCTAGGGCTGTCCATATAGGCCCACATCAGCCAACACCTGCACATCTAGACCCATAAGTAGCTACCCATAGTTCCCCCACCTGCCCCTCCTCAACAGCACCCATCCTTACTCTGGGTCCTGGTCTGTTCTGGACACACCACTACACGCTGCTCACTCTCCACTTCACGGGACCCATTTCATACAATTGTCTCAGCCCATGGGTCATCAGGGTTTCCCACCCTTGTATTCCGGGTATGTATACACCCGAGCCAGAATGGTCGATCTATCACCTTGGTTTGGTTTTTGCCAATTTTTGGGGTGTCCTGCAACGGACGCTCCTGTCTGTGTTCCAAGATTAGAATTCACGGGTCCACTGTATACCCTCCCGGTTGTATCCTGCCTGTCGTCTGGGGAGAAGTCAACTCTTTACATTGTTTGTGTGTATGTTTCCTGTGTCCGGCTGAGGGAGGTGGAAGATCATGCTACGTGTTTCATGTTTCTTGCTTGGGCTCCTCACTTCCATTGGCATAGCCTGTGAACATATGTCATTCTTGTGTGCTGTTTCCTACCATAGCTGTATATCTGTGTATATCTACACACACACACACACACACACACACACACACAAAGATATATATATATATATATATATATATATATATATATATACGTATATGTATGTCTGCAACTATATATATATATATATATATATATATATATATATATATATATATATATATATATATATATATATATATATATATATATATATATAATATATATATATATATATATAATATATATATATATATATGTGTGTCTGTAAAGCAATACATACCTTGCGCAAACACATTTACACATGCTTACTGGTGTTTATATATGCTTGACCTGCTTACTAGTGCCTTATTCATTATGACACTGACATTTCACTCCAGTTAACTTTTAATTGATATTTTGCAGGTTATACAGTGGACAGATGTCACAATATGTTCATGTACAGTTTACCGATGGTAAATGGTATGTGATACAGTGAGATTTGGTACGGGAATGTCTGTTCGTTAGGCGGTTGCTCTAACCAATACACTATTGCTGTGCTGCTTCATTTGCATATATACCCATATACCCATGGCTCCTGGTTCCCCAAACACACACCCCAATGCCTCTCTAACACTGCAGTTATCCATTCTCCAGTCAGATTTGTGGTGTATCCACACCACTACACATTGGCCACTCCCTGCTCCTATAGTCCCATCCCATTGGTTGACTCACTCCACGTATTCTCAGAACTCCCAAATGTTTAGTCCACAAACGTTGGTGACATGAGCGACCAAAAGAATACTATTCACAGTTTTTGGGTTGTCCCACATGGGACACGCATGTGTTCATGTCAAGATTAGACTCTGTACTTCATTACATCCTTACTCCTGTTAACATGACACTGCAATAAATTAATACGTATGACTATGTGGTAACACACATGTTACATATGAGTGCCTAATCATGTACATGTTCAGCGTATTTCTTTTACAAATAGACCGGTTTAGTAATCGGAGTTGCCATAGCAGGCAGATCACAGGAATGATTCCATGTGTGGGAAAGTCCTTACATTTGATTTTGTTTAGCACAGCACTGACTTCGGACATTGTACACACTTCTGCGATTTAGCAGTTTCGTCCCGCCCCTCTTCTGCACAACCTATTATTCTATCTACTGTCGAGGTTTGTAAGGCCGCATTCATGTTATTTATGTCTGCAAATTTAATGAATGTGTTACAGAGAATGTACTTCTACATATTGATGTCTGCATGTGTGTATGCATATATACTTATAATGAACTCGCTGACCTCCATGAGGCGGTCCAATTAGAACCAGTCCATCCAACCCTGGCATGCCTGGCTCCATAATTTCATACCCATAGTTCCTCCACCATACCCGTGTTCAAAATACATGCATACCATCCATTGTCCTCTTGTTATCGCAGCCATGACACACCTCCACACATTGCCCTCTCCTGGGCGTTAGGGGCCCTACATGTATGTTGTCCCAACCCATGTATTCCCAGGTTCTCCCACCATTTAGTCCTTGAACATACCTGCCCTTGTGTGTGTAATGATCGGATGGCCAAATGGTCTATTAATGTTTGGGTAGTCCCACCAGAGACTACCCTCTGTGTGTAAAGTAGACTTAGCAAATCAACAATGTTACTCCTACTGGTAATATCCTGCCTGTGGTGTGAGTAGCAGTGCTTTGCTCACTCCTGCCTAGCTGGATATGACATACGTTGGCAGCACTATATAATACTGGGGTTGCTGTTAATTCCCTTCTCATTCCTTTTGTATGCTTTATTGTTACATCGTTCTTTCTTCATCGATATATATAACCCTTGAGAAACATTGTTTGAGATTGATGAGCCTATCTCTTAATACATTATCCCATTCCCTGTCTTGAGAGCCCATCTGCATTGGAATTGCTAACCCCACTGTGGTGCTACACTGTCATATCATATGCCTGCAACCCTAGGGTCTACTTTAGAAACTTGGCATTTTGCTGGATGGCTCAATGTAGCCATGTTAGGGGATTGTGGTCTGTAACTACAGTGTATTTCCTCCCATACAGCTAAGGCTGAAGTTTCTGCAGTGCCCACACTATGGCTAGACATTCATTTTCTGCAGCTGCATAGCATACCTCCCTGAGCTAGAGCCTATGGCTGATATATACCACTGGGTGCTCTTCTCCCTCTGAGGAAACCTGGCTGAGCAAGACCCCAAAATATGGTTTAAAGCATCCACCTGCACAACAAAGTCTTTGCTGTAATCTGGACTGGCTAACACAGGGAGTCTACCCAAAGCTCCTTTAAGCTTATGGAATGCTTGGTCACATGCTAGGGTTCACACTACCTTATCTGGCCAGTTTTTCCTTGTCAGGTCTGTGAGGGGGACAGCTATGTTACTATAGATTTTAATACAGACTAGGAGAGTTTAATACAGACTGGAAATGTGTAAATACAGAAAGCCCTTCATCTCTCATTAATCTTCAAGGCTTCAGTCAAACAATTACCACCACCACTAGATTTAACAAACCTAACAACATAGTATCTTAGATCGGATACTTATTAATAATCAGTAACAAATCTACAAGGTAGGAACTCTACCAGATGACTTAAGTGATCATATGTTAACTTACATTATAAGACAAAAGAATGACATCCCTAACAACCCCTCTTATAGGATCTCACGAGCCAACAAATGCTTTAACCCTGTGGTTTTCCAAAATGAACTTAATGCTTGTAAATGGAACCCACTAAAGACTCTCCCTCTTGAGGAGGCTGTCAAATATTTTAACTCTAAATTCTTATCTATCCTTGATAACCATGCACCTAAACGGTCAATAAGAACGAAGTCCAAACCAGCCCCATGGCTCTCAAAAGATACTAAACAACAGATACTGCTTAGGAAGAAATCTTGGGCCAAGTGGAGAGCATCCAAAAACATCTCTGACCATCAAACATTTGGACAGTTAAGAAATATTACAAAAAAAGCAATGCTCACTGATAAAAAAACTACTATTATAAACTACAGCAATATCACCATAACAATCCACAAAAGTTCTGGTCTAGCTTAAATGGACTCCTACACCCAGGGCACTCTAGTACACCACACCCTCTAGGGTTTGATAACAATTCCTCCCATCAAACTGCCAATGCCTTCAATACCTTCTTCACTGACACCATAAAATCTCTAGCCTGTCAACTTTCTACAAACAACTCTGATATCCCTACCTGTTTACCTAATACTCTCCCTACATTCCAAATACAACCCATTGCTACCTCGTACATCCAAAAACTTATCCAAAAACTTAAGCCATGTACACCCTCTGCTGATCAAGTACCATATGAATATCTGCAAAAAGCAGCTAAAGCTGTTGCTTATCCAGTATCCATACTTATAAACAGAACCATAAAAGAAGTAACCATTCCTGATATCTGGAAAATCTCCTACATTATCCCCTTACACAAAGGTAGTAACTCCAATGATTATTCCAATTATAGGCCTATAGCTCTCTTATCTCCCTTAGCAAAAGTTATGGAGAAATGCATTCACCATCAACTAATTAACCACTTAACCTTACATAATATACTAGCTAACTGTCAGCATGGCTTCAGGCCATTCCACAGTACCATCAAAGCTCTCCTATCTTTCACCGACTCCATCAGTAAAAACCATAATAACAACATCCTCTCATCAGCCCTCTTTATTTATTTATTTTATTTATTTTATTTTATTTTACATTTGTTGACCGGGCTAGTCTAACTGGATATATTTCCATTTTCAGTAGAGGCCCGGGGAGAAAAGCTCCAACATAGTACAAACAGTATTATGCAATTGTATAACAAAAACAAGTACAAAAAAAAAATAAGAGGTATATACAATCAAAAGAAGGCATACTCAAAGTAAAAATACAAGTAGGTCAATAATATAACAGTTGTGAGATTGTTTGATAAGCGAGATACACTATAGTTCATTGTTGGTTAACATAAACACTTGTGGTTATAAGTTTTCGGAGACCAGATATTAGCATACAGAGGGGTATATAGAGTAAGATGTAGAACCATAGGCAGTAAAAAGAAAAGAAAGGAAAGGTGGTTAATTAATTAATTAATCAGGGTTAGTGCAGGGACATAACCAGTGTGATTTTAGGTGAATTTTGAGTTTTTGCTTAAAGAGTGACAGTGATGGAAGTTGAGTTAGATTAGTAGGTAGAAGGTTCCAATGTTTCCCAACAGTACTGGAGAAAATGCTATCGCCTGACAAGTTATTGGACTTACTTATACTAGCAAGTAATTTACCTGAAGAGCATAGAGAAATCAGATTGTTATAAGGGGTAATGAGGTTAGCGAGAATTGGAGTATTATTAGGTTGGTAAAAGATTTTGTGAGCAATGGTGAGTTGGGAAAAAGTTAGCATGTTAGGGAGTTCAAGCCAGTCAAGCTGCTTAAGATTCAGACAGTGGGGTGTTTGAAATGCATTGCCAGTGGCAAACCTGGCAATATTGTTATTCGAGTTTGATAGTTTGAGAAGATTATTTTTTTTAGATTAGTATAAATAGGAGAAGCATAGAGAAAAGTTGAGATTAAGTGAGAGTGGGCAATGGTGGTTCTAGCTAGAGGAGTTAGGAAGGGTTTGATTCTGTATAAGGAGCCAATTTTTCTGTTCACTGCTTGAATGGTGTTATTTATATGCATATCAAAGTTAAGGTTGTTATCAATTGTGACTCCTAATAGTTTGGTAGTGTGTTCGGGAGAGATAAGGGTACCGTTGTTAGATATAATAGAGAAATCAATAGGAGGACCTACTGGTGGGTGCAAAGAGTAGAAGCTTGGTTTTTTTGGCGTTCAAAAGAAGGCAGCATTTTAGGAACCAGTCTTCTACTAAGTTAAATACTTTTTGAGTTAGATAGAGTAGTTCAGATGTGGTGTTAGCAGAACATATAAGTATGGAATCATCAGCATATTGAATGTTGGTAGCTTCAGGGACTGCTGTGTGAAGGTTGTTGATGAATAAAGAAAAGAGAAGAGGTCCTAAAATGGAGCCCTGGGGGACTCCAAGGGTGACTGGTAGGAGGGATGATAGTTTATTTTCCCAGAGAACTGCCTGTTGCCTATTGTTAAGGTAAGACTTGAACCCTTGTATAACTGGGGGATCTAGAGCAAGAAGTTCAAGAGTATTTATAAGTAGGGGATGATTACCCATATCAAAGGCCTTTGAAAGGTCGATGAAGAGAGCAGAAGAGAGGATGTTGTTATTACGGTTCTTATTAATGGTGTCAGTGAAAGATAGTAGAGCAGTGGTAGTGCTATGAAATGCCCTAAAACCATGCTGGCATGTAGCCAGAATATTGTGCTTAGTTAGGTGGTTGAGTAACTGATGGTGAATGCATTTTTCCATGACTTTAGCTAAGGGTGATAGGAGAGCTATTGGTCTGTAATTAGAGTAGTCGTTGGATTTACCACCTTTATGTAGAGGGATGATGTGGGAGATTTTCCAGATGTCTGGAATGATGCCTTCATTAATGGTTCCATTGAGTAGGATGGATATGGGAAAGGCAATAACTTTCGCTGCTATTTGCAAATACTCAGAAGGTAACTGGTCAGCTGAAGGAGTACAAGGCTTAAGCTTTAGTAGGATTTTGTAGATGAAAGTTGTTGAAATAGGATGAAATCTAAAAGTTGGTAGAGATCCAGCTGTAGAAGAAGGGAGCCTCATTTTATCAGTGGAAAGCTGACTAGCTAGGGACTGTATGGTCTCTGTGAAATAGGTGTTGAAGTTGTTGGCTATTTGAAGTGGAGTGTTATGATCAGCATCATGAGGGGATGGTGTGCTAGACTGACCACATTTGAGGAGTCTATTGATGTTAGTCCAAAATTTCTGAGGCTTCTTGTGGTGTGTTTGTTGTAGCTTACTATAGTAGTTCTTTTTGTCAGAGAGTATAGCCTTTTTAGTTATGTTTCTCAGCTGTCTAAAGGTTTGTCTTTCAGGGGAGGTTCTATTAGTTCTCCAATTGTCCCAAGCTTTATTTCTAAGTAGTATTTTTTGTCTAGTCTCTTTTGTTAGCCAGGGGGCTGGTTTGGATTTTATTCTAATAGATCATTTGGGTGCATGCTCATCTAGGATTGCAAGAAATTTAGAGTTAAAATATTTGACAGCTTCATCTAGTGGGAGTATTTTTACAGGTTTCCAGTCACAAGCTTCGAGTTCATTTTGGAAGAGTACAGGGTTAAAGTGTTTCTTTGTTCGTGTTATCCTATAGGCTGGAGTGATAGAGATATCATTCCTTTGTCTTATTATATAAGTTAGCATATGATCACTTAGATCATCTGGTAAGGTACCTACATTATAAGTATGCGGGTCTTTATTTATAAGTATCCAGTCTAAGGTGCTCTCTTTTTTGGTTGGTTTGTTGATTCTGGTCGTTAAGTTGATAGTTTGAATAAAACCATGGAGATTAATATGTGTGGAAGGGTTAGTGGTATTAATGGTTTTCCAGTCAGTGTTAAAGTCACCTAGTACTATTGTTTCTTGAGGGTAAGTTGAGGACACCCAGCTAAGATTATCTTCTATTATAGTGTTGTTATTACCAGGGGGTAGGTAGATACAGATCACATAGAGGGATTTGTTTGGGTTGATTTGCAGTTTGGAGATTAGGACTTCAGCCTTATTGTGCAAGGGTGGGTTTTCAGTTATAGAGGAGATCTGTAGTCCATTTTTGTAGAGGAGTGTGACTCCCCCACCCTTACGTTTTAAGCGGTCTTGTCTCAATATGTTATAGCCAGGAGGGATAATTTCATTATCCTTAGTTCCTGGTTTTAACCATGTTTCTGTAAGGCATAAAATGTCAAAGGAGTGAGTATCTAGGAGAGAATGAATGTGGGCAATTTTGTTATTCATACTGCGGGTATTGAGATGTGCTATAAGTAGAGAGTTGGAGAGTTTGCATAAGGTAGGCAGGTTTAGGTAAGATGTGCAGTGGATATTTATTGTAGATGTTATGGTAGGGCCTGGATTAGGGTGTATGTCACCATCCCTTAAGATAGGGCTTAGTGGTTTAGATATGGGGTTGTGTGAATAGTTAATTAGGAGTTTCCATTTCTTTGTTATCAGGTTGTTATGCTTTATGTGTGTGCATCAATGGTATTGAGGTGACATATAACAGGGCATAGAAATGATGTTAATGTGTTTATGGGAGTGGAAGATATCAACAGTGGTTATTTGTCTTGGAGGGAGGTTGTAGACGAACAGATTGGATTTGTTCTGTCAAAATCTTGATCTGTCAAAAGCTTTTGATATGGTTACCCACCCCCTACTCTTAAAAACTCTTGAATCACTTTCTCTAGACTCCAAAGCTGTTCTCTGGTTCACATCCTACCCTACCAACAGGCAACAAGCAGTCCTCTGGGAGAATAATTTATCTGCCCTCCTGCCAGTCACCCTCGGAGTCCCACAGGGCTCCATTCTAGGTCCAATTTTATTCTCTTTATTCATCAACGACCTACACTTAGCAATCCCTCAAGCTACCTGCATACAATATGAAGATGATTCCACGCTCATATGTTTGGTCCCAACCAACCTGCCAAACATGAACTGAGAATTGCTCTGCTTAATGTAGGTTCACTGACAGGATGCAGCTTAGAAGTGAATGACATGATGATACGGAGGAGGCTGGACATCCTATGTATCCAAGAGACGAGATGGAAGGGCAGTGCAACAAAGCCACTTGGCTTGGGATCCAGACTCTACTACTCAGGTGGTGGACAGGCTAGAAATGGTGTAGGAATTGTGGTGAGACAGAGGCTTCAGAAGTCAGTGCGGGATATCATCAGAGTTAATGACAGACTCATGGCAATCAGACTCCAGTGTAATGATAGGACAGTATTCATAATCTTAGCCTATGCCCCACAGCAGGGTTGTGATAGTGAGGAAAAAAGTGCATTCAGACAGCAGTTGCAGGACTTACTAGATAAAGCAGGACAACATGAATTGGTGTTGATAATGGGTGACTTAAATGCACATATCGGAACAGACAGAACAGGATATGCGGACTGCCTGGGTCCACATGGGTGGAGCAACAGGAATAAAGAAGGAGAAGCAATTCTAGACTTCTGTCTGGCAAATGGCTTGATAGTAGCCAACACATGGTTCAGAAAGAGAGACAGTCACAAGATCACATACAAGAGTAGCCAACATGCAACTCAGGTAGACTTCCTCCTAGTAAGGAAAAGGCACTGGGATAGAATCCATGATTGCAAAGTCATCCCCAGTGAAACAGTTGGTTCACAGCATAAACCAGTAGTTGCCACAATTAGCTGCAAGCAGTGGTCAGAGAAGGCTCTAAGGTCAACAGAGACCAGGCTGAAGACCTGGAAGTTGACTGGAGAGAAAGTACAGCAGTTCAAGGAATTACTCAGGGCTCTAGCACCCCAAGAAGAGGAGGAAATAGGTGGAGTTGAAGAAGAGTGGCAGCGCCTAAACACAGCATGTGTTAGGACTACAGAAAAGATATGTGGAAAGCTGGTGGTGGAATGCAGAAGTGCAGGAAGTAATCAAAAGAAAGAAGGAGTGCAGGAAGAAGTGGGAGATTGAACAGTCTGACCAAGCTAGGAAAGACTACTGGTTGGCTAACAAAGAAACTAAGAAAGAAGTTGCAATAGCAAAGAATAGGGCATTAGTGGCACTCTATCAGCTTCTGGAAAGTAACTCAGTAAGGGGCACAAAGAAACTATACCAGGTTGCAAGGCAAAGACAGAAAGATAAAGAAGATAGTCAGGCACCCTTCATAAGGGATTCCAGCAACAACCTGCTTACCAGCCCACAGGACATCAAAGGCAGATGGAAGGAGTATTTCCAGCAGCTTCTGAATGAAGAAAACCCAACAGAAGTGGTACTGCCCCAGAAACAGCCTACAATAAGAGTAGAAGAGGAGCCCAGCTTAGAAGAAGTAAGAGCAGTACTAAGGAAAATGAAGTCAGGGAAAGCAGCAGGCTCAGATGAGGTCACAGCAGATATGATAAAGATGCTGGGTGAGCTAGGGGAGAAATGGCTCCTGAGGGTACTAATTGCAATGTGGTGAGAAAGGCATATCCCAAATGACTGGAGAATAAGCATACTCATGCCAGTGTACAAGAACAAAGGGGACATCCACAACTGTGGACAGTACAGAGGCATCAAACTCCTACCACATTGCATGATAGTTCTGGAGAGGGTGATTGATGAACGGATACGCAGAATAGTAGAATGTAAGATGGGAGATGAACAGTTCGGATTCAGATCAGGATGCAGCACAATTGACCCGATGTTTGCATTGAGACAGATACTTGAGAAGAAACTAGAGAAGAGAGAGTCAAACTGGGCTTTCCTAGACTTGGAGAAAGCATATGACAAGGTCCCAAGAAAGCTGATCTGGGCAGTACTGCGGTGGTTTGAAATCCCAGAAACAATGGTAGAATTAGTACAGACTATGTACAAGGACCCAGTGACTAAAGTACGAACAGTGTTTGGTCTCACTGAGGGGTTCCCAGTGGGAGTGGGTGTACACCAGGGTTCAGCTCTGAGCCCACTGCTGTTCATACTGGTAATGGACTACATCAGCAAACAGGTTGGAGGGGTCAGAGCAACAGAGCTGCTGTATGCAGACAATGTGGCAGTACAGGCAGACTCTGATCTAGAACTTCAGCAAAGGATAGGAGAATGGAATGCAAATCTGAAGGCACATGGGATGAAACTAAGCACAGATAAGACAGTGGTAATGGCAGCAGATTGGGGAAATCAGAAGAAGCTGAGAATAGAGATAGATGGGAAGATAGAGGAACAGGTAAACAGCTTCAAGTATCTGGGAGGGGTGGTTGAGGAGAAGGGTAGTCTGAATGAAGAGGTCAAAGCTAGAATCAGAGGGGCTGCAGCCAACTGGCATAGAGTATCAGGTGTAGTATATGACAGAAGAATGCCAAAGAAGCTGAAAAGTAAGGTGTACAAGACAGTGGTGCGACCAGTACTACTGTATGGTACAGAAACCTGGGCAGTAAAGGCAGAACAGATGAAGAAGCTAGAGGTGATGGAAATGAAGTGCCTGAGAAAGGTGGTAGGATGCACACTGCGGGACAGGCGAAGAAATAAGGACATAAGAGCAGAAGCCAAAGTAGCTCCAATTACAGAAAAGATCAAAGAAAACAGATTACGATGGTATGGGCACATGGGTAGAAAAGCAGAAGACAATCTGGTGAGGGAGACTTGGGACAGACAGGAAGAAGGTAAGAGGAAAGAGGAAGCGAGAGCATCCAGCAAAGAGGTGGATGGATTGTGTGAAAGAAGATCTGCGACAGTCAGGCATGAGTGTTGAAGAAGGCAGGAGAGTGGCACTGAATCGAGAGAGTTGGCGACAGTTAATATGATACCCAAACCCCATGTAAATGGGAAAAAGGGGATGATGATGATGATGATGATGTCTGGCCAACTCCACATCCAAACTACAATCTCTAACCCAGACAGTATTTAATACAGTAGAGACTTGGTTCTTAAAATGCTGCCTCCTTTTGAACACTAAAAAAAACAAACTCCTTCTCTTCACACCTAACAGTAAGTCCCCCCCCCCTATATATTTCTCTATCAAATCGAATAATGGCACACTTATAACCCCTGACTCTACCACCAAACTGCTAGGAATCATAATTGACAGTAACCTTACCTTTGATGACCATATAAATAACACTATTAAAACCGTAAATAGAAAATTGGGCTCCCTATACAGAATAAAACCCTTCTTAACACCAACAGCCAGAACTACAATTGCCCACTCTCATCTAATCTCAACTCTACTCTGTTCTTCCCCCATTTATACTAACCTAAAGAAAAACAATCTTCCTAAATTAGTCAACTCCTATAACAATATTGCCAGATTTGCCACTGGAAACCCATTTAGAACACACCACTGTCTGAACCTACAGCAGCTAGACTGGCTCAAATTAAAAAGCATCTTGATACTTTCCCAACTTACTATTGTCCATAGGATTTTCTACCAACTAACAACACACCTATACTTTCTAACCTTATTACCCCCTATACAAACCTCAATTATTTACGCTCTTCCACCAAACTACTGGCTACCATAAGCAAGTCCAAAACACTCCTTGTTTTCTAATAGCACTGGAAAATATTGGAACCTGTTAGCAACAGATCTAACTTTACTACCCTCCTTACCACTCTTTAAACAAAATCTCAAGAAACATCTTAAAGCAAAATGGTTATGTCCTTGCTGCTACCCTGACTAATTCTCTGCTTTAGCTATTGCCCTATCTCTTTACTGCCTCCTCCGCTAATTAACTACTTTTTTCTCCTTAGAAAGTAATAACTGTCTTAATAAATTCTTACAACTAGGAACTGAGATGAATGAAATTGTGTATGTACTGTAAGCTACCTCATATATCTTTATGAATGTGTGTCTTATCCTTTTAGGTATTAGTGTCATAAATAGTATTATCTTTTTAGCTAATGCTCTTTAATTTTTTTTAACATATTTTTCATTTATATTAATGTAGAAAATCCTTATGTTGTGTTGCTCAAATAACAATGAATTATTTTTAACTAGCAAATACTCTGTTATTTTTAACATAATTTTTCTTTCATAATTGTAATGTGAATTTTTTTATGTTACTTTTGGAGATTTTCTCCTCGGGCCTCTGCTGAAAATGGAAATATATCCAGTTGGACTAGCCCAGTTAACAAATGTAAAATAAAATAAATAAAATAAAAATAAAACTATAACTGGAGACAAATTTTCTGTAGTGCCCTGCTGTCCCTAAGAATGCTGTCACCTGCTTTTTGGTAACAGGGGCAAACCATGCTTGAATTGCTTCCACTTTGGCAGGTTCTGACCTAATCTTACCACTCCCAAATCTATGTCCCAGGTAAGAGACCTCTGCCATACCCACCTGACACTTACTGGTCTTAATGTTCAACCCTGCCCTTTGTATTCTGCTCAGCACTTCCTTGACATGTTCAAGGTGCTCTTGCCGGAAATGGCTGTAGATGGCAATATCATCCAGTTAAGCAAGGGCAAAATCTCCTGCTTCTGCTAGGATATGATCTACCAGCCTCTGAAAAGTTGCTGGGGCATTTTTCATCTCAAAGGGCATCTTAGTAAACTCATACAAGCTGAAAGGAGTCACAAAGGCTGATCTCTCTCTAGCGCTGGGAGTCAAGGGCACCTGCCAGTAGCCCTTGGTAAGATCAGTAGTGGTAAGATACTTAGCCCCACAAAGCTGCTCTAGCGCTTCATCTATCCTAGGCATCAGGTAAGCATCTGACTCTGTGTGATAATTTAATTTCATGTAGTCCACAAAGAACCTGGTGCTGCCATCCTTCTTTGGTACTGGCACCACTGGGGAGGCCCAGGGATTGCTGGACTCCGGGATTATCCCTAGTTCAAACATTTCCTGTACCTCCACCCTCAGAGTCTGTTTGACCCTCCCAGGCACCCTGTAAGGGGCCTCCTTAATAGACCTTTGGGGTCCTGTATCCACATGATGCTGCACCACTGAGACATTGTTACCTCTTCCACTGAGGTGTCAGTCTGAGCCTCACTAAGGAGATCAGTCACCAGATCCCCCTCAGACTCCTCCTGCCATCCACTGCAAATACTCAGCACAAGGGCCTCTCTATCATGGTAAGGTTTCATCATGTAAACACGGTACAGTTTGTGACCCTGTCTCCTGCCCAGCAGTTCTACCATGTAGTTAATATCACTGAGCTTCCTTAACACATTCAAGGGTCCCTCTCAAGCTGACTGCAGCTTGTTTTGTCTGACAGGAATGAGAACCAGAACTTGCTGCCCCACAGCACACTCTCTAGCTCAGGCATTCCTGTCATACCAGACCTTTTTCTGCTGTTGGGCTTCTGCCAGGTTCTCCTGGGCTAAGCCCATGAGTTCCCTTAGCCTTGTCCTGAAATTTAGGACATATGCCACAATAGACCCCTTGTGTGATTCACACTCACCCTCCCACTCATCTTGGATCAAAGCTAGAGGTCCCCTCACCCTATGCCCACACAGCTACTCAAAGAGTGAAAAACCTGTGGATTCCTGGGAAATATCTTCGTAAGCAAACAACAGATGGGGCAGATATTTGTCCCACTCCCTCTTACACTGGTCTGCAAATGCCTGTAGCATGGTTTTAGTCTAGAGTTTTAACCTCTCAACCAGACCATTAGTCTGGGGGTAGTAGGGGGTGGTCTTTAGGTGCTTCACCCCACAGCACTCCCACAGACAAGCCAGCAGGTTTGACATGAAATTGGCACCTATGTCAGTCAGTATTTCTTTTGGGAAACCTACCCTGCTGAAAATCTCTAACAAAGCATTTGCCACCTTTTCTGCCTCAATGGAGGATAGGGCCACTGCTTCAGGGTATCTGGTAGCATAATCTACTACTAATAGGATATACTTTTTCTCTGTGGAAGTTGGGGTACTCAGAGGCCCCACAATATCCATAGCTACCCTCTGAAATAGCTCCTCAATCATAGGCAAAGGCATCAAAGGAGCTTTGACCTTGTCTCCTGCCATGCCTACTTTTTGGCACTGCTCACAGGTCCTACAGTACCTGATTACATCCCTGGAAATCCAAGGCCAATAAACGTTTTGCATAATATGTCTCTTTGTATGCTTTATGCCCATATGACCTGCAAAGGGAATGTCATGGACTATGGCTAGAAGTGCCAGATGTGTGATAATGTAGTTAGGTAGAAGGTCAAACCCCAGATGTGGCAACTGTTTGTGTGTGAGTTTGTGTGTGCATGTCTGTCTGTCACTGACTGTGTAGAGAGCAATGCTTTTTCGGCCACTCACACCCCTTACAAGTCGAATGCCCTCCTTTGACAAGGCTGATGATGTCAAGCAACTTGGAATACACCTCTGGGATGATCATAGCTGAGTAATCTCAGTAGCACATCCAGTACCATCGTATGGCCATAGTGTGACTAAGGAGGTAGTTGGGAGTTCTTGCCCCTGACCTGCCAAATGTGTGTGTATGTAGGCATGTCTGACTGTGTAAAGAGCACTGCTTTTAGGTTACTCACACCCTGTACATTTCACATACCCAGCTTTGGCAAGGCTGCTGATGTTACTCACCTAGAAATACTCCCCTGGGAGAGCTGTAGCCCAGTAAACTCCATAGCACATGCTGTAACTGTGCACTGCTGTAGTGTGAATTAGATCTGTGGTTGGCTTCCATCCCCACACATGGCAGTTCTGGATGTATTGTGTTTAACTGTCTGTGTAGGGAGCAATGCATTTTAGGCTAGTCTCTTACAATCATTTCAAAGCCCTACTTTGGCAATCCTGCTGATGTCAGTCAGTGTGAAATACACTTTTGGGCAAGGGCTACCCCAGTAATATCTGTGACGCTTACTATAACTGCGTAGGTGCTGTAATGTCATACACTAGTTAGGTAGGGGTTCTACTCCCACACATGACAGGTGTGTGTTCGTATCCCGTATCCTCTGTAGAGGTGGTTGTGGCCAATGTGGAGTGGGTTTTGCATTTTCTTATATGGTGATTATACTATATATCACATTGTCCACTGTACAAGGATAACACATGTGATATAGCTGAGAGGTCAGGGTGCAGAGCAATACCCAGACATGTGGCATCAAGGCCAGGCAATCACGGTTAGCAACCCCAGTATTACCCATAGCACAATCTCACCCCATGTGTCATACACACACACACACACACACACACACACACACACACACACACACACACACACACACACACACACACACACACACACACACACACACACACACACACACACACACACACACACACACACACATGCCTAGATAACAGCCAATATGTGAGTAGTACACTGCAGATTGGTCACCAATAGTAACTATGGAGTGACAGTGGTGGACTACAGAGGGCATCTGTCCAATATGCACATATGTGCAGACAGTGCACCTCCCCCATATTCTCTAATGGACAACTGCACCACCTGTGGTGCCATCACATGTGACCTACAACAGACATACCATGCCTGACAACATGCCCGTATGGACAGATGCCACTGACACCAAGGAATGCTGATAACATGCACACCATGTAGGTGCAGGGTAAAGCTGCTGGCCATTACCAGCTCCCACCACAGGTGGGCAGGACTGGCACATCTGATGATAATCTGTGTTCACAACATGGGCCAGACACCCCAGGTACAGTTCTACATCTCACTGTACATGCATGTGGGAGGTGTGCACATCCCAAATGTAGTCCTTTTCATGGACGAAGGAACACAGACATGGCAAGCAATGCACAGCAATGCCCACACACATTAATCACCCAGGTGACCAGATAGGGGATACAATACACGCCTGTGTGGGCAAATGCAGACACTATATTCCTGAGCCACAATGCAGACCATTGTCATGTGGCCTGATGCCAAGGTACACCCATCACCTAGCTGTGGACAGCTGTCTGGTGCAGTCGAACACCATACACCTGTGCAGACATGCACAAATGCATGTCAGTAGTGGCACCCTGTGTGTTTGTGTGTGTTGCATGCTGCAGATGTTCACATACACACCCCCCCTACAACCCCCATGGGCATAGTGCAGCATGCTGTCTGATGTCAGACAACGTCCTATACCCTTCGCCCGTACAGCCCCCGTATGACCTGTGTGGTGCATGGGATACCTGCACTGTAATGTGATGTGGCGATCCCACAACTGATGAGTTGTACACCTGGTCCTGCCACGTATGTCAATGTGTGTGTATCCTTGTGAGAGTGTGGCTGTGTTGACACTGACACCTGTTCATGCTGACAGGCACATGTATGTCACCTACTGTACAGCTACTGTATCCCTGTTGCAGATGTCACTCACCATCACATATATGTTCTGAGTGCTCCACAACAGGTAACCCATGTGGTGCATCCAATAATTTCAGCAAACTGTGCTAGCACTACATAGTCGTCAGGGGTTTGATACCCTGTGCTGCTAGGTGTGTGACACAACAGTGCCTCAATTTTACCTTCCCACCCCGCCCTGACATGTATTAGCCTCTGTCTGCATCCCCCACCGCCCCTCAGGTGGATGTGGAGACCTACACCTGCTTTGCTTAGGCAGCAGCATGTGTAATGTAAGTAATGCTCATGATCAGCTGATGGCCTCTGCATGAATCACAACCCTCCCCTATCTGATTGCATGTGAAACAGCTGTGGTAACATTCCCATGACCAACTGTATGAAAACACACTCCAATACCCAGGAACATCAATGCGGTGTTTGCCCTTATCACCCACTGTGAGCAGGAAAGTACAGTTGTGTACACTTACCATAAATGTAGATGTTCAAGTGTATTCATTGTTGCAGTCATTACAATTGGGTTATCCTGCTGGCAGGCTACCCTCAGTTGGCCTGAATTCCAAAGTCTAGTTCCGGCATCAGTTGCTGTCGCCTCTTCCCTGACGTCAGTGCGCCAGGGGTATAAAAGATGCAGCCGACGACATTTTCTTCAGTTTTTCTTGCCCCAGATGTCAGATGCCCCCAAAGGGTAGGCTAAAAATATGTCAATAAAACATGCATGCACCAAAGTATATATTTTGCCTTCATCTACAAGCAAATACAGCACATACATTGTATAGAATAGAAAAGTACAGATAAGTTCCAGCAAAGAAATGGGGGATGGCGGGTGGGTAACCTGGACTGCAACAGTAAATACACTCGAACATCTACATTTATGGTAAGTGTACGCAACTGTACTATGTTCTTCGTGTTTCACTGTTGCAGTCATTACAATTAGGTTGAATCCCAAAGCTAAGGTTGGGAGGCTGGAGCTAAATAGCATTAGGAGCAGTTATTAGGCCCTGCAGAACTGCAGTGGCAAAGCCTGCCCTGGATTTAGAGTAGAGAGGTAAGTGATAGTGCTTTGTGAAGGTGTGCACTGAGCTCCAAGTAGTAGCCTCTAAAATGTCTTTGGTTGGTACTCCCCTGAGGAAGGCTGCTGAAGTGGCTGCTGCTCTGGTTGAATGTGGCCTAATGCCCTTAGGTACTGGCTTGCCATGTTGTGAATAGCAGAAACGAATGCAGTGGCCTATCCACTTTGAAATAGTCTGCTTTGAGATAGCCTTTCCTTGTAATCCTGCAGCATATGCCACTAGCAATTGCTCTGTTTTTCTGAAAGCTTTGGTTCTGTTCAAATAGAAGCATAGCTGTCTGTGTATGTCCAAAGAATGCAAAATTCTCTCCCCCTTATTCTGTGGGTTTGGATAAAAGGTAGGCAGATGAATAGTTTGGTTAAGGGCCACACTAGACACTACCTTAGGCATAAATGTCGGGTTTGTCCTCAGAGAAACCCTGTCTGGATAAAAAATGATAAAAGGTTCCACAGCCATGAGTGCCTGTAGCTCTGAGACTCGTTTTTCAGAAGTTATTGCTAAGAGCAGAGCTGTTTTCCAAGATAAAAACGTTATATCAGCTGTAGCGGCTGACTCAAAAGGAGGCAGGGTGAGTTTTTCCAAGACATAATTGAGGTCCCATGCAGGTATTGGTGATCTCATTGGAGGCCTTAAATGTTTGGCCCCTTTGAGGTACTGCCTTAATAAAGGATGAGAAAAGATTGGTGGCTCTGTATTGTAATGAGCTGAAATGGCAGAGGCATGAATTTTTATAGATGAAAAGGATAGGCCTTTGTCCAGCATCTCAGTCAAGTATTGCAAAATCTGAGGAATATTTGGTACAGCTGTGTCAATTCCTTGTGTCTGGTTCCAAGCACAGAATCTCTTCCATTTTCCAGCATAGGATTTTCTAGTACTAGGCGTCCTGGCCTCCAAAATGACATCCATCACCGCTTTAGTGAGAGGTGTGTTTTGTATAACTATATTATCCGCCATGCTGCCAGATTTAAGGTCTTGAGTTGGCTGTGCAGGATTTGATTGTTCGGCTGGGACAGTAGATGATGCACTTGAGGTAAGGTCCAGGCTGGGCATTGAAACAAGTTCCTTAGGATTGGATACCAGTACTGGCATGGCCAGTCTGGGGCAATCAGTATCATTTTTGGCTTCTTCTGTCTGACCTTTAGGAGTACCTTGGGGAGGAGAGGCAGAGGAGGAAAGGCATATACTGTTAAGTTTTTCCAGCTGACAGATAGGGCATCCACTTTCCATGCTTGTCTGTGATAAGTCCTTGTGCAGAATCTCTTTAGTTGGCAGTTGTGAGGTGAGGCAAATAGATCCCCATTCCCATTTCCTTGTTATCATGCTGAAGACTTGTGGATCCAATTTCAACTCGTGGGGATCCATGAGGTTTCTGCTTAGTTCGTCTGCCAGAGTATTTATCTTTCCTGGCAGGAATTGTGCCTGCAGATGTACTTGGTAAGTCAATGCTGTGTCCCACAAAGTCATGGCTAGTCTGCAAAGGGGGTAAGAATGAGTGCCTCCCTGCTTGTTTATATACCACATGACCATGGTGTTGTCTGTCTTTATCAGTAGTTGTCCCGGATGAAGTAGGTCCTTGAAGGCTGTCAGGACATTTTGAACAGCTAGCGTCTCTTTTTGATTGATATGTAGATGCATTTGGTTTGTGGACCATGTGCCTTGAATACATTTTCCTGCCATGTGGGCTCCCCAGGCATAATCCAATGCATCTGTTATTAATGCCTGTGTGGCTGGGGGTAGAGTGAATGGCTGTCCCTTGTTCTGGTGAAAGGCCTTCGCCCACCATCGAAACTCCTGTTGCAGGCAGGGAATGAGAGTAACTTATGTTTCCAGGCTGTGGCAATGTTGAGTCCAAACACTTTTTAGATACCATGGAAGTTTCCTCATATGCAGTCTTGCATATGGAATTAGTAGAATGCAGGATGCCATGAAGCCCAAAGCCTGCAGAATTTTTCTTGTAGATAACTGGGCCTTTGTTGCCAACAGTTTGAAATAGGTAGTCAGTTGCCTTTGTTTGTCTGGTGTGAGATAAGCCATCTGGGCAGTTGTATTTAAGCTTGTACCCAGGAATATTATCTCTTGAGAGGGTACTAGTTTTGATTTCTGTTCATTGACTGTGTACCCTAGGCATGATAGTAATCTCTTTACAAACTCCAGATGCTGTAGTAGAATGTCCTTGTTCTCTGCTTGAATGAGGCAGTCATCCAAGTAAGGATATATTTGTATTTCTCTTTGTCTGCAGAATGCAATTACTGGTGCCAGGCACTTTGTGAAGACCCTGGGCGCAGTAGATAAGCCAAAGAGCAGTACAGAGAATTGGTAATGCATTGAGCCAGCTTTGAATCTGAGGTATCTTCTGTATGTTTGTCTGATTGGGACATGCAGGTATGCCTCTTTTAGATCTAAAGTCACAAGCCAAGCCTTCTTTCCCAACATGGGCAGAAGCTGCTGTAGAGTCAACATTTTGAATTTTGGAATATCCAGATATGTGTTTAGAATAGATAGGTCCAGTACTGGTCTCCAGGCTTTGTCCTTTCTGGGTACCAAGCACAGTCTTGAATAAAATCCTTGCCCCTGCTCTTGCTCTGGTACTTGTTGAATGGCCCTCATGTCCATGAGGGATGAGACTTGGTTTTCTGCCTCTGTTCATTGATGTTTTGGCAGGTCTGGCCAACTGCTTGCCCTTGGCAGGGTACGGAAGTGAAACTTGTAACCTTGTGGCACTATGTTTAAGGCCCATTTGTCCTGGGTTATTATGTGTCAATTTTGTGAAAAAATTGCTAGTTTTCCCCCTAATGTTGCTGCCAGAAGATAAGTGCTTGGTGCAGGCAGGGGGAAGTCATTGGGACTGTTTCCTGTATGTCTGTGATTTGTCCTCCAGTTTTGGAGGTAGAAGCACCCCATTGTTTAGACCTGTACGAACCTTGAGGCTGGGATCTGTCTCTAGGGCATCTGTATCTGCCCCTTTGTGGCCTGTCTGACACTGAAAAGGACCAATTCTTTGTAGGCCAGTGTCTGCTAAATCTTGTGGCTGTACCTGTAAGAAATCCTTGACTGTCTGCAAAGATTTAGCTTTGTCCTCAATTTTCCTCAACACCTCTTCTGCCTTAACACCAAACAAAGCATCATGCTGTAATGGAGCATCTAATAATTTTGCTTTAACATGATCAGGTAGATTTTGTTCCTTTAACCAAGCATGCCTCCTAATGACAGAACCCGTACCTGCGGCCCTGCAGGAGGCCTCCAGAGAATCAAAACCACATTGCAAAGTATGTTTTCCAACTTGTTCAGCTGCATGTAATAATTCCTGCATTTCTTTGTTTTCTGCACATTCAGAATTTATCAACATTTTCTGTTTAAGCAGTGACATAATATATTGCTGATATTTGAGCATATGAAACTGACAATTTAAAGCCCTTATAGCCAGGGTAGCAGAAGTGTAAATCTTTTTTTCCCTATCTGTCCAGTGCCCTAGAATCCCTGTCAGAGGGAGTAGGGTTTTTTGCAGTGGAAGCCTTGACCCCTTTGGTACCCTGAGAGATAGTTTCTGGGTCAGCAGCAGGGTTTTTGAAAAGGAATTTATGAGAGTCAGGAACCCTGCAGTACCTGTCCGGCTTAACAGGAGCTGGAGGTAAGGAGTCAGGGGTCAGACTGGACTCTGAAAATACATAATCTACAATGTCTAACACAGGTGGAATAGCTAGGGGCCTGTGTTGTGGTAGTAAAAGGAAGTCTCTGAGCCTTTTCTTAGATTCTGAATAATCTTGGCTATCCCAGTGGAAATGCTCCCTCATGGTATGTAAAGTTTCCCCAAAAGAATAATCCTCAGGAGGAGAGGCTGAAGGGATTGATTCTTCAGCATCAGAATCATCATAGGGAGGAAGAGAGTATTCCTGATCAGAAGAGGAATCAGATGAAATGGAAACCTGATTTGAAGATTCATATTCTGTCTCTTGCCTAGGCCTCTTATCAGGAGGGGGATGGGAACCCCTGATCAAAGTAATTAGGTCTTCGGCCATTTTGAGCATCTGTTTTTTATGCATGGAGGCCTGTCCATGAGGCTGTTGTACTTGTTTCTTTGTCTTTAAAGGTGCTTTAGTCTTTGCCTTTGAAGCTGAAGTCGTTTTAACATATAACTGAGTAGGTCTGAAAACACCCTCAGAAGCCGATGCCTGCTCAGCGGCTCCGGACCCATCTGAGGGAATAGTTTCCGAAGGTCCAATACCTTGAGCTTCCAGCAGCCTGGTCGACTCCACGTGAGTGTCAGTAACAGCCTGTGAGTCTAAAATAGTGGTCGTCAAGGGCTGTGAAGGCGCCTCACTGTGAACCGGCGAACCGGCGACTGGCTTAGAAGAAGCCTCATCGTCGGTTTTGGACTTCGGATGCCTGTCCTTTTCCTTGAGTTTCTTGTGAATTCCGGTAGTCAGATGGCTATCTGACAACATTGTATTGTTAAATCTTCTGCCAAAATAGTGAAATGCAAAATCATACCGATGCTTAATAGTGCGTTGGTTAAATCTAGCACAAAACTGACAACTAGCAATGTCGTGGTCAAGGCCTAGGCAAGGAATACAGTAAGAATGAAAGTCCTTATGAGGTATTTGCTTCCCACAAGAAATACAATTATTAACTTTTTCTGACATCAGTCTGGAGCAAGAAAAAAGTTTCCCCAATGGGGTACTTACCTTTTAGTGAAGACTTAGGATCTGAAATTCGAACACGAAAATCTCAGGAGTCGGCCGACCGGCACTTGCGAACTGCTTTTGCTTTGGGCACCGCGTGGCAAGAAAGACTGAAGAAAATGGCGTCGGTTGCATCTTTTATACCCCTGGTACACTGACATCAGGGAAGAGACAACAGCAACCGACGCCGGACCTAGACTTTGGAATTCAGGCCGACTGAGGGTAGCCTGCCAGCAGGATAATCCAATTGTAATGACTGCAACAGTGAAACACAAAGAACATCTAGATCTGTTGTGTGCCAAACAGCATCCCAGATGGATTGCAGTGTATCTCTAACAACATACACTGTAGAAACAGTGCACCAAATGGGAGGTGGATACGCCTGACCTGACTACAGCCTGTAAGTGCCGCTATACTGCATTTGGAGTAATGTTGCTTTCGCAGTGTTTGTGTGGATATGGCTGATGTACATGTCTCAATACCTGCCATGTCAGTTCCATGTTGATGGGGAATCTCCATCTGCAGGGTCATCTGCAGCCTGGGCAATGTTGTGTCTGTGACTGCATGTGTCACCCATGGAGCATCTAGCTGTCTACTGCTGAAGGTAGTGTGAAAATTGCAGTCAGTAGATGGAAAAAGCTGTGGTAGTCACAGACGTCATATCCCTCAAAGGACATATGTTGCAACAACCCTGTAACAACAGTAAATGTATGTGGTCATCACAGCAACATGTCAATATTGGCCCTGTGTATGTCCTCCCAGCCACACCTCTGTCAACGTTTGTACATATGTCGTGCATGAAGTGGTGCATATGTGCTGTACACCATACCTTGTGGCATCATATCTGAGAACAAGCCATGGATATATCTGATTGCTGCACATGTTATGTACACTAGGGGTTACTATACATTACCTGCACATTCTGACGATGTTCGTACAGTACTGAGGTCTGTGTACCTATGGAGAATGTCGACAGTGTGTGTAGTGTTGATATGTTTCTTAGCCTGTGTACAGATTGTGGTAGATGACATTGTTCTAGTTCCCCTACTTTCAGATGTTACATGCTGCCCCACTGTATGGTACTGTAGTGGCGTACATGTTTGTAGGGCCATAAACACACATGTCCCATACCACAGACAGCCACCAGACCAAACTGTGTAGCAGGCCAGTATATGTAGGGCAGTTTGTGAGTGGAACATATAAGGATGGTGTCAAACACATAGTCCATATACTGTCATACCATGCTAGCTAACCATATGTGGCTGTGGCTGCTGTGTTCACATTGGTTGTGGATATGCACTGTCACACAGGTGTATCCTACCTTGTGCTGTGATGTATATGCAGATACATGTGCATTCCCCCTCAGGTGGTGTAGTCCAGTGTTGAGCCAGTCTGCTTGCAGCCTGCACAGTGCATTGTGATATGCCTAGCAGCTGAGTGCACCTACCCAGTGGGAGGTCATGTGCAAATACTAGCCAGATGTCCCACTGCCGGACCTCCCTTAACAGTCATGTATGTCAGACAGGGCAGTGGGCTGCAGTTCAGATGTATGTCAATACCTATTGTCTAGTATGTGGCCATGGCACCCCTGTACCAGTGCTCATACCGTTACAGGTCAGGCAGGGGTGTGTGAATGCATGACCTATGGTGGACATTATATACCTGTCATCATGTGTTATACCCATCTACATGGCCATCCACATCCATATTTTAAGGCATGGTACACATGTGTAGCACTAAGGGCATATGTGTATACCTCTGGAATGTACAGACTATGTCAGACCCCCACATATATTGGCCAATATCTCTGCTGCAGTCCACAGCAGCATTACATGCTAGCAGCAGTACTGTACACTGATGTCCTTTGGATGTAGTTCAGTAACCAATGGCACACATGTTATGAGCAGATGTGACCTGCCACACACACCATGTCTGTGAAGACAATCCCAATGATAGTAGCAATAGCCTACTAGTATACCTGCTAGAGATACTTGACATCCCCTGCAACTATGACATCGGGAACATATGGGCTGGGGTTGGCCTACACTTCATGTCCTGGAACTATGGTGGGAATATATGTACATTTACATATCCAGATAGCCAGATATATGATTACACATGTGTACTACACCCATTTAACACTGTCATGGCAACGACCCATTACTGATCCCCACATCATGTGTGTGTGTGTGTGTGTGTGTGTGTGTGTGGTCCCATTGCATCTCCTGTGTGATGGGCATCCGTCCCATGTGTGGGCAGCAGTGCTACTGGCAGCATGTAGCAATACCCCATACAGGAGAATTGGCACACTCAGGGCAGTCACATATTTGTAGGAGGATCAGGAAGTACAAACAGACTGTGAGTGGAGTAGTGTTATGCATTGTACAGTACTGGTGTTACAGGGTGTAGGTGTACATACTAGTTTGCCAAGGAATGTAGTCCATCTGCATAGCACACAACTGTGGGCCTACCCTCATGCTGACTGGAGCTGTGTCTATGATAGATAGATATCATGTCTTGATTGTCCACCACACAGGTCTTGTATCAGATAATACACTGGTAGTGTGTGTTGTGTGTTACCGATACATGGCTACATCCATGGCTGTCCATACCAGCAATTCCCTGACTAAAGGTATGTTACAGACTATCCTGTAAAACCTGTACCTTGCGTAGTGTATGGCAATAGTTGTCCACATATGTGCCTGTAGTCCAGCCTCTGTCCATCACCTACATACCAAGCTGTGCACATATGTCATGTCTTCAGTCGTTGATCCATAGTGGGCTGGGAGTATAGCACACTGCCATGTATGCCATCAGTCCACTGCCATTGTAACACCCACACATATGGTTGGGCTAGGGCCATATATATGTGTGGGTGCCACCGACATAATACATGTGTACCCTCATGCACTGCACAGCCCAGTGAATGTAGCAGTGGTATATGGCCCTGTATAATTGAGTCGGCAGGAGCACCAGAAAAAACCTAGGCTGCTACAAAATGTGGGGTTATCAGGGCTGAGCTGCCTTAAGGTATCTAGATGTACAGTACCACATACTTCACCTATATACACATTACTGTCATGGATCTGGGTACTGCAGGACTATTGCCCCCTGCCATACAAACTGTTCTGTGTGTTGGTGTGCATGTGATTGTGTCAGTTATGCCAAGTTATGTAGCAGTTATAACCCATGTGGTCATAAGATGTCTAAACCACCTACTGTGTTTGTACAGTGTGTAGATAGAGGCTGCTGAACTGCACACCTGGAGTACATACTGCCAATTATTAGGTATCCTGTGGTCCAGTGAGTCCTTCCTATTGTATAATGTGAATGGCTTGGCCTGGACAGCAACAGCTGTGAACCTTTTCAACCTACTGTATGAGTGTAACTGGTCCACTGTAGCATCACTCCATTGATATAGTTGTCAGTGTCTGAACAGCTATATGGCATGGCATGTAGAAATGTAATAGTACACAATGACAGGTTACCATATCAGCAAACCTTTTTGTGTTGTTTCGCCTATCATCTCTATGTGGGTGTATGTTACAGGCAATGATTGTCATTTGTATGGGTGGCACATACAGTGTCCAGTCATTCAGGGGTCAACTGTAGGCATAGTGCCTGTCCCATATTGTGTGCACCTACTGCTTATGTTTCGTACTATACATATAACTGTGTGTGTATGTGTAGTCACATGTATATGTACACATATATGTATATATATATATATATATATATATATATATATATATATATATAATTATGTATATGTATACCTGTATCTGCATATCTGTGCCTGTGTATCTGAAGCCTGGTAATGTTGATGGCATCCACATAATACATTCCCCATGGGAGCCATGATATGTTACCAATGACAGCCTAGCATCATACAGGTGGGATGTAGTACATATATCATCGTGTGCCCATGTTGCCACTGGCTCTGGTTATTGGATCACCAACACTCGGTAGTGTATTGCATGGTGGATGTGTTTGACTGGGGGGGTGCCTATTCGTACGTCTTGTATAGTGTGTGGTGCCTCTCAACCCCATTAATGTAACATGTAGCCTGTTACACTCCACTCCCTAACAGCTACATGTGCCTTGCAGTACCAGCACAACAGTGTTGCACCAATGGGTTAGTAGGCATGGGAATCCCATTGAGGTCTGCCACATGTGTGTGTATATGTGCATGTGTGCATGTCTGTAGGGTAGACCAGTCTGAGTCCACATACTCCTATTACAATACACATTGCCACACAGTTGTACAATACTGTTGTTGTTGCCCATAGGTGTGGCAATGCAATGCAATATCCTACTATGCCTGTGGCATGTGCATCACCTGCATATCCCTGTGGTACCACTGTTGTGGTATTCAATGGGTTGTTTTTGTGTCATGGCCACTGTGTGATAGTGGGTATGTCAGAGTATCTAGATGGCTTCTAGTGTGTACAATATCCATTGGGGTATGTGGGTGCTGTGTACACTGTCTTTACACCATGGTATTCCTGGTATATGGCCCACATACTACTCTCAGGTGGCCAATGTCACCATCACCCATACAGGTAACAGATAACAGGATACGGCCCAGTTACACATGTGGTCTGTGCAGCCTATCTGTAACACATTGGACACATGGACTAGTTAGTTAGCAACTATACAACCAGGTCTCTAAGATGTGTGTCTTCCCATTATATGTCAGCCAATGTGTATATGATGGTATGACACACTATGTGTTCACC
The DNA here is from genome assembly GCF_019279795.1 of Protopterus annectens. Lineage (NCBI taxonomy): Eukaryota > Metazoa > Chordata > Ceratodontiformes > Protopteridae > Protopterus > Protopterus annectens. Next base: position 674,912,959 of record NC_056730.1, read on the forward strand.
ATATACAAACATTACATCCCCCATTACCATATTGTACGTGTCTGTGGATGGTGTGCATGTAGCACTTGACCTGGTACACACCTCACCCTACAGATGGTGTTGTGTGTGCAATGATAGCCACACAGTTCAGTAGCAATACATACCCGGGTTGGAGTCTAGATACAGTGTCGTCAAGTCAGGATGTGTGTATGTGGATTCGTTGACATAAGGGTGGAGATTATACCTGTACCAGCAGGCCACCAGTCACGTTTGCACGGCCAATAGCTGTTATACATACCTGTGGCATGTGTGCAACTGTACACCACATATGTCATGGCCATGGTGTCAACATACTGACATACCCCTGTCGAATATGACTGTGGACCATCCTCCTGCTGACACATGTATGCCTACAGCACAAATGGATGACAGCATGAGGGATATCAATTGGTGTGACCAACAGCTGAGATGCATCCTAGCTGCATGGCTACACTAACTGACATGTATGCATGTATGCAGTACACATTACCCATGACTACATTCTACACTGCAGTACATTTTGGCACTCTATCACAGTCACTGTGTGCATCAGAACCATGTTAGCCTGTCCCTGCATCGATGTTATGGATGGCAGGGATGTGGCACAGGTATCATCATATGCACAGGGTGTGTGAATGTCATCCTAGCTGCATGGCTACACTACCTGACATGTATGCTGTACACATTACCCCTGACTACATTCTACACTGTGGTACATTGCGGCACCCCATTACAGTCATCGTATGCATCAGAACCATGTTAGCCTGTCCCTGCATCAATGTTATGGATGACAGGGATGTGACACCGGTGTCATCATATGCACAGGGTGTGTCGCAGATGTGCCAGAGGCCGAGGGTCATCCAAACATGTGTCACCATGTGTGTGGGTGAGGGGGTTGGTTCCTTGATTGGGGCGTGGGCATGTGGCGTGTGCCAGTATGGGGATGCACTACGTGTGATTGCATAGTGTGTGGGTATGCATGCACACAGTTCTACCATGTGGCGACCCCACATGGGTAATGTTGGACATCTGCAGACCATGCCTGGCAGGGTGTGCAGATCAGTGCCTCTGGCCACAGACACACCAACTGTGCCTGCCAGGGGTTCCATGGGCATGTGCAGGTACAGACTTTGAGGTGCTACTCTCCCTTGATTATGATATGTGTCCACTGGAACCATATCCCACCTGAGCTTGGCCAGGGCCACGTGCACTTGACTTGCTGTGGTGTGGTGTAGTGTGGACAGCAGCCCCTGTGGTGTGCTGGGGCTGGTACTGCCACTACGGGAGCGACTGTGCATCCTGGCACATCCACGTTGACTGCCAGCTGCTGGTGTCTCTGGCTTACATCAACGCGGAAGTCACACCACTCCCACCACACATTCTAGCACAGACATACCACGGTTGAGGAGGCCAACCATCTCACCCCACCGTCTATCCATGACCTCAATATATTCACATAAGGCAACAGCGAGTTCATTGAGGTTGCCACTTACAGCTGCGAAAGCAGACCTCTGCAGCCTCAAGACCTGTCTGGAGTGCATTTCCATATGTGCCTGTACCTCCATTATGGCCTGAAACATGCTCCTGGTAGTACCAGTTGTGATGCGTCTGTCAGGGGCAGGATGACCTGCAGTCCTGCCACGAGCAACACGGTACATCTGCCAATGTGGTGGCCTTCTGGACATCTGACTATGCTGACTGTGACCCAACACAGTTGGCATGGACACCACACTTTCCTGGCCATTGCCACCAAGCTCCAACTGTCCCTCTGCTATGGCCACATGTGATGGGGTTTGGAGGGGCACTGTAACTGTATGTGGACTTGGGGTGACTAGGAGGGTGATGACACATGGCGCAGTGTCAGCCTCTGACAACCCCACCTCTGCCTCACCTGTACCTTCATCATCATCGGTGTCTGTAGGGACACCTACCTCAGTATGCATGCAAGAGGGACCCTGACCAACCTCGCCACCTGTGGGGGAAACAAATACACATGTTAAGACCTGTACAGCAGTGCATAACAGTACACACACTCACACACACTCACACTGACAGCCACCTTACTACCTCACCTTCCCTGAATTTGCAGACAGTCCCACAGTCAGTTACATATGTTTCCCTTCCTGCATGGCAATTGCTAATATACATGCATCACTACAGCCCATTAATGTATCATCCCACTCTATGCCTGCACGTGTGGTTACCACACCTGACCTGTTACTCCATTGCCTCCCTGACCTGGGTGGAGTAGGTTGTACATGGCCTCACAGCTGTCACCCTGTATTACTCTCTGTATGGGCAGTAATGGTGTATGAGGCCCCTATATGATTGGGACTGCTACATTCACTACATATGTCACACACCAGAACCTCATACTACAGTGTCGCTCAGTCCATGCCACATCTGCTGCACAAGCGACCCACCATGCAGATGACAGTACTACTTGGATACACCTACTGATGTGCTGTGGTAATTCCCCATTGCATTTGTAGTGCTGCATATGTGGATAGCTGGTTACCTGTCTGCTGCTGGCAATATGATGTGTATACCTGGTATGTACTGCACCTCCCAATGCATGTTCCATGCTACAGACCTTGTTATGCTATCAGCTGTCCTGTGTTTACATACCTGACAGGTTGTCCTGGTGTCCCATGTCTTACTCCATGTACGGCACAATCCCAAGGGGAAGTACAGTCATGTGGTCAATCCCACTATCGCCTGCGCATACATGGACACACACACACACACACACACACACACACACACACACACACACACACACACAGACACACACACACCTGACATGCATCATACATGCTCCACTAGATTGCACTTACGAACACAATTGAGTCACACACACACACCCCACACTCCTACATGTGGAGTTGCACATCATTTGTACACACAGTCCTCCCATTAGCCTTCTTTCAACATGCATTACACATGTAGCTCAACAGCATGCAGTGCAACTATAGTGACATCATGCTAGTGGCAGTATACGTGTGTGTGAGGCATGGGCTTTGTTGGTAGGTGATGGCCCATCCCCGTGTTAACACTGCACCCATGTACAAAGCGTTACTGTGGCCTGTTCCACACCCTGCCTTGTACTGTGCATCATACCTTGCAGGTGTAGAAACCATTGATGCATCTGTAGTACTGTGTTGGTTATGTCAGCTCCAATGCTCACAGCCCCTGTGTGTTGTAGCAACACATACCTGGGAGTATCAGTTGCGGATGGCTGATGTCTGCGTTACAGATCACAACATCAGCAGTGCATGTATGACCAGTACATGACTATTACACTGACAACCAGCGGACCTTACCATGGCTGTGAGGTGTGCCCTACACATGTCCCAGACTTCTGCATGATTGCAAGGTCTACTCATGTGCACATCCCTTGGAATGCACACACTGCTGTGACAAGTGCTGTGGGGTCAGGGTTACGTCTGCAGTATTTACTTAACCTACTTGTGTGCAGCTGCAGCCATGGTGGCGTTGAGTCACACATGTCCCTACTGTAGCCCGTGTGTCCTGCCACATGTCATATCCCTGTGGACACATTGCACATTGACAGGATGTTAGTTATCTTGCATGTGTCTGTTGTAACCTTCCGATACCCCAGCATGGTCTCTACTATGATGCAGTGCATTTCTCAGCAACAAAATGTGAACATGTATAGCATGCAGTATGGGTAGGTGTGTTAGACGTGTGCATGGGGGATAGCCCATAGCTATTACATGCCCAGTTTATCATCATGCATGAACACAAACGATATTCACCAGCTATTAGCTGCTGCTGTGGTTGTATCCTGCAGGGACCTACATAAGAGTGCAAGAAAACTGATGTTAGTGGCCAGAGCTGTGGCATTGATAACAGGTGAGTGCAGCATTATGTTACATCAACAGTAGAATTACACAACATTACAGCTTTTACACAACAGTTTATTACTACTACACAGCAGCAGACAAAGTATATGACATCTCAATTTTGCATGATGTACCTGTACAGCTGCAGATGCGCACATATGAGTGGTGTACCGATGTGCCCTGCAGTCTTACCTGCACACTCTTCAGCTGGTGTGTCATTGGCACCCACCTGCAAGATGTGCCCTGCCAGGTTTTGATGTTGCGGGCAGACAGGTGCCACTAGGCTGCTGAGAAGCTCCTCCACATGGGTGAGAGGTGGATGGGTGTGTTGCCCCCCCAGTTGCAAGGTGGTCCCCCCTTATGGCAGTTGCATGCCGACATACATGGCGAAGCAGGTCAGTGCAATGATGCCAGAACTGCTCATAGCTGCTGTTATGCAGTCCGACATCATTGACACTGTGGACTAGTTCGTTCCACAGGATGGTCCTCTTCTGCTGGTCATGGGCTGTCCAGCCAAAAAGAAGTACGTAGTGCTGTACCAGATGGTCGATGATGATAGCCATTTCTGCGGTGCTGTACGTGGGAAGGTGACTATGCAACATGATTCCTGGAAGACATAAAAATGGAAACAGGTCTGATCCACCCATACAGCAGGGTTACCATAGTTCTTAATACACATATATGCCTCCCCCCACCATATCAGCTACAACAACACATTCACAGACTGCAATTGTTATGTCAGCTGCTTATCTACCATTGGGACATATGTTGTATGGTACCAATCTTTGTGCTATGTGTATGTGCCACACTTTGTGCTATGTATTTGTAGCCATTCTCCCTGTGGGGACACTTATCTTTGCTGGCCTGTTATTCACCTGCATGCCGTTGTCAGTGCCACTATATATATATCTATATATATATATATATATATATATATATATATATATATATATATATTCGTATAAATATACATATATGTACATATATGTGTAGATATATGTTGTACGTTGTTGATATATGTATGTCTATATGAGTGCCTGTATCTGTACACATACACATCACAGTCTGTATCACATAGATATGTAGAGTGCATAGACATCCGGCCCGCATTCTGTAAATTTCTTTCATTCACAGCTGCACTGTTCTGTCTTGCTGCAACACAGACAGATGCCACATGTGAACACAGCCTAACATTAGGGTGGTAACTATGGTGTTAGATTGCTGGTACGCCTATTACACACCTATGGCATTTGTGCATGCTACATTACACATTCACATGACTATCCTGCAAGTGGTGTGCACTGACACCCATGTGTCTATCATGACGGCAGTACATCCACCAACAGCTATTCTCCACAATAACATAACATACACAGATATTATGGTTGACATCTTTGTCATTCATTGCTGATCTGCACAGTTGGTAGGTATGTCCCACTGCTTACAGGGACAGATAGTATTGTCCAAAGCAGTTGTTCAGTGGGGCATCATTGCAGGGACAACTACAGATAGCACATATTAAATATTCTACATCATACATCTTATTAATCTATACCACATACTACATTAAATTGCATGCAGTTGTGTTTTACATACTTTTTAGTGTTTGGACGGGTGTGATGCCTTCCTGGTTGCGGCCTGTAGTACTGTGTTCCCCACTGTGTACGTTCCGTGGTATACATTTGTTTTTTATTTCCTTTTTTTGTTTTGTTGGTTTCCTCTTTCTCTCTCTCTGTCTCTGTCTCTCTCTCTCTCTCTCTCTCTCTCTCTCCAGTAGAGTGAATGAGTTGGTTTGAATGGATTTCAGCATGAGTTTTGTAGGGGATGCACATGATCAGATGATGGGCTCTGCACCAATCAGTGTGCAACAGTTGCTGACTACGTGCAGCCTGCTGCAAAGTGATTCTGTTAACCATTGTCATGGCAACCCAGTATTATAAAATGCTTACTCATGTAGGCGTTGTCCCTTCTCCTTACAAGTATGGAGAACATCCTTCCTGTATGTGGGCAGCAGTGTTACAGATGGCAGGTTGCAGTACTTACTACAGCGGGGCTTGCAGACACAGGACAACTACACAATCTTAGGTTGTTTCAGACCTACAGAGTGAGTGGTGTTGGTATGTGCTTTGTATATTGCTGGTCTTGCAGTTTTTGTGTGTACATAGTAGATTAGAATGGAATACAGTCTGTCTGCATAGCTCTCAACAGTGGGCCTATCCACATGATGGCCAGTGGATTTTCTGTTTGCTTTTGCCAGTGCATCACACAGGGCTTGTCCTAGATATATCCCCGGCAATCTGTCTGTCGTGTGCTATCAGTACATGGCTACTTCCAGTTCTGTTCCTGATCTGTTATTCCTGCATAAGGGTATGTTGCATCAAATCCTGTAACACCAGCAATTGTGCAGGATGTGTAACAGCAAAATTACGAGTATGGCCCTGTGTTCCTGCCACTGTCCTCCACATATATGTCTGGCTTTGTCTTGCTGTGATACGGTTAGGGGTTGTTTGGTACTGGCCTATCATAATATACTGCTGGCATTCCTGCCATCATCCCAGTCATATCCTGGACTCCCATGACATTTGTTGGTCAGGGTCCATACATGTGATAGATACATAGACATTATCACAGGTAATAAATGTCCCCCTAGGCCTTGACTACAGGGTGTATCTAGTGACTGCTGAACTACATCGGTTATTGTTTATTGTTACCTATCTTGATGGCAAATCCTTTGTCCACAGTTGTACGAATTGACGGGCCTGTCCTGGACAGCATAGTATGTTACATATCTGCACTGTCTGCTTCTACTTTTCTGTGTGGGCCTTGCATTCCTTGCTGATTACATAAGTGCAGATCTATGTTCTGTCGGTAATGGCATACATTATTGTAAAATACACCATTACAATTTGTCTGTGTTGTCTCATGTCCTTTGAATAGTGAGTGGGCTATGTGTAATTCCGTACCCCTGTTCAAGTATAAATGTCATTTAGTAGGTTATACAGCAAAACGATTTTGTTATGCCGATTTCACACGGGAAATAGAATGTGCTGCAGTGGGACCTGAACCAACAATGTGTGCCTGGTAGGCGGATGCTTTGTCCACTACACTATTGCAGCTTTGCGTAATTTGCATATTTCTACCTTAATGTCATAACCATACTCCCTTTCCCCTGCCCCCGAGCTCCATGTACACAGCATCCATCCATTCTGCAGTAGCTAGCCCTGCCATACCACACCTCCACACATTTCCCCCTCTGCACATCTTGGTATTCCTCCATATTACTGTCTCTTCATTAGTTTATTCCACGTACATTCGAGCCTTCCTTTCATTCACCTCCAATATTGGTGGAAACATTATTGTGACTCATAATGTCTGTTGCATCCCAGCAGGGATGGACCTGTTGTTGTGTCACGAGTACACTTTGCTGATCTACACTGTTTCTCCCACTGGTAGCATCTTGCCAGGGTTTTCAGATGCAGTGGTTTGCTCACACACCAGACCAGCCTCATTTCCCGCGTCATGGTCCATTTTCCATTCCTCTCTTCAGTATTATATGAGACTACTGTTCTCAGAGTATGCGTGGACAGGCACTGTTCATTGGTACTCATAGACTGCTCAGACTACTGTGACTGAGCACTGTGCACATGTTTGCTGGTATTAATGTACATACTTGCATACAATTCCTATACTGTTGACTGACTGTACCGGATTATATGTTTGTGATAACAGCAGCAGATTTATATCTGCCATGTCTTCGTGATAACTTACTTGGACTATAGTGTGCAGGGGGGACCTAGGAGTGCTGATTATGTTGTTACTGGCCACGATGAGGGCTGTGGGCTACAGCATGCCTAAGGCACTGCAGGGGAAGTGTAGGTGGGTATGCGCTGGTGTGCGCTAGGCTCAAACCTGCTGGCCTCCGGTTATGGCATCTTACACTGGGTTGGCCTCCACATTGCTTAACCAGTGTGGGCACTGCTTACAGCCACCCACACAGGCATACTCCCACTTGCTGCCACATACCCCCACACTACTTCATGTACATGTTGGTATTATACATGCTTAAGTCCAGTGTACGTCAGGTATGACTGTTCACGAAAGTCAGTGTAAGGTTAAGTGGAATTCCAGTTTAGCATTTCTGGTTAGGCTACACTCAGGTATTTAGGTTAGGTTTAGTTATGCCATACTTGTGTTGTAGAGTAGATGTGAATAGTGGAGGTGTAGGCGGGTAGGTGGAGAGGGGACATTTTACCTGTATAGTAGGCCATTCAACTGATTGGTGGGGAAGTGGTAGTGCAGGTTTGCAGGGTGTTTGGATATGTATGCAAGGCAGGACAGGAGGTGTCAGTGTCAGTAGTTGGTGTAAAGGTCAGGAGTGTTGGGGGGTGGCAGACTTAGCCAGGTGGTGCTCCAAGTGTGCTTGGGTTTTCCCTTCATGTGTTATTTACATGTGTAATCTGGGACATCTGCAGTAATACACCTGAGTTGGGGGTTCCAGATTCTGCCAATATAGCTGTGTGGAGGGTGTCACCTACTTGTGACTCTGAACATTACAACGAATGCAACAGGGGTCGATAGGTAAGTGGTGTTATTGGGCCACACAGAGGGGCTGATCGTGGGGACATGTCCAGGGATGTGTAGGATGGCTGATGGAAAGGTCCACAGCTGGCCATTTCTTCTACAGTGACAGCTGTGTATATACCCTGCATTTGGGGGAATAGGTCTAGACAATCACACCCCTGGATGGGGGGTGAGGACAGCATCACAGAAATAATACATTTTGATGCCAATTAGTTCGGCTTACATGCCTACAATGGGGTGTTGCAACCATGTGTTCTTTGGTGTCATTTAGTGGGTTTGCAACAACACATGTGGTTATACCATCCTTTGCCATGTAAGCTAGACTTTGCTGCAGTGGGACTAGTACCAGGCATGGCTGCTCATTAGGTGTCGGTTCTTCCCAATGCACACCTTTGCTTACATCCCTGGGGCGGTCCACATAGAACTGCTCCAGAAACACCTGCACAGCTAGGCCCATAATTTCATACCCATAGTTCCCAAAGTGCACATCCTCTTCAGCAGTCTTCCTTACTCCGGGTGCAGGTCGGGCATAAACACACCACTACACACTGCCCACTCTCCACTTTTCGGGACCCATCACATACATTGTCTTGCCCCATGGGTCATCTGGCTTCCCCAACTTTGTAGTCCTGAAATATGCATGCCCTGCCGTAGGTTATCCATGTAATGGCTGGAAGCCTGAATAGCCATCACATTTTTGGGTTATCTTCTTGTCTTTGTTTCAAGATTAGACTTGGCAGGTCTCTCCCACTGGTAGTAATCTGCCTGTAGTCTGGGAAACAGTGGTTTGTTTACTTTTATTGTGTGTTTGTATGTTTCACCTGTCTAGCTGGGGGGGGGGGGGTTGATGCTACGTGTTACACGTTTGTTGATTGGACACCTCAGCCCCATTGGCACGGCTGTGAACATATGTAATTCTTAACTGCTGTATCATATCCTAGCTATATATATATATATATGTGTGTGTATATTTACACACACACACACACACACACACACACACATATATATATATATATATATATATATATATATATATATGACATCTATTGTTAGTATCAGGAATACATTCATCCAATGTGGGACAACCCAAACATTGAGTATTCTTCCTTTGTCTACACCCAAGGTTACATAGGTACCCCTGGCTATGTGCGTGTGCCCCACCTAAGATACTTGGGTCGGGACATCATACTGGATGGGTCCCAAGGTGGGGACAATGTGTGGTGGTGTGGTAGCTATGGGACAGTAACCAGGGTAGGGGTTGTGGCTGCATTTGTGCTGTGGGTGGGGGGAAGCAGAACTGTGGGTTATGCATGTATGGGTTGGGGATGGCCTGAGTTGGATGGGCCTGTACTGCTCGGCTTGCCTTGTGGGTGGGGGAGATGGGTATGTGATGTCGACATGTGACACACAGAGGGCTAATTCCCTAGTTCAATGACAGACATACAATACTATGAGCTTGGTAGCGTATTTCAGGGCGGACCTGTTTGACTGGGCAGGGGGTATGCAAATTCATACGTGACATATATTGTTTGGGGCCTCTAAGGCCCATTGACGGTGCATGTGGACATATATGTTTCTGTTCATCTACTATTGGTATCTACAGATGTCTGACCATATATACCTCTGTGGGCATATATATTTGCTTACATTTGTCTAACTATGTCAGAATATACCTACAGAGACATATATCTGTGTACATGTCACTTGATGTGTATATGTGGACATATAGATGTTGACATATATACATATATATATATATATATATATATATATATATATATATATATATATATATATATGTATATATATATGTGTGTGCGTGTGTGTGTAGTTGTCAGCATTTGCATGTATATCTGTTCATATATTTGTATATATATATATATATATATATATATATATATATATATATGTATATATATATATATATATATATATATATATATATGTGTGTGTGTGTGTGTGTGTGTGTGTGTGTGTGTGACTACATCTGTAGATATGTTGTATCCATTTAGATAGTGATATATTTGCAGACACACGCCCATCTAGCTGTAGGTATACATTCTTTGTACTGTTGCATGACTGGGCTGGGGTTAGGTTTCTGACAACATACAATTTCTGCATGTTTGCCATGGCTTAGTGGTAAATCATTGTGTGTATGGTGTGCATGGTCATGGGTTCTGGACTTGCAGAGACTGTTTGTTTTGTTGCTGGGCAGAACACCAGCTGTTGGATATGGTGTGCTTAAGGCACTTTTAAGAGGTTGTAAGCAGGTTTGCGCAGAGGTAAACACTGCTGACTTTCGGTCACAGTGTCTTACACGCAGTTAGTTTCTCCTTTGCTTAATCTGTATTGGCGGGGCTTTACCCCACCCAAACACACTTGCACACGCTTACTAGTGCTTACATATGCTTACTACTGCTTATCTGTGCTTATGCCTGCTTACTGTTGACTTATTCATTATGGTACTGACTCTTCACATGTGCATTTAATATAGGACTCCAGTTCACATTTAAATGTTATTTAGTAGGTTGTACAGCAATAAACTGTAAATAAATGTCCATATACAGATTTCCTATGGAAAACGGTATGTGCTGCAGTCGGACTTGAACCGGGAATGCCTGCTTGTTACGTGGATGCTCTAACCACTACACTATTGCTGTGCTGCTTCATTTGCATATATCTTCCTTGTTATCCTCTTCAGCCTTTTATGCTGCCTCAACCGTAGCTAAGTGATGGGCACACCTGTGCACCTACGGTTAGCTGTACTCAGAGTTTTAAAAATAATTACAAGGGTTACTTCTTTTTATTTTTATGTCCTGTTGTTGTTGTACACATGGGGGACTGTTGGTGGGGATATTTGGACACCTATGAGCAGTCTCTCTCATTTATTTACAGTTTCTGCTGTTCTACTTTGCAGGGGCATGTTTATTCTGATAGCTCAGCTCTCAGACATGCCCCCTGCACTCGTCCAAGTTCTGTGTAGGATTAGGTCAGGCAGCTCGCCTTCATTAATATGCTTGGCACTGCCATCTTCCTCCTAAATGGCTGCTTCCATGCAGGACTAGACTAGTCCTGCATGGAAGATTAGTGAATCCGGGGGATTGTGTGATGTTTTTGTTTACCCTAATTAATCTTCTGTGATTATGCACCCTTAGAGCCAGGACAGCAGACAAAGTCCAAAGAAGCATTTGGAGGGTTGCATCTCTGCCACCTCTGTCTTCATAAATGCACTACAGTACACTCCCTCTTCTTTCTTTGCAACCTCTACTGTAGTGATGACCTTGCAAGTCCCTGAGTGAGAATGGTATGCCCCAAATTTCTATCCTCTCTTCCCTGAAATGAGATATTAATATGATATGATGTTTCCTTGGATACTGCTCCGCAAATTTTTAGTGATATCATTTATTATGATTTCTGTAACTAAGGAATAAAAAGCGCAATGTGTATGGAAAACAGAAATTTTTTTTTCATCTGCTCCTCTAAGAATCTTTTTTCCTTCCAAATAAGAAAGTTGTAAAATTACACCATGGCATGCCCCTACAAACACTGATCTAAATTTTGGGTAAGGAGCAGCTTGAAGAACCAATCCATTAGCTTCCCCTTATTATGAAACACAGTTAGCTTGCAAATATAATACAAAAATAGATTATATAGGCACTGCTTAAGGCTACATAATGTCCAGGAAAAAATACCATAGTACAAGGAAACAGTGAACAAAATGTAAACTGCAGTAGCCAAAAATGTCAGACTTTAAATAAGCCTGACAAAGCTCACTGGAATGCAAGCATACTACCCTAATCTGTAACAGAACAGCTAAAATGTGTCTCTGTCCTATACAACAGGCAATTGTTTTGAAATGCAAAGCATCACAGCATGACAGAAATGCTGAATGAACTGCATAGCAAAAGCATAACATTTAGTACTGCATTATTACACGATATATACAGTGAGCAGGAGGGATCCCTGATGATTTTCTCAAATAAGCAGCATTCTTTCTGTGGCTCCCACTGGGCTAAATGACTTACTGTCAAATATTCCAGCAGGTACCTTCAAATAAAGATAAGCAATCAAAACAAAAAATACCCCCTGAAAAAGAACTGATACCAAAATGTATTATCTTGTGTCTGGCAGCAAAGGTTTGTTCTAACCATGCCTTTAGTGATATGAAAAAACAGATGAGTGTTTCACATACATGATCTGTATTATCAGAAAGCAATGCATTTCTGTGCTATTCTGACTATATTTAAGAACATTGCTTAGAAGACTACAGCAATGATGAACCTTTGAGCATGTGCATAGACTCATTGTAAGTATATTTATTAAGTTGTAGGTCAAAATTCTTCTTTTATGATAAGATATGAAAGGCCATTTTAATTCAGGGTGTGTGCTTCATTAGTTTTGTTTTGCAGATTCTCAGTTTTAATACATTGGACCAAAGTATCATCCAGGACTGATTGTCTGCCTTACTCGCATTACTTGCTATGATAAGTTCAAACTCCTCTATAAACCGGAGATATATTGGAGAATGAATAAATTAATTAATTAATGAATGGATGAATGAATGAATCAAGACTCAATCACTCAATCTTTCAACCAAACAAGCAACTAACCAATCAATGAAGAAATTACTTCAGTTTTATTGATGCTTTTTCTACCAAAAATTGAAGCAATGTTGTTTTAGCTTCACAATGCATTAGTACACATCGATTAGTCATGATTCACTGATGTAGTAATACTGTGATGTAATTTTGTGTTCAAAGCTTCATAGGTAAGTACAAGGCTAACTGCCCTTGCAGGCCATTTAAGCCTAGTCAGTTTCCCTTTTTGTGCTTGAAGTAATCGAAATAATCTATCCTATTTGGTTATAGATTGATCTTACCTATTTCATGGTCATTAATTATATATAACCCTGAATGACAATAACTGGAATAATACCACAAATAATGTAAGGGGACTCATGCATGGCATAAAGCATTTAGGGGCTACCTCTGTCCATTGGTAGTGCAGAGGGCGGTCCTGGGGTAGATTTTCTGTTTCCCGTCCATAGATCTAAGTTGCACTTGAATATAGACAGAGATAAACTTTGTTTTATGTGGATGGGGAGTCTGTTCCACAGTAGCCATATTCTCTGTGAGATATACCTGTCCTTCTAAACCATTCTGTTGATGTTGTAAAAGAGGTTTAGTACCCTAGACCAAGCATTTCTGATGCCATTTTACTTGATGAAGTGTAGTACATCCATCAGGAAATGATGTATGATAATAATAATAATAATAATAATAATAATAATATAATATATAATGTGCTTAACTTTCTTTGGTGTAAATTTCTGCTTAAAGGTGATGTAAGTTTTTCCTGTGTGTGTGTGTGTGTGTGTGTGTGTGTGTGTGTGTGTGTGTGTGTGTGTGTGTGTGTGTGTGTGTGTGTGTGTGTGTGAATGTATATACACTCATGATTTAATTCTCCAGTAATCTACTTATAAAATTCATGGGAAGCTACAACCGATTACAGACGTACTTCAGCTTTTTACCTCAGCCATCATACTTCCTCTTTATCACATCCACATTCACCTTTTAAAACACATTCACTTATAGGTGAATCTTAGCTTGCCTCTCAACAGCTACAATACTGCAACAAAAGGAAGGATGGAAGATATGCTCATCAGCCTATAGTTTGGATTAGCAGGCAGTGGTACTGATGCAGATATTAAAGGGTACATCTTCTGTCCAAAATCACAACATGCTTGGTGTTTTCTTCAAATGTTATGCAGAAGTTTCTAAGGGTTTCCACAACTGTATTTCAGTGAGGAGTTATATTGTACAATTCCTGAGATACTGAAATGTACACCATATATAAAAGGAATTATTACTTCTTTTATATCACACTGAAGGCAGTATTTGGTGATTTAAATCGAAATAATCTATCCTGTTTGGTTATAGATTGATCTTACCTATTTCATGGTCATTAATTATATATTACCCTGAATGACAATAACTGGAATAATACCACAAATAATCTAAGGAGACTCATGCATGGCATAAAGCATTTAGGGGCTACCTCTGTCCATTGGTAGTGCAGAGGGCGGTCCTGGGGTAGATTTTCTGTTTCCCGTCCATAGATCTAAGTTGCACTTGAATATAGACAGAGATAAACTTTGTTTTATGTGGATGGGGAGTCTGCTCCACAGTAGCCATATTCTCTGTCAGATATACCTGTCCTTCTAAACCATTCTGTTGATGTTGTAAAAGAGGTTTAGTACCATAGACCAAGCATTTCTGATGCCATTTTACTTGATGAAGTGTAGTACATCCATCAGTAAATGATGTATGATTATAATAATAATAATAATAATAATAATATAATATATAATGTGCTTAACTTTCTTTGGTGTAAATTTCTGCTTAAAGGTGATGTAAGTTTTTCCTGTGTGTGTGTGTGTGTGTGTGTGTGTGTGTGTGTGTGTGTGTGTGTGTGTGTGTGTGTGCCTGTGTGTGCCTGTGTGTGTGTGTGTGTGTGTGTGTGTGTGTGTGTGTGTGTGTGAGTGTGTGTGTGTGTGTGTGTGTGTGTGTGTGTGTGTGTGTGTGTGTGTGTGTGTGTGTGTGTGTGAGTGTATATACACTCATGATTTAATTCCCCAGTAATCTACTTATAAAATTCATGGGAAGCTACAACCGATTACAGACGTACTTCAGCTTTTTACCTCAGCCGTCATACTTCCTCTTAATCACATCCACATTCACCTTTTAAAACACATTCACTTATAGGTGAATCTTAGCTTGCCTCTCAACAGCTACAAAACTGCAACAAAAGGAAGGATGGAAGATATGCTCATCAGCCTATAGTTTGGATTAGCAGGCAGTGGTACTGATGCAGATATTAAAGGGTACATCTTCTGTCCAAAATCACAACATGTTTGGTGTTTTCTTCAAATGTTATGCAGAAGTTTCTAAGGGTTTCCACAACTGTATTTCAGTGAGGAGTTATATTGTACAATTCCTGAGATACTGAAATGTACACCATATATAAAAGGAATTATTACTTCTTTTATATCACACTGAAGGCAGTATTTGGTGATTTAAGACATTGCAGTCATTGTTTATAAATTATAATAAGCACTGCTCATTCAGT
>NC_056730.1:674933554-675033554 GCF_019279795.1 Protopterus annectens
ATAGATTCTTTGTCGAATTAGGTTGGTGCGATTATGGTCCCTTAGGTTAGCTGGGAGACACCCAGTCTGGTAGAACTGGGAAGGTTTATTTGTTAAGGTCCAGTTCAATATTGATTGTTTTCTGCTGTGCTTGTCAGTCCTAGTGGGAGAGTTTATAAGTTGCTGGAAGCTGTGGAGATTGATAAAGTTGTTAGGCATATTGGGGTTGAAGGATGACCAATCTAAGTTAATGTCACTCAAAGTAATGGTTCTTGGCTATATTTAGAACTTACCAATAGAAGAAGTCCTCACTGGTATCGGGGTAGTTGCTAGGGGGGGGGGTTGTAGATAGCTATGAGAGTGATATTTTTATGGTTATTGATTTTTAGGTGAATGGAGAGGATTTCTAAGTTGTTTTATACTGGGTATTCCGTGTTAGGTTGTTCTAGGTTGCGGAGATCTTTATAAAATATGGCAATGCCTCCTCTCCTTTTGTAAGTCCTGTATAGCCTGAATATATTGTACCCAGGGGGAAGTATTTCACTGTTATCTATGTGTGGTTTTAACCAGGATTCTGTTATTATGACTAGGACTCTATAGTATTGGGAGAGGGTAGTGTGGAATTCGGGGGTTTTGTTGACTAGGCTTTGTATGTTCATGCTAAGAATTCCTAGATCCTTATTTTTGTGTTGTAAGTTGGTGAGGTTAGTAACAGAAGATGTATGAACTGTTGCAGGGGGCCTGGATTTGGGTGTATGTATGAGGTGTGAGTAAGTGAGTTCGATAAGTGATATGTATTTGAGTGTCAAGTGAGGTGTTGTCTTTGTTTTTACATATTAAGGTAAGTAGAGTTCTGTGGTAGTGTAGTTAAATAGGTATGGTGAAATATTGTAGGTAATTAGTGAAGGGTGAGGAAGTGATGTGAGAAACATAGTGGGTGATAGTGTGGAGTTGACATGTTGATGGTTATATGATGTAAGCAGATATGTAATGGCTAATATTATACAAAGTATATAGTGTGAGTAGGAACAAGGGGTAGTGGGACCGATTAGCATAATTGAAACACTTGGTGAGGTTGGCTATAAGGGAAATGCTTGGTGAGTTGAATATTGGTAAAGGTTGGTGTTAGTATAGCAGGAGGGTGTGGATAGATAATAAGTGGTGGGGTGGGGTTTGGGTAATGGGATGGTAATAGGATCTGATTGGCTGATTGGAAAAGGGGTGTGGAAGAAGGCTAGGAATAAATCAAATGAAAGGGGGGGGTAGAAATGGTGGTAGAGTAGGGGAGCAGAGTGAGCCAGAGCATAGCGAGGATGGATCTTGGTTTCAAGTGAGTTTATTTTTTCAGAGTCAATCAGTAACTGAGAAATTTCTTCTCTTTGACAATAAGATATGAGGAAAAGGGCAGTTTATGCTAAGGTATCCTTGTGAAAAGGGGCAGATGCCTCCTGTAGTCCAGGGTTTTATTCCATCAGCCACCATTTGCCTAGCCAACAGCCTCTATTGCTTACCATGTACCTCTGTGCAAGTAACTTAACCAGACAGTGCTCTAAGGAAACTAAGACATTTTGCTTGGCACTTTAGTGATTTCATGGACCTACTGAAACCAGTACAACAAACCCAGATTAAAAAAAAACAAATGAAAAGAGCCTTCTTGGGTGATAAAAACTTTACTGGTGTCTCCTGGTACATCGGCTGATGCCTTCAAGGGATAATTAACACACCAGAAATACAGTCCTTTTATATCAAATCAATCAACGCCACCAACTTGATACATATAATTTAAAGTGGTAGTGGTACACAAAATTTACAAAAAAAACACACATACTATCCCCACATTTTTCCTTATTGAACATTCAAATTCACCTCCAAATTTAAATCTGATATAAATAATGTATTAAAATTAATGATGAACCTGGTTTCCAAAGCCAATAATTTATCCCTATGCAAATCCCTATGCTAATGTATGGGCTTAGCTAATACACTAAAAAACAAAGTTAAATCAGATCCCCCATGATGAATCCAAAAATTATGGGCAACTGGGCTGTCTAATCTCCTGTGTCTGATATCCCCCAAATGCTCAAGAATATGTTTTTTAGCTTGCCTTTTAGTTTGTCCAATATACCACTTAGATGGAGAACAGCCACATCCCACAATGTAAATGACTCGACTAGAATGACAGGTAAACCTATGCATGGCTTTGTACACCCTGTCATTAATCTTGCTGCCATTTAAATTTCTAACCCTAGGACAAACCTTGCATTTGGAACAAGGGAAACAACCCACCTGACTACCATTGCCCAACTTCTTGCTATTTTTATTAAGCAACTCATTCAAGTTTAAAAATCTCCTATATGAGAAAAGTATTTTTCTGGAAACACCCCTTTGGTTGTGTCCCCTTGCATGACAATGGGACAAAATCTCCTGAACAAATTTCCTAATGTTTCTGAAAAAGGAGAAAACCTACTAACAAAAAAATATTTTTTCTTCTTCATTGTGAGCCTGTTCCTCTCTATCCATCCTAATACTAGACCTACCCCTATCACGGATGCCCAAAACTCTCTTCTCTTTCCTGACCAACAAGTCTGCCTGATAACCCCTGGATAATAATTTACCCCTTACCTTAGATAATTCCTCCAAAACTATACTCTTATCATATGTATTATTCAAAATATGTTTATATTCTCCATACTGTAATGATTCCAATAGGTGGGGGGATGCATGCTTGAGGCTAACAAAAAAAATGTTAGCAGCAGTCTCCTTATGTTAAGGTCTAAAATGAACACATCTATCCTGACCCACATAAAGTTCCACATCCAAGAATTGCATAATCTCTCTATTGATCTTAAAAGTAAACGACAGCCCAAAGCTGTTCCTTTCCAAATTCACCATGAATTCTGCAAAATCTCCTGTTTCCTCGTTATATACAAAAAAACAAATCATCTATATATCTCTTATAGATGATTACTTTGTTGGAAAAAAATTCACTATTATAAATAAACACATTTTCAAAAAAAATCATGAAAATGATGGCATAAGAGGGTGCAAAGGAGGCACTCATAGCAGTGCCTCCCTACTGCAAATATAATTCATCCTCAAACTTGAAAAAAATGCTAAATTCCAATTATTGTAGAATATAATTGGTTCTAGGACCCTCACCCAACATCCTGGTTACTGCCTCCATTCCCAATGGATGACTATTACTAGTGTACAATGCCTTGACATCCACACACACCCAATAAAATCTTTCTCCCAGGTCATTCCTCTGACCAAATCACAAAAATCCTTACTATTCCTAATATATGAAAGCACCCGTGATTTTTGGTCTTTCAGCTGTCCATCTAAAAAAATTCCTAAATTCTGTAAATAAGATCCTACCCCAGACACTATTGGTCTTCCCAGGGGATCTGTTAAACTTTTATGAATTTTGGGGATAGAGAAGAATCTAGCTCTTTTTGGACTCCTAACATACAATTTTTTAACATCTTTAATACTAAAAAACTAACCTTTCACCGCTTTCCAATAATTCCAATAATAGGGAATTAAATTCAACGGTTGGATCATAATCTAACTTCAAATACACATTCTCATCATTCAATAACTGACGAGCCATCCTGTTATATTTTTTCTTAGATAAAATGACCCAGTTGCCCCCTTTGTCTGCCTGTGTGAAAACCAGGTTTTCATTATCACTACATATAGTCTGTAAAATTGACCACTCTTCTTTACTCAGATTAAAAACCCTTTGCTTTTTTACAAAAACATTATATTCCCGTTCAGTTTCTCAATACGTTTTTTCAAAAACATTTATAGCAGTGGTATTCTTGGGAGGAATAAAATGACTCCCACATGGAACAGTTGGAACCTTCAACCTCCCATAACCAGTGATGAACCCTTCTCCCACACCTTCATTACCATCACTATCAACCACAAAATCATTGTCAGGCAAAAAGTAATTATTATATTCTTCTTCATATGATCATTCAGAGCAATAATCATTGATATTAACAAAAATGTTATCATGCAACGATACATCCAAAAGATAACTGTCCGAGTCCACCATATCCACTTCCTACAGTGCACTGATCTGCTCTGCTTTGTTTAAACTATCCTGAACCATTTTATCATGGAAAAACATTTTCAAATTCAATTTCCTGCAAAAATGCCCTACTTCCAAGAATAGGTTGGCCAAACTAGGAAAACATGTGGGCACAAACTTAATACCCTTACTTAATAAACATTTGATAACACAATCAACATTTAAATGTGAAAGATTAATTATGTTAAATTGCCCAGACTCAACATACCTATCAAACAAAAAGTCCTTAGCACCTAGATGTACTGTGTCAATGTCCAAAGTTACATGCACTTCTACTATCTCCTTTTCCTTCTGTTGTTGGAGCTGCCGCCTCCGTTGTTTTCCTGCCATTTCTGGCCTCTGTCTTTCGACTGCTGTGGACTGCCCTGTTGTTGCTGCATAGTGTCTCATTCATCTCCATGTTTAAATTTTCAAACGAGATGCTCTTCCTACTGCTGGATACAGTTTTGTTGGAAGAAACAGAAGAATCTCGCAATGCATGAGAACTGCTTTCACTTTGCTGGCTCTTAGCTCTGCCTCTTTTAGACTTTCTCTGCCAAGAAAAAATCTGGTTACTTTCATAATCCTTCACATCTCACTCTAGCTTACTCTTTTTGTGAAGGATAATGTCCCCTTCCACTTTGGACACTTTGATTTTTATATTTCTCATTTTCTCAAAAAAAAAAAAACCTCATTGGGAACAGCCATTGAGAGTTCCCCTTGTAGATGCAGAATGTCTGATTGTGCCTTCTCATGTGCTCTTTGAATACATTTAATCAAAATCTTTAACCATGCTAAAATGCATGCCAACGAGACAGTTTTACACTCCTCTAACAGATCTGACTACTCCTCTGTAAATTTAAATGCCGAAAGGCAGACAAACCTGAGACCACGAGGAGTTTGATTGGAAGCCACATATTTGTCAAGAAGTTTAGTATTGTAAAACAAGGTCACCTCTTTAATTAAAAGTCTCTCCAGCTTTTCAAAATCATTTGCCTGCAGACTCACATCCCCCAGGGACCATAAATCCCCAGTGGCATGTTTCTCTTCTCTTTGTTTCCATAATTCCAAAAAAGAAATGTGATCATTACCCAATTGCCAGCCGGACAAAGACAAACCCGAAGAGGCTCCAGCAGATATACTGAAACCAATACAACAAAACCAGATAAAAAAAAAACAAACAAAAAGAGCCTTCTTGGGTGATAAAAACTTTACTGGTGTCTCCTGGTACCTTGGGTGATGCCTTCAAGGGATGATTAACACACCAGAAACACAGTCCTTTTATATCAAATCAATCAACTCCACCAAACTGATACACATAATTTGAAGTGGTACACAGAATTTACAAAAACATACATATTATCCCCACATTTTTCCATACTGAACATTCAAATTCACCTCCAAATTTAAACCTGATGGAAATAATGTATTAAAATTAATGATGAACCTGGTTTCCAAAGCCAATAATTTTCCCTATAAAAATACCCATGCTGATGCATGGGCTTAGCTAATACACTAAAAAACAAAGTGGAATCAGATCCCCCATGATGAATCCAAAAATGATGGGCAACCGGGCTGTCTAATCACCTGCGTCTCTATAAAACAGATCCAAACACATGGCTAGTCTTCTCGGACACAATTTAATAAAGTGCTTTTCATCCAACTGTATTGCTGGACTTATTCAGATAAAAAATACATGAAAATAATCCATTTAAATAAGCATCTACAAAGGTCACATGACCTACACATTCCATTATTAAAGAAACACATAAAGTAACTTACATACAAAGTTACTCTACTCACGTATTCACATTATAAAAATACTTTCTGAATCAGAACAACATTCAAAGCAGCATAAAATATAGTTCCTCAACCCCCTCCCTTCCAAATATTTTTCATAAGTTAACATCTTACTTAATGTTTTTTATATATATAGAATACATTTCATTACCTAGCCAGACTTTTTAATTTTAATAAACACATGATAGAACATTTATCATTAAGGCCAGGATAAGTATAGGCATTGAGTCTTATTTGCCATATAGGTTCCAACTTTTCTAATAACAATGAAGTAAGAACTCCCCTAGGATTATTAAAAACTTGGTCAATGACTCTAAACTTAAATTTATGATCAGGGAATAGTTATATATGCTTAGCTAAAGCATTTTCTTTCTTACGATTGTCTATACTATACAGATGTTCATATACTCTGTCTCTTAATCTACAATCTGTTTGGCCAATGTAAAATGATATATAGGATTTTTATTGGTTGTTTTAAATGAGAAATAAGTATTTAAATGGAGCTTTTATATAATGTGCTTGAAAGTCTGATGAAGCGTTCATGGAAATGCGAAAGCGCTTACTTTATTTTGTGAAATAAAAAGTTTTTAGTTTTCTATTTTGTGGGTCTGCTTCGATTGTCGTGGAGTACCATTCATTCTTCATTTTTGGACTCATTTCATTTTCGGCACATATTCAATGCTATAAGTCATCACACTAATCAGTCATGCCTAGGCCTAATGTAGATGTGACAAACTGTTAATCTCTTTACATTTTTCTGTTTGTAGCTATAGACAGTAAGTGATATCCAACATTGGATTAGCTGCATACATAACATGAATATTAATATTAATATTAATATTAATATTAATATTAATATTAATATTAATATTAATAAATATTAATAGATCTGACCAATCTGGAAACGTCATCTAAACAGCCCACCCACAGCCTTTCTGATTCCTTTTCCCCAAGAAAATCGTTATAACAAGTGGAAAAGTTATGCAAGATCATTAGGTTGTTAAAACAAGGATGACAATCCATCAGAAAGCAAATAAATAAGAGTCTTTAAACTAAATATGCTTGATGTTCCTGCTGAAGACATGGTTGCTACAAGACTCACTGGGAGATTACTTCTTTGTACTATCAAGTTTTAGGAATTACAGTATTCAAAAAGGGCACATTATTGTCAACTGTTGTGACGTGCAATCCTAAAATGCCTATTTTTAAAGGTGCAGTCCTGTCAGATAAGAGTGTTTTGTGTACTTGTGTAATTTTAGATGACAGACACTATTTAAGGCAGTTCTAAACATTCTGTGCTCTTTCAGACATAATGTTTCTGAGAGATGGTCAGGAAAGATGTATTCATTTGAGTCCACTGAGTATGCCTACGTAGCCCTTGTGAAGATATCATGACTTCATAAATGAATGAATGCCAATATTGCATTTGCCATCATGACTAAAGCACGAAAGTAGTGTGTGTGATGCTTGTTACATTTATAGAACTTGCTACAACTGTAACAAGCGATGCAGAAGAACATTTTTTTTGGTACTTCATCTTTGACAAGGCTTCGTTTTTTTCTTTGATCCTAAACTTTACATTGAAAGAAGTGCACAGGTGCCAGATAAGCTAGCTAGGATCAGTTGTGGGTTCTAGGAAATTAAATATGTAATCAGTAAACTGTACTTTGGTGTGGGTACTTTGAACTTTACTTACAATATGCATGGTATGCTAAACCAACGGAGACTGCATCACATTTAGCTGTTTAAGTAAGAGTGTGTAACAAACATAAAAAAGTAAGCACAGTGGTGCAGCAGTAGTGTTGTTTCCACACAGCAAGAGGTTCTCTGGTTTGATTCTAAGCTGGAGTGTCCAATGTGTGGAGTCTGCATGTCCTCCATGCATTCACATGGGATTCCTCAAATGTTTTAAAGACATGTGCCTGGAGCATGTCTCCCCAGGCCTCTGCTGAAAATTGTTTTTTTTCAAAGTCAGACTTTCCCAGTAAACAAATAATAAATGTACAGGTCTGTCCAAATCTTATAAAGCTTTTTGGAAGGCACTGTATGGTTAAGTTATATATCATGTTGCCATCTTTTGATGCTGTTATATTTATTTATTTAATTAGTTAGTTAGTTAGTTAGTTAGTTAGTTAGTTAGTTAGTTAGTTAGTTAGTTAGTTATTGACATTTGATTATAGTGAAAGTCCATCTGGGTAGAAGCCCATTTTCAGTGGAGGCCTGGGGAAAAAAGCTCCAGATTATTATAAAACATTTTAAGAACAATAGTTTTATACTCTTCAAAAGTAAAACAAAAACATCTGCAGTTTAAATAATTATAAGACATTAGACATATGACCATCATTTAATAGTTAGAGAAATTTTTGTCAGCTTGTAGATTAATTAAACATACGCTAGTCTAATACAAACAGGAATTGTAATATGAATTGAGGAAAAAATGCTTATGGTATATTTAGAGAGAAAGTCAAGAAACAGAATTAGCAGTAAGGCAGTAAGTGAAGAAGGGAGAGTAAGGAGGTAAACAGAATGAAAAGGTACTTGTTCACATTTAGGAATATAGTTTATCCTGTTTTTGAGCAAGTACAGAGACAGATATTACCTAAGACGTCTTTCACAGTGGTTTTGAAAGATGGAAGAGAGCGTATAGACCTGATGGATAAAGGCAAGCAGTTCCAGCCCTTTACATCCTTGTATCAGTTCAGACAATGCCCAGCACATTTGCTTGGTTTGTAGACAGACAGACAGACAGGAGTTTTTGGTTAATGGATTGCAATGACCAACTGGGAACATAGTTGTGTAGAATGTTTTTTAGTGCTGTACAAACAGATGGATGCTAGATAATTTTATAGGTGGTAAGAAGTTGTGTATAAGTTAGTTGATGTGCGAGTTCTAACCAATTTAGGCTTTTCAGTGCTATACAGATGTGGGTTCAGAAAGGGGTATGTGCTACAAATTTAGCAACCTTGTTGTAGCATTGTTAAAGTTTTAATTCTTATGAAGCCTGGAAGTTAGTAAGGATGGGAGTGCCATAAAGAAGAGTGGAAAAGAGATAAGTAGTGGCAAGTATAGTTTTAGTTGCAATGTCGGTCAACAAATGTAAAATAAATAAATAAAATAAATGTGGAGAAAGTTTTTGGCTCTGTAAAGCATCTCTAGTTTTGGATGAGTTTTTCTTAAGCAATTTTTGTATATGCAGGTCGAATGAAAGATGATCATCCACTAGCACCCCTAATAGTTTGCTATGAGAATTGAATTCAGTATTTGTATTATTAAGAGAGAGTACTTTAAATTTTGTCTTTCATGAGAGTGGGATTTGGAGGGAAAAGTAGTAATTTGGTCTTTTTTGAGGTGAGCATAAGTTGTGACTTACAAAGCGATGTCTCAGTGGCTGTTAAAGCTTCCTGAGCAATTTGTTGGAGGTGTACAATGTTGTTAGATGTGCAAATCAGAGTGGAATCATCTGTGTATTGTATTAGGATGGCCTGTTGTACGGAAGTATAGAGGGTGTTGATGAAAGTATTAAAGAGGAGAGGACCAAGGATAGAGCCTTGTGGTACACTACTGATGACTGGGAAGTAAGGAGATACCATGAAGTGCCATCTTACTAATTGATACCTATTTGGCAGGTAGCTTTTGAACCACAGAAAGGTGTGCTGAGAGAGACCTAGTGAAGACTTTTGTAGTTGATGTTTGCTGTGACAAACTGTGTCTAAGGCTTTAGACAAGTCTAGAAATAAGAAAGAGATTAGTTAGTCATTATTGCTAGCTTTATTGACAGCATCTAGAAGGGTTAAAAGAGTGATGCTAGTGCTATGGGAAGGAGGGAAGTCATGTTGTGTAGGGGAAAGGGTTTTTTCCTGCAGGAAATAGTCTAGCAATTGTTTTTGAATACATTCTCCAAGTATTTTGGCTAGGGTTGATAAGATTGCTATAGGTCTAAAGTTACTAATGTCTGCTGAATTTACTCCTTTGTGCAAAGAGATAATGCATGACCTTTTTCCAGAGAGAGGGAACATGGGATTCCTAGAATGACCTATTTATAATGATTGAGACAGGACAGGCAATTCTATTGGCTTCTATTTTTAGGTACTCACTTGGAAGGTCATCAGCTGAAGAAGAGCATGGTTGTTTGTTTAAGAATAGTTTAATATCGGATGTGGGCACAGGTCTGAAGGTAAAAGTGGAAGTAGTAATATGTAGCTGTTGGGCAGGGTTGCGATTAGATGTTGAGGAATCCTTGGTTACAGAAAGTATACTATACATACATTAAGAGTTGAACTATATTGCAGTTTTGAGTGATGAGCTATCGGGAGAAGGGGTTGGGTTGAATTTTGGGTAGGGATGCTTACAGTGAGAACATCAGGGTTTTGTTGGGTAATCTAGACATGTTGTTCAGCAGCTTTATTTCTTATGCTTCTAACATTAATTGAACAAAAATTAGATCTCCAGGCATACCTCTCAAACTCTTAATGCAAGAAATCTGGACAAAGTCTAAAATAATGGGGGACAAAGGCCCAAAAATAGGGACAGATTTTAAATATTGCCTTTATAAACCTAGAACACTGTTCAAATAACAGGAATTCTGCTAATATGCATTTTCTGAAGGAAATAAAGCTTGAAACTCAAATATATGTCATTATTTGTTCATTATTTACTGACTTCAGTCTTCTGGGATTTGCCAGAAAACCACAGATTTTATAAGGAACGGACCAAATATTTGAGACAAAAATCTGGACATTCTGAGAAAATCTGTACAGTTGAGAGATATGTCTCCAGGATTGGGGATTAGCTGCTGTTGGGTTACAAAAGTGTGTGGAAGAGAATTATCTTTGTGTTTACTGTGATAGATGGGGCAAGGATTAGGGTGTATATCCTTCTAGAAGGATTTTAGTATATTAGGGAATTAAGCATACTTGTTTTTTTTTTTTTTTGAAAAGGAGTCTTGCACTTAATTTTGTTTTAGTTTGAGTTGAAGTGCAATTAATTAGCCTATATTTGGAATAAAAGTAAGGGACAATATTATATAGGTTTGATGCAATGTGTGGAAAGTTTTAAAGTAAGTATGGATATGTGGTTGGGACAGAGCTGGAGAGATGTTGTGAGATTTTATTATGTCATGCTAGGACGAAAGATGGCACGGTATGAGGAGAAGAATAGAGAGTAAGCTGAAGAGCAGCATAATTAAGTACAAGAATCTGTATTTTATAGATATCAAGTAGTGGGGAAATAGCAATGAAGAATGAAACAAGAAGTTGTAAGACAGTAGTAGATTCAGCGATGGTGGATTCTGAAATCTGGAAGAAGATAGGTAAGAGAAAATTATTTTCTATAAAAAGAAGATAGGTAAGTTGTCCTGATATCTTCTCTGGAATGTAAGAAACAGAGGGGTATTAAAGGATAGAGCATAATGATGTAGTCAAAATAAGAGGAAATGTAATACATGTTTATATTTAGAATGATCCATGCACATAGTGCTGGACATATTTTAATAATCAAAACAATGTAGTAGTGCAAGATCTGACCAAATAACAAAAATAAATCTGCACTAAGAGAAAAATTGCAGGTTCCCCAAAGAAAATTGATATAACTAAGAAAAAAAATTTTGAGCTATGATAGGGAATCAGAATTGTCTAGAAATAGTAAGGACTTGCTGAGTCTAATTATGGTGGTTGCCATAAATGCAATTCCTAGAGAATAGAAATCAAAGTCTAAACCAACTGTACCAGAAAAAGTGAAGTAGTGACTATAGTAACAGAGATAAAATAAATGGAAACATGATTTTTAGAAAGGGGTAGGAGTTACACAGAAAAATGGAATTGTGGGAACAATACATGGAGCGAAGGAATGAGGCTTACAAGAAGGCAGGAACTAAATGAGCTATGTAATGTTTGACTGAAAGTACATGGATAGATTATACATGATGTATAATGTTTGCAACTGAAATTATGTCAATATGGTTTATTTTCATTTATATAAATGCAGGATTGCCTATGTCATAAGTTATAATTTAATAAAGATATTTCATATTTAAAAAAGAAAGAGCACATAGATCCCTGAGTTCAAAGAAGGAAAACTCACCACTAATTATAGTTATGTTTGTGTCTAGTTCAGAAAAAAGATGAAATATTAAAAACAGCATGGTCCAACCCACCTGTTGAAATAGGTGAACATGTGGTCTAATTTGACAATGACTATTCCAGTAAAGTAATAAGTAAAATAAAATTCTGCATACCACTGATCTAGCAACTTAAAACAACAATATTAAAGCCTCTTTGGTGTTTCCTGCAAAGATCAAATTCCATTCTTAAGGAACTAAAATATTTAACAAACTGGAGGAGGCAGCCACTTTTATCAACAAAAGTAAACCCCTTAACAATACTGAAGAAATGGATTGGATCAGTATAGCTCCCAAGAGACAGAGTGAGATGAATTCCTGGAAAACTGCTTCTAAAATTAAAAATCTTAAAATGTGCAACTTTTATCTGAGTGCAGTACTGTTATTTTCTGAAGCAATGTATTTACCCTTTAAGGAAAAGGCTTGTATTGGACTTTAAGCTTCAAAGCATATGTAAGTATATCTTTATATTTTAGGCTAAAACATTTTTCATATTAAGAAATATAAATGGTTAGTTTTACTGTTTTTCTTATTTATAGTGAAAGACACTATGTTTTGTTTAACTAAACTTATAAATGTATTCATAAATGTTAAATAAATGCTTTCTGTAAGATAATGTCATTAAATTACAAGAAATAGAATTGATAACTTTAAGACTATATAAGTATTAGTTAATAATTTTATTTATTTGTTTAACTTTGCTTAGTGTGTTCATTGCTAAGTTAACTGATTACCTGATCTAAGTAATAAACTAATTAGAAGTACTAAAGTGGTGGTGATTTTGTTTTCTTTGTTCCTGTGTGATATATTCCTTTCACATATAATTTATGAAGCAAGTGACACTTAAAGAAAGATTGACAACA
This sequence comes from Protopterus annectens, assembly GCF_019279795.1. Lineage (NCBI taxonomy): Eukaryota > Metazoa > Chordata > Ceratodontiformes > Protopteridae > Protopterus > Protopterus annectens. The sequence goes on from NC_056730.1 coordinate 674,946,390, forward strand.
AAATAATGCTCCAGTTTTGAGAGAATACTGGATTCTTGATTGCCTTACTTCCTGCCTCGAGTTGTTCTAAACAAAAATCTAGGTCAAAGTTCATCATTGATGTCTGTGAAAACAGAAAGTAAACTTCTTATTTCTCCTTTTTTCAAATGCATATACAAAAAAATCTATTCAATGTAACATCATTTTTTGTTTCTTTTCTTTTCTTTTCTTAGAAGGGAAGGATTAGTAAAACAAAAGCTATAGTAATGTTTGTATTTGACCTGTTGCTGGCATATAATTTGCTTACATTTTGCTGAATGTTAATAGCTTATGTTGTAGTGCTATTAACTCTAACTGTACATATAAATAGACATAAGTCAAGTTAGATGTTTGTTACTGATTAGAACAATTTAAAAGAATTAAGAAGAATGAGAAACTTACAGAGGAAATTTATAACTGCTGTGTTCTGTCATTTGTCATTTTCACATGCAGTAATCAAATTCTAATGTCACAATGTGAAGCTTAGATCAGAGCAATAGTTCACAATGGCTAAAAACAGACAAATTAAACAAGCAGGAATTATTTTATATATAATCAAGTTCACTTGTAATACTATGATAAGAAAAATAAACATCTTATGAATAATATGCATATTCACAAGGAATGAAATATCTACTATATAAGATTAATAAAAGAGCAATATCAGTAAGTTAAGAAATATATATGCATACTGTAATCTCTAATAGAGAGACAATGATTAAATAGTTGTTTAATGGGAGATTTTGGAAATACAAATTATATAGAATAATTAGAATATTAGTGGGCAAATAAGAAAGAAAAATATATTTAAATAAACTGCTTAGAAGAAAGATATATATTACATGGGTCTATATTATAACATTGAATTTTACAAAGATCGAATGTTATAATATTGAACCCGTAATGTCGAACGCTGAAAACAGCGAAGGTGCAGGTGGACCATTGCTGTGGCATCGCTGTTTTCAGCGTTCGATATGTTGGAACTTTACAGGTCGGGTTCAGGTAAGTATGCGATTATGTGTAGGTTAGGGTTAGGGGCGGGTTAGTTGAGTTAGGGTTAGGGAGCAGGTCAGATAAGTGTGCAGTTGTGTGGATGCTCGGTTAGGGTGCGGGTCAAGTAAGTGTGTGATTGTGTGTAGGTTAGGGGGCGGGTTAGGTGAGTTAGGGTTAGGGCCCGGGACAGGTAAGTGTGCGGTTGTGTGTAGGTTAGGGGGTGGGTTAGGTGAGTTAGGGTTAGGGCGCGGGTGAGGTGAGTGTGCAATAGTGACGGACCTTAGGATTAGGGTTGGGTTAAGGTAAGTGGATAGCTAGTAGTGTATGTAAAGTTTAGTTTAGGTTTAGGTGCAGGATTTTAAGTGTATGTGTGTGGATTGCTGTTTTTTGTGTGTGTTTGTGTTGTGTGTATGTTTCTCGGAATAGCAAATTTTTTCCATGTGAAAAATTTCACTATTCTGACTGTTCGATGTTTTCGGATTTTGGTGTTTAGGGTTCGATATTATAACATTCGATGTTTACGAACTTCGATGTTATAATATAGACCCGTATTACATATACCTGCATTTGGCAGAAATGGGAATGTTCAATATCTCATATAATTTACATAGAAAATCATATAGAAATATCTGAAAATATCCTGAAAAGAAAAATTTGAAGCTTTTTCATGTGAACTTTGAAGCTTTTTGCATATTGTATGTTAATAGATTCACTAATATTACCTAAAATAACTCATTCCACAAGTCATAACTGAAATGTTGAGTGTTATATTCCTGAATCAGTACATCCATTTTGATAAAAAAAAGTAAAGTAGAGTTTTCAATATGTCTGAATCCAGGAAGGGAAACTGGGACTTGAATTATACATACATACATACATACATACATACAAATGCTTCAAGCACAGGCATTAATGCCCTTCTAACTTGCCAATATACCAAAACACTTGTTCCCATAATAAATGTCCAGGCTGTTCTTAAAAATAAACTAGTACTTGCTTTAATCTAATTTGGTAGTCTGTTCCAAGCATCAGCTACTCTGTCAAAGAACCAATTAGTGCACTTCTCATTCCTATATAATCTGCTACAGAGGTTATCTGATGATTCTCTAGTACTTTTTGATAACCCCAACCATTCCCAGAGGTAGTTGTCCCTAAATTCCCTATATACCTGAATAAGATATTGTCTTAAATATATGTAAGAGACACTGTACAAGTTCAGATATTTTAGTATTTCATAAAAACTTAAATTTTCACATCCATGGATGCCCTTGGTATATTTCTGCTGTACTCTTTCCAGTTTATTCATGCTTGTTTTCCTATAGGGTTTCCATATTGTTATTCCATACTCAAGTTTGGGTCTAATGTAACTAACAAACAATGACATCATTATGTTTGATTTCCTAGACTTTATAAATCTTTTTACACGACCTATAGTTCTATAACTAGCATTAGACAATTGGTTGATATGATTAGAACTACTCATAGCTGAATCTACCCATATACCCAGGTCCTTAAATGAGTCTACAATTTCAATCAATGTGTGCTGTATTAAATATTCACCTTTCAGTTCATGTCTCCCAAATCTCATATGCATAGTTTTTGATGTATTTATGAACATGTTAGTCCCCTGTGCCCAAATGGTCAATTTAGTCAAATTATTTTGCAGACATGCCTTATCTATAACACTTGTAATCAGTTTACCCAATTTCAGGTCATCAGCATATAGACTGTAGAACACTTCAGATGAAAAAGTAAGGTCTAAAAGATGCAATCTAAACAAGTAAAGGCCTAGGACATAGCCATGTGGGACACCTTGACTGTTACTAAAGATTTTACCTGTCCAATTGGTGTGTGATACTTGCCATGTCCTATTTGTAAACCATGCACATTGTAACTTGTGAATACAATATAGACTGAAAATGTCTGTTTGTTTTTTTTGACTCCACAGAAATAGCAATGCATTTTCTTTAACTTCAGCAATGTACATATTTTTATGAATTAGTTTAATAAGCTAAAGGATTTTTAAATATTTTGATATTTATTGTATTAAGTGTTATACAATTTTGAGATACAGGCACTTGTACTTTTAAAATGAATTCAGAGCTTTTTTTAGATCTATAAAATATGCATGTAACTTTTAGCATGATGAATATATGTGTGCATTTATTTTCCTTTAGTATAATAGTTTAATATGATAAGAGCACCTGTCACCTGTAAGTTTACATATATCTTTATATCCTCAGATCCCACTTTGTTCTACATATTTATTTAAAATATTTAGTTATGATACTGTTGAATGAATGAAACATTTTGGAATATTCAATGCATAATTTATACTGCTATTACATAAATAGGTATATTGTACACTATTTGTTAGATTATTTAATATTTGTGATTAGTATAACAGGATTATTAAACTTATATGTAGTCATTGGGGAATAGCTTTAAATGGCAAAATATATAACTAATTTAATAGTCTTATTATTTTTAATTTATATATAATGTGATAATTATTTGTAAGTCATGGTAGGTCTAGGCTAGTTTCTCAAAGAGCTTTTAGGTATTGGTAGGTAGAGAGATAGTACAGCAGTTTGTCTATTCAATAGGCAAACTAGGAACTTTGGTATCCATGGTAGGTTGTGTTTTATTCATAATGCATACAGTTACAGTTGTAGACTTGTTTTTGTTATTTATGAGTCTTAGTCATTAGTTTGTAGAATGGAAGAGTTAAAAAATGTGAAATGTTAAGATAGTGTTGGAGGAATGCATTAGAGTATTATATACAATTAAATTAATATAGTGGATAAATTTGTCATATTATCTTTTAAAATAAATCATTTTAAGTGCTCATTATGGATTACTTTTAATCTATTATCCATTAATCTAAACAAATTAAATAATGACAACAAAAGGCAATCATTAATGAGATTTATAAAATTAGATGGAGGAGACATATGTTTGCAAGAGACTCACTTGATAGCTAAAGGTATAACATTTAAATAGTTTAGGTTACAAAATGTTATCATCTGCTTCTTTTAACAAAAGGGGAGGAGAACAGATGTCTTCCTCTTTTTTCAGCTTTTCCCAGTTAGGAGTCGCCACAGCAGGTCATCGGTCCCCTCATGGTTGGCAGTGGAGTTTTATCGTGTCGAGTTGCCAGCCCGGCGCCCATCCTTCCACAGAAGGCATACACATGCACACTCACACCTAGTGCCAATTTAGAGTGTCCAATCCACCTACTTTGGGATGTGGGAGGAAACTGGAGCACCCAGAGAAAACCCACGCGACCACAGGGAGGACATGCAGACTCTGCACAGAAGGCACCCCAGCCAAGGATCGAACTGAAGAACCTCTTGCTGTGAGGCAGCAATGATAAGATAACCACTGCACCACCATGGCTGCCCTACAGATGTACTTTGGAGAAAATCTACTGTAATATCTAAAGTCATGGAATCCCTTAATGATCACAAAAAAATGCATACATTTGTAATAATTCAATATAATGGCAAACACTATGCACTAGCTAATTTTACTGAATCCTTGGAATGGGTGGAAAAGTGGCTAAAGATCATTTAAACTTACTTCAAAGTCATTGGAAGGGTAGTTTAAATCTAGCAGAGGATTTTAAACTGCATATCTAGTATAGAAGATACAAGTGAAGAGAAGAAAGCTAATATTCTGGCATCAGCTAAAACATTAAACAAATGGATGAGTAATAATAATTTTGATGATTTAATAGTAAAAGAAAAAATCAGTCACTGTATTCACTCATTATTCTTATGCACATGGGATGCAAGCTAAAATTGATAGGATTTATGCCTCTACAGATTTACTCAATAGTGTGAATTATTTTAAAACCATTCCTTGTCCTTTATCTGATGATAATGCACTAAGTATTAATACTTTAATGGATATAAGGAAATTGCAGAGTATTTATAGAATCCAGTATATGTGATGGAATTAAAAGAATTTAAGAGTTTTTCAAGAACAAATCAAGATTTTTTTATGTTGAGTGATAATGGTTAGGTTAGTAATGTCATACTATGGGACTTCATAAAAATGCATTTTAAAGACAGAATGGGAAATGGTATAGTAAAAAAGTGAAAGTCTGAGATAAAGAGTTGTTACAAGCTACAGGATGAAATACACAAAGCAAGGTTTGAACAACAAACGTAATTTAGATAATAATGAAGTCATTAAAATTAATGACAAAATATCAAACAGTTCTAAAGCACAAAGTAGAGATAGCTTTAGGAAAAAATTAAATTGCAAAGTTATGTGATGGCTTCAAAAATCTACATGGATTCACTAATAGAAGTTAGACATTATGCAAAAAGGCATAAATCAATACTATACAAAATCATCACACTAATAAGCTTACTTCAGACAGAGAGGAAATGCTTAATATTTTTAACAAATGCCATGATGATCCTAATAAGGATAAAAGTAATAATCCTGATGATACAATATTAACAAGTATTTAAAGAAAAAATGTTACTAATAAGCTTAATGACCAACAAATATCTCTGTTGAGTAATCCTATTCCCCTAATAGAAGTTAAACAAGCATTTAAAAAAGGGGAAAATGGTAAAGCTCCACAGTTAGATAGTTTAAGTAAAGAATTATACAGTTTGCTTTCACTGAATATTTTAGAATTACTGAGTGATGTTTTCATGATAATTCATTGTGACAAAATAATTCCTCCCTCAAGAAAATTTTCTGTAATCTCACTTATACATAAACAAGGAAAGGACAGTAAGTTAGTTCCTTCATGTAGACCTATTTCATTATTAAATTTTGACTATAAAATATTTACTTCCATCTTCGCTACAAGATTAAGAGATATAGCAAAGTAATAATCTAACAGTATTTATAGTCAATAGAGTTAAGTATGATAATGTAAAAAGGGTAGTAACTATCTTAGATTTTGCAAAGGAATGAACAAGAAATTGGTCGTAATTAGCTTAGATATCATGAGAACTTTTGATTCTGTAGATTGAAACTACTTGTTTAAAACTTTTGAAGTATTTGCATTTCCAGAACAATTTGTTGGAATATTTAAAAAAATGTATAAAGACTTCAAATCATATGCTTAATTTAGATTTTACATTTCTCATGGATTTACTTTAAAAAGGCTCAAAGCAAGGGTGTTGTCCCCTCTACTATTTGCATTAGTTATTGAACTTTTAGCTAATAGTATACAAAACAATGGATAAAATTATGGATTCTCAGTTAACTTGGATGGTCAATCTAAAATACAACTTTTTGCAGACGATAATTTACTAAATATATGAGATGTAAAGTATTCAATTGAAGAAATAGATGAGGAAACTGAAAAGTTTCAAGAAGGAATAAAAATCTATCAAGATGTAAGCAAAATTATTAATAATACTTTTGAATAAATAATTGAAGAAGTGCTATTTCTTATTAAAAATGGAATTAATATTTTTTTTTGCTTTCAAGGATAGGTTAGTACTTATTAAAATGATTATTTTACCCAATATTATAGACATATTGCATTCTATAGCTTTTATACCTGACAAAAAAGAAACTTTTAAAATGGAAAAAAGTTAACTTCATTCTTATGGTAACCTAAAAAGCCAATAATTGGTTATGGAAATCCTATACGATTATAGAAGTGTGGTGGTATCAGCTTCTCAGATGTAAAATCTTATTCTATTGCTGAAAATGTTAGCTCTGTTATATGCTGGGTAGACTCAGCTTACACTAATCAATGGAAATCATTCAGGATCAGATTTTACTGCACTTTTATAAGCTTATCAAATATGATAAATTAGTAATATGTAACAATCCTTTCATCTAGTCAATAAAATTTACCTTAGAAGGAAATTAATTTCATTATTTAGACTCTGCATGTATAAAATCAATTCTGAAAACCATTAAGACATGTGTTTTTAAAACTCCAAGAATATCAAAATGGAAATGTTTGTGCTTTTCCATTGCACACACCTGTAGATTTAAGGAAACTCAGAAAAATGTTAAAATCAATTTATTAAAAAGGAATGGATTGGTATTATGGTCTGATTTCTTTGAAAAAGGAAAAGCTATGTCACCAAAATACATAATAATAGATTCAAGTTGGATGAATCCGTTAACCAAGTAATATTATCCATCAGTAAGAAATTAAATGAATTAGTGATATGAGTGAAGAGGAAAAGAACACTAACACCCCATTATATGAATATATGAATGCTATAACTGAGTGTAATGACCTACAAAGGAATCTTGACCAAGTTATATAAGTTATTTATAAATAACAATAATACTTATGATACAAAATTCTGGAACTTTTGATATAGTAGTGGATTGAGTACTCAATAGATGGTAATAATAATACCTTGTTACTTAAATCAGTTAGTCAAAAATTTTCAAGTTTGTACTAGAAAGTTTTTATGTGGAAATTTGCACATAGAATGTTAATTTCTCTCTATAAAGTTGTTACCTTTAGTAAAATGAGTTCTTCAGTCTTTTGGAGATGTAGTAAAGATGTAAAAGCTGATTGGGCAGACATGATTGAACATACATGTTTATAGATTGTGCAAAATAAATGTATATTGGGAAGAGGTAAGTATATTTTTATGGAGTTATGGTCTGATTATTGTCATTTAACCATATCAATAATATTGATGAATGTTCCACTTCCTTTATCTGCAAAAGCCAAACAACAAAACTGTACTAGAGTCTACTGGCAGTAGCTAGAAAAGTTCTTACAGAAAAGTGAAAATCAAATCCAGTTCCTACATTTAAAACATCTTTAAATGTAACAGCAGTAGTATGTAAAACTGAAAAAGAAGTGATCAGAACAAGATCTATAAATCATACTAAGACTTTTAGTGGTTGAGATATCCTTAAAATGTTGCTATTGAAATTCCAGTACTCTTAATGTGTTAATTGTATAAGGTTACCTTGATGATTCAATGTATCCCTAACATTGTACAAGTGATGTTGAATTTCTTCCTTTCTTAGTATATATGTTATAAATATGTTAAATTAATAAAAAAAATCCTTAAAAAAGAAAAGAAAGCATTGTTTACAGTGAGAGAATGTTTATGATGCTAGTGTTTTGGAATATTGTGTTGAATAAAGTACACTATCAGCATATAAGTTCAAATGGAAAAAGACAGTGTTGATGTAATTATTTATCTATAAAGCCTTAGCTGTGTGTTGGGTATCCTGAGATTAATGTAACATGACATTAGGATGTGTTTATCTTGATGAAGAGGAAGCTATATCTGCCATTTTGTTAGAGGTGCTGGCATGGAACATGTCTAGCTGCCAACACATTTCTTTAATTTCTAGTAGTTCATTGTTTGCACCACCTCTCAAATCAGTTTGTATCCTTTCTATACCAAAAAAGAGAAATTTGTGAGTTTGAGAGGTGGGGAATTACATGAAATTGTTTCCATTAGTATATTAAAAGTTTTTTAGTGACATTATTTGGAGTGATTACAGGTGTGGAGTGAGGCAGTAACTGATACATGGGAGAAGCATGATCCACAGACTGGAGACAGTATGTTTGGTAGTCCACATAGTTCTCCATATACAAGTATAATGTACAAGTTACAGTCACAGAAGAGATATTAGGGATAAAGCACAAACTCCTAATACCTACTGCAGATGATGGCACCTCTCTGTACTTTGAACTTTAACCCTGATGGGAATGAATGTGCTGTAGGGTTCTCATCCCTAATGGATCAAAGGGATCAATAGGGAGTCCAGGAGAGGTCAAATATATTATATTTAACAACCTTTCATCCAGAAATGGTTAATAAAGCATACAACTATTTCAAGTCTGTTTTGTCAACCATTATGTGGCCTTTCAAGCATTATATTTTATAGGTTCCATTTAACAGAAACCTGTCAAAAATACTGGATTAAACTAAAATATGTATATTTTTAAGGTCATGCATAAGTGCTAGCCTAGCTGCCCTTACAGCCCATTTTAAGCCTACCAAGATACCCTTTTGTGCTCAAATTAACCAATCCCATTTGATCAGAAGCCTGCCTTACTCATCCCATTGTTAATAATTATATATTACCCCTAATGGGATTACTGGGATCATACCATAAATAATTTGAGGGGACCCATGCTTGGGATAAACCATTTAGGAGCTGTCTCTGCCCGTTAGTAGTACAGGGTTTAGTCCTGGACTAAATTTTCTGTTTCCCATCTACAGATCCAAGATGCACTTCAATATGGATAGTTTTAGTTTGCATTATATCCATATCTATCTAGCTATCTATACAAGCACATATACATATATGCATGTTGGTTTAGTTGATAGCGAGTTCAGGTGACATCTGTTTAATTGACCACATTTGGCCAAATATATAGATAGCTGACAAGTGAGCGAGACTGATAATCCCTGGGTAGGGAAATATTTAATTTCCCCAAGGATTGTGTGATCTCACAGTCTATATATAATTAGTAGGGGGTGACACAGCCCCAAACATGTTGGATGCAGGGAGCGTCCCTCCTTCAAAATCAATGTTTAAAACTTGAATCAGCCAAATGTCTTCCTCAGCACATGCATACTAGGTAGTCAAAGTTTTGGTTTGACGTAGAGTGGTTTGCCTTCAGGATCTCCACACAGGTGTTAGTCGACCAAATGAAGATAAATCATATATATATATATATATATATATATATATATATATATATATATATATATATATATATATATATCTTCTTCCTGTTTCCATTTCTTCCTGTCCCCTGCACCTTGCTCTGTTACACCAACCACCTGCATGTCCTCTGTCACCACATCCATAAACCTTATCTTAGGCCTTCCTCTTTTCCTGTTACCTGGCAGATTCATCATTAGCATCTTTTCCCAATATACTCTGCATCCCTCCTCAGCACATGTCCAAACCAATGTAATCTTGCTTCTCTGGCTTTGTCTCCAAACCTTTCAACCTGGGCTGACCCTCTAATATACTTATTCCTAATCCTGTCCACCCTTGTCACACCCAGTGCAAATCTTAACATCTTTAACTCTGCCACATCCAGCTCAAACTCCTGCCTTTTTGTCAATGCCACTGTCTCCAACTCATATAACATAGCTGGTCTCACTACCCTCTTGTAGACCTTCTCTTTCACTCTTACTGGTACTCATCTGTCACAAATCACTCCTGACACTCCTCTCCACCCACTCCATCCTGCCTGTACTCTCCTCTTCACCTCTTTTCCACACTCACCATTACTCTGAACTGTTGATCCCAAGTACTTAAACTCATCCACCTTCACCACCTCTACTCCCTGCATCCTCACCATTCCTCTATCCTCCCTCTCATTTACACACATATATTCTGTCTTAGTCCTGCTGACCTTCATTCCTCTTCTCTCTAGAGCATATCTCTACCTCTTCAGAGTCTCCTCCACCTGTTCCCTACTCTCACTACAGATCACAATGTCATCTACAAACATTATATATATATATATATATATATATATATATATATATATATATATATATATATATATACCATACAGACATTGGTATAGATATAAATATAGATGTCATTCTTTAATTTCATCTTCTGACACCCATTTATCTTCATTGTTGTACAGGTGCTGGAGGCTATCCTGAAAAGGAAATAGGGACAAGGCAAAGAATCAGTCATAGTAAGGTAATTCTTTATTTCATAATATGCAGATAAAATTTAGACCACACACACACACACACACACACACACACACACACACACACACACACACACACACACACACACACACACACATATATACAGACTCAAATAATCACTTATCAGTGTATCTTTGGGATGTTGGATGAAAGCTGAGACCCCAGTAAAAATCCTTACATTTATGTGAAATACATGTATAGTCTGCACAGAAGGCATTTTCGCTAGAAACCAAAGCAAATTTTATTTTATACAAAAGATATCACATACAGCAGAATATGATTAACACAATCAAATTACTTGCAAATATTACTTGAGCAAGTAGTTAAATAGTTATAATTGTCTGTAAAATTTTAACGGCCTCTGATTGCCCTACAAAAAGTAATTTACATGTTTTAAGAATTACTGCAACTTAAACCTATATCATAAGTAGGAAGGGATTGAGGTTGCTTATTAAGATAGATGTAAAAAGAAGGCTATGTCAGCTAAGCATTAGAAACAAATCTGTAGCATTTGGTAGACGTTAGTGGAAAAAAAAACCCCTGGGATTCAATAAGCATTTTTTTCCATGCAGGAACAGTGTAGCCGCTCCTGCACAGAATATGGTCACCAAGCGATTCAGTAATCTTCTGTGCTGACATGCACAAGCCCGCTTACTCTATTCCTGCATGGACACCACTTCAAAATGCTAATTACCTCATTTGCTAGTGAAAACTATGAAAATGAGGTGAATTAGCAATTCAGCAGCAGGCAGGCATCCTTGCAAGAATAGTGTTAGTTGCAGAAATGTATTTGGCTACTAGCCAAATACATTTCTGCAAAAATTAAAACGGAGGCATGACAGCTCAAATAAAAGCATGTATTATAATTGTTAAGCATGCCAATGGCCAAATATATGGCCATTGGCATAGAAAAGTGTTTCATTTTTATAAAAATAAAAGTTACTCTTTTTTGGCTGATCTTGGTCATTTAACCATAGGGCAGTGGAGCGTAAACAGGATCTTGCTGAAAATAAAAAAAATGTGAAAACTCAACTTTAAGGGAAATCTGCATTTTGCCATTATAGTCTATGGCATGCAGAATCAAAAACAATATCAGGGAGCAGTTGTTATTAAGGGGAAAGGCTCTGGGGCTGTGCAATAACTATGGACTAAGGCAGTGGGGTATGCATATGAGGGGAAATTTAATGAATCACAAAAATATACTAAGTGCCAAACTGCACCTAACCATGTAGGTGCTATAACAGGATCATGTAAGCAGGAGGAGCAACAGACATGTGAGTGCGCCCCCTCTTGCATGGTGTAAGCACATTGGAGCCCTATGGCCCCTGATAAGCTTAGCTAAGCACAGCTATGAAGTGGATGTGTCTGAGGCTGTATTGACTTATTCCATGAAATGAAGAGCATGTTCACATCCAGGGAGGGCCATTTCTTTGTGTTTACATTAGTTAAATGGGTTCGCACAGTGCACACTGGGTTTAAAACAAAAACAAAAAAACCCCGGAAATAGTAGGACTGTTTACATTTGTGCACTGGGTTTGTGTGGCTTGCCTCGCGGCTTAAAAGGGGTGAAAATGGGTATGGAAAAAAAAGGAAAGTAGCAGAATAAAAGAAATCAAGAACAAATTACATAGCTAGCAGGTGGAATGCATCATAGTCAGCCATTCATACAGGCAGCATCTGCAGCACAACAGTATAAACTATGCAAACACCTTACAGTCTGTTTTTTCCCACAAACTCTGCACCATTGGTGTACACATGCGGGGGAATTTTAAGTGGAAAAATATTAGGGGCTGCCATTACTTTGATCCATCAATATGTGCTAGAGGCTAAGAACGGTGAGGTGGATAACGCTGACAACCACCACAGACCAAGAAGGGGGAGAAGGTTTTTCAGACCCAGGGTAACTTACCAGGGGATACATGATCTGGAGATAGTAGAGCTCTACAGGGTGGACAGAAACATATTTCAGAAAATCATCGAGCTGTGCCGGCCTCAACTCACCCTAGAACCAACAGAGGGGTACCCATCCCAATGGATACCAAGGTATGTGTTGCCTTAAGAATAATAGCTACAGGTATGTTCCAAAGACCTACTGGGGACATCATGGGGATCTCACAGGCATCTGCATCCAGGGTACTCCACCAGTTCCTGGATGCCATGCTACCACATGCTGGTGACCACATTTACTTCCCCAACACCTGTGAGGAGAGGAACAGCAATATGCATCTCTTCCACCATGTAGCAGAATACCTGGAGATACTGGGTGCGATAGACTGCACGCACATCTACATCAAAGCACCACCTGGTGAACAGGGTAGGGTCTACATAAACCACAAGGGATTCCCCTCCATCAACTGCCAGGTCATGTGCTATGCCCAAGGCATTATTATAAATGTGTGTGCTGGCAGACCTGGAAACTATCACGACTCCCACATCTGGCATTCGTCACAGCTGTACTAGGCATTTCCCAGTGGGGGCACCCCATATGGCCATTTGGTGGGGGATGCTGGCTATGCACTGAAGCCGAGGATGATGCCACCCATCAGAAATGCATACACACCCACCCAAGAATGCCATAATGAGGCACACGCACAGACCAGGATCATTACAGAGCATGTGTTTGGGATGCTAAAGTCATGGTTCCACTGCCTTGACATATCTGGTCGAGCCTTGCAGTACTCTCCAGCCACATGTGCAGACATGTTCATGGTATGTGCCATGTTACACAATATGATCCTGCGGAAACAGCTGCTGCAGGAACAGCACTGGGAAAGGCCACACAGCCCACCAACATTGTCAAGGTCCCCACAAGCACAGATGGACTCAGAGGAGGAGGAAAACCCTGAGCTTGCTCCTGTAGGCAGATGGAGCTGTGCCCAGTATACTCAGGCCTTGGCAAAGAGGCAAAGCATAGCACACACACACCCCGACACTGTAAGTACCCCAGGGACTGACACCTCTTTCTGATTTACACACACAGTAAAATGGATGACACACACATATCGCATTACCTGTAACTTTCCATGTATAGACAGTGTACTGTGTGCAGCCAACATAGGCAGCCCTCAAGCACTGTCCCTACAACTGCTACAAGCACAAGGTAAGTCAGTCTTCTTAACAATAAATGAATGGATTAGTATGTTTTGGTAGCATGTCTATGATAATACTGCATGCATGCAAGGGAATGGGGTGGCCTACTGGGATAACAGCAGACAACTGACAGCTATGTGAGACATCAGGAAATGTCTGCCCAAAACTGCCCTCCCCACAGTATGCAGTAGTACCCAAGGTGGCAAGTCCCACTGTAGTATATGTGTGGGGACAACTAACTGGGGGAGAGGCATAGGTCTCAGGCATGGATGTCAGTGTGGGGGTCCCATACCTACCCCTCATACCCACACAGCAAGTCAGCTGTAGAAGCCAAAGAGACACTGCTGAATTACCCCCCCTACAGACTCCCACAGTGATAGCACAGCAGGACTCACAGTTGCAGTAAGGCTATGAAGGGTAAGAAGTCTAAAACTCAAATATATGCCATTACAATCTGACCTGTGCTCTTTACTGATATGCATCTAGTCCCCAAGACAGGGCACAATAATATGGTAATTGGAACTAAAATGAAAAACAAATATCAGCACAGTCTGTGCAAATGTATACAGTTGACAAGTGTGGCTCCCATATACCCACAGAAATGCAGTAACATGTATGTTTGCAGGGAAATGGCAGCATAGCACACATTGGCAGGGCTGTACCAGTACAAATGAAAACATGTTGCCTGTCCAAAATATGCACAGGTCAATGAGCTATGTGTATGTGTGGTTAATCATGTCAGGAACTTGCCAGCACATTCTCCTGGCAGTTGTCTTGTAGTGCCCTAAGTACAGTACCGTCTTTGACAGGGCCATGTGCAGATAACTGCAGTGCCAACTGTTATGCATGTCTGCTCTGCCACGGACATACCTGGAAGTCACAGTGCAATGTGGAATATACTACACATATAATGGACATCTTGAAAGATGTGTAGCCTAGGTGCTAAGTCCTTTGTGAATATAGTGCTTTTTGGTACTGTTGACAGTGGTTATTTTCAATAATCCTTTTTTCTTATGTTTGCTTTTACATATAATGGACATCCCTGCACAGTAGATTGCACTCTGTACCCACACCCATAACTACCAACCTCTGACAGCAAGACGTCTGGCCAAGGGTAAAAATAAAAGTGGAACAAAGGCACAATAATAGGCATGTGTTGTAAATATTGGTCTTACATACTGAGAAAGTTGGTGGGTTGAGGAGTTTGCAGTACCAGGAATTGTCTGAAGGTTATGTAGTCTGAAACAGTAATGTCTGTCATTATTTTGTAACATCACTTTTCAATGATATGTAACTAACTTGCCATAAAAACACAAGTTTAGATAGACAGAATGAAACCTCTAGCTAGACACCTGGACAACCTGCCAAAAAATGTACAGGTGAGAGGTATGGCCACACAAGGATGTGACATTTCAGGTTAGAAAGATATCGCACAAGCAGGAGATCCCCAGGCAGTATATCACCTAGTTGCTGGACTGTTTACACAGTGCGTCATCACTCAACTGGCTGTAGCCACACCTTACAAATGGCCTTGTTGGGCAAGAATGTATATAGCTGCCCATCATAATATTGGTCTATGCATCATACAACTAGTATTCCTCTGGTAAAGCACTGTGATGATCTGAGGATGTCTGACACTAGGTAATGATACAATACATTGCAGTGCCAGACTACAGATATGTCAGAAAATGTCTGCTAAACAATCCAAGTACCCCCCAGAAAGTCCCATGTACTCCTGAGAGGTATGGCTGTAGCTCACAATACCCTGGACTGGAGTACACCTAGCTCTGGAATGGAGTCCCACTCTAACTATAGAAGGTCACAGTGGGCATGTTCACAGGACATGTTGGAACCCACATCGGACTATATAACTGTATTGTGTATATATGTCTGTGCATACACCTTAACTATCCTCACACACACACATCAGGCAGGATTACCCTCAACTAGCTGTAGGTGTCCCATATGTGATATATCTGCATCTGTTGCATGAGATACACAGACATATATATGGGCAACATATAACATATGTAAAGCATGCACACACATAGATGTGGGGAAGTGAGAGACAGACAGTGATAGAGAGAGAGAGAGAGAGAGAGAGAGAGATGCAGTGGGACACAGACAGAGTGAGTCACATACACGAATACCCTGAATGACATAAAGTAATGTCCTGCTGTGGGCAGTGCAATAGCAATTGTAAACAGCTACACATGCCAGCATAAAAGGTGAACACCATTGTGTAATAGTACTGAGGTTGGGTTTATAATATCACATCACCTACCTATGTGTGTGTCCATAGGTCTAAGTATTAGAAGACTGTTCCCACTCAGTACACTTCACATTGTCCTATTTCACAAGCTCTGCTGCTGTCATTCACCTTAGAAGTACCATTGGATGCCTGTCCCCCCTATAAGCTCTGTAGCATGTGCGATAACTGTGTAACACTATAGTAGAAATAACTAGATAGCTAGGGATTCTAATTTCAATACTGGCAACTGTGTGTGTGTGTGTGTGTGTGTGTGTGTGTGTGTGTGTGTGTGTGTGTGTGTGTGTGTGTGTGTGTGTGTGTGTGTGTGTGTCTGTGTGCCAGAGTAAGGGAGTGTGTGTTTATTTGTTTGTAGGTGAAACAGTTTTAGGCCATTCCCACCCACAACATTTCCCAGTGCCCCACTTTAGCAGTCCTGATTATGTAATTCCCCTTATCAGCAATTTTGGTCAGTTATCAGCCCAGTAAACTCTGTAGTGTATGCAGTAACTGTGTAACACTATAGTACAAATCATTAGATAGGCAGGGGTTCTACTCTCAAATCTGGCAAATGTGTGTGTGTGTGTGTGTGTGTGTGTGTGTGTGTGTGTGTGTGTGTGTGTGTGCGCGTGTGTGTGTGTGTGTGCTGTGTGTGTGTGAGTGTGTGTGTGTGTGTGTTTGTAAGAAGAAATATTTTGATATATTTCCCACCCAGTGCCCCACTTTATCAGTCCTGCTGATATCATTCCCTTTATCAGCACCTTTTGCCAGTTGCCAGCCCAGTAAGCTCTGTAGTGTGTGTGATAACTGTGTCATACTATAGTACAAATCACTGCATAGGCAGTTGTTCTCCTCTCAGATCTGGTAAATGTGTGTATGGGTGTATAAGTGTCTATGTTTGTAAGAAGTATTTTGATAAGTTTCCCACCCAGTGCCCCACTTTATTAGTCCTGCTGATGTCATTCCCCTTATCAGCACCTTTGGCCAGTTGTCAGCCCAATAAGCTCCATAGCATGTATGATAACTGTATCACACTGTAGTACAAATCACTAGATAGGCAGGGATTCTACTCTCAGATATACCAAATTTGTAAATGTATGTGTATGTTTGTAAGAAGAAGCATTTTGATAAGTTTCCCACCCACTGCCCTACTTTATCAGTCCTGCTGATGTCATTCCCCTTATCAGCACATTTGATCAGTTGTCATCCCAGTAAGCTCCGTAGTGCATGAAATAACTGTATAACACTATAGTACAAATCACTAGCTAGACAGGGGTTCTACTCTCAGATACAGCAAATATGTGAATCTGTACGTGTGTATGTTTGTAAGAAGATGTATTTTGATGTTTCCCACCCAGTGCCCTACTTTATCAGTCCTGCTGATGTCATTCCCCTTATCAACATCTTTGGCCAGTTATTAGCCCAGTAAGCTCTGTAGCGCATGTGATAACTGTGTAACACTACAGGACAAATCACTAGATAGGCAGGGATTCTACTCTCAGATCCAGAAAATGTGTGTGTGGGTAAATAAGTGTGTATGTGTATGTTTGTAAGAGGAAGTATTTTGATAAGTTTCCCACCCAGTGCCCTACTTTATCAGTCCTGCTATTGTCATTCCCCTTATCAGCACCTTTGGCCAGCTATTAGCCCAGTAAGCTCCTTAGTATGCAATAACTGTATAACACTATAGTACAAATCACTAGATAGGCAGGGGTTATAATCTCAACACTGGCAAGTAAGAGTGTGTGTGTATGTGTGTGTGTGTGTGTGTGTGTGTGTGTGTGTGTGTGTGTGTGTGTGTGTGTGTGTGTGTGTGTGTGTGCGTGTGTGCGTGTGTGCGTGTGTGTGTGTGTGTGTGTGTGTGTGTGTGTGTGTGTGTGTGTATGAGAATCATATCATGTGTGGGTTATATAATTTTGAGTTGTGCACCACCCTGTATACTTTCCATCACCCTACTTTACAAGGCCTGCTGATGTCATTCACCTTAGAAGTACCTGGGACAAAGTGAATTCATATAAGGTCCTTAGCACATCAGATAACTAAGTAACACTATAGTAGAAATTACTATGTAGGTAGGTGTTCTAATCTCTGTACTGGCAACTGTGTGTGTGCGAATCATATCCTTTGTGGATTTTACCATTTTGATGTGTGTACCATCCACACCTGTTTACCACCTCCCGATGGCATTACTTTATATAACATGTTAAGGACATCTGCCTCACATGCAGCATGTTAAACCATTGTATAGGCCATACCAGTCATCTGTACAGATGCCTATGGACTATCTGGATGTTTGCAACCCATATGTCATCTGTGTCCCCTAACAATGGCCATGTATGTGATATTGTTACCGAATAGGTCACAGTTAGTGTACTGACACACATGCCAGCATCAGATATCATACCTGATTGAAACATCATGCTGATACAACATCTGTTACCCTATCACTTGTCCAGGCTTGTATGAGCAATAGATGACTCCAGTTACTATTTCTGGTGAGTTATCTCACCATACATGAAGGCATTCACAACATTACATGTAAGAGGTAGTGGGTTATGTCCCACACATATAATCTATGTGTGGCATGTCATGTGTATATAGCACTATAGTACATTAAAGTGGATATGTAGGTTTACAAAGCTGTCTATTGCCAACTGTGTTTGAGTTAATGTATGCACATCCCCTGTGTCAGTCTTTACTGTGTGTATGCAAAGGATATACCATTTTGCCTCCCTGTTCCACTCTGTGAACTCAGGAATACATACCACAAATATGTCATACACAGTACCATGCATGCCCTCACTAACTGCATAAGGGGTGACTGTATGGGTAAGAAATGGCAGGAACAACAGATGCTGACACGTGAATCTGTTGTGGTCAATCTAATGGCTAAGCTTGTGATGTATCTACTGACAGTACTCCAGTAACCTGTTCCATATGTATGAGCCTATGGTACTACACAGCACTGAGGTGACATGTCTGAAGGTTACCTGTCTGTGACAAGGGGTATGTATGCAAGGTCATACTGTCTGACAACAGTGTCCATCACACACTGTTGCATGCATACACATCTGGTAAATGTATATATAAAGCTGTACCTTGGCTATGAAATGGTTGGTGTATTTCTACTCTGCCATACTCCATGTTGGTAATGTCTGCAGGGCCGCAGCCTGCAGACACACAGACACCTGGAACCCAAACAGAATGCAGCATGTCAGACTATATTCAGTCAGTGGTACTAGCAGCAATAATGCATCATGGCTAATAAGGTACAGATACTTTTATGTGTACCCATAACAAATGCAAGCAGACAGCACCTTACACAGTATTACATAGCTACACTGTACTATATTCACCCTGTGCATAAGACCCATATTAGCCTGTCCCTGCATCGATGGTATGGATGACAGGGATGTGGCACAGGTACCATCA
This sequence comes from Protopterus annectens, assembly GCF_019279795.1. NCBI lineage: Eukaryota > Metazoa > Chordata > Ceratodontiformes > Protopteridae > Protopterus > Protopterus annectens. The sequence goes on from NC_056730.1 coordinate 674,965,836, forward strand.
TATGCACAGGGTGTGGTGTCGGTTTGCCAGAGACCTAAGCTGGGACATACGGTTGGCATTCATATGTGTGTGTGTGTGTGTGTGTGTGTGTGTGTGTGTGTGTGTGTCTGTGTTTGAAGGGGTATCCTATAGATGGGCTGTGCAGAGGTGCTGTGTGTGTCTGGAGGTGACCTGCCTGTGATACAGATGGGTGTGTGTATGTATCCACACAGTCACACCATGTGGCTGCTACACAGGGGTATGTTGGACAGCTGCTGACCATACATGGCAGAGTGTCCAATTCACCATCTCCGGCCATGGACATGTGAACTGGTCCTGACAGTGGTCTCGCTGGCATCACCAAACCCAAGGCCAGATGCAGTACTACTTCCTGATGGTGATTGCTGTCTGCTGGATCCATGTCTCTGATGGGACCTGCCAGGACCACGTGCCCATGGCCTGCTACATTGTGATGTGGACAGCAACCTGCCTTTGATAGTGCTGCTGTCACTGCCACTATGGGAGTGTGAAGGTGCATGGCCCCATAGATTCTCAGCTGATGTTGGTGCTGACCTACATCCACATGGCCGACGCCCATCTCCCACCACATGCTCTAGCACAGATATGCCACGGTCGAGGATTGCAAAGGTCTCACTCCACCATCTATTCATGACCTCAGTATTTTGGCATGTGGCCTCAACAAGGTCATGTATGTCGACATGTAAATAAGGAAGAGTTGCAGTCACCACCCTGAGTATTTGTCTGGTGTTGCATTCATTATGTGCCTGAGCATGCATGACAGCCTGAAACATGCATCTGGTGGCACCTGCTGTGGCATTTGTGACAGTGGCTTGATGAGCAGTAGTCCTACTGCAAGCACCCCTGTCCATCCACCTCTGTGGGACCTCACCTGCACTCTGGCTATGGCCAGTGTCTACACTCACACCTGCCATAGTTACCACTCCAGCCTGTTCCATGCCACCACCTGCCAGCTGTCCATCATCTGTGACTGCTGGGGATGGGGCATGTGTGGGCATTGTGACTGTGTGCAGGGACATTGTGGATGATTGTGGGATGCCACAGATTCAGCCCCTGATAACACCACCTGTGCCTGAATATGACCATCATCATTTCCAGAGTCTGCAGAAACAATGACATCAGATTCTGAGTGGGAGGGACCTCAACCACCATGACCACCTGTGGGAGAAAGACAGCATATGTAAAATAATACCTGCACTATTCCATTTACTGCTACACACACACACATACACACACACACACACACACACGCACATACACACACACACACACACACACACACACACACACACACACACACACACACACACACACACACACACACACACACACACACACATATACAGGTGAGGTGGCAGACAGGCATTACACAGGCCTCACAATAGCCAACTGGTGACATTCACAATGCAGTCAGACCACTACATACACACCCTGGAGAGGCTCTCAACATCATGTAGTGCAGCCCTTTCCACTTAATGTAACTATTTATATACACCTCTGTGATATGTGAGTAGTGTAGTAGGTGATGGGCCTTCAAGCAGCACACACTGCACCCATGTACACATAATTGCTGCTCACCTGTATAGCACAGGGGCAACTCCTACAGAACATATCTCTCAACTGTGCAGAGTGTAGCTGAATGTCTACATGTGTGTCTCATATTTCTGGTCTGTTCATCATAACTCCTGTGTTTGTCTAACATATTACTGGGATGATATGAGGACTGGTGTCACTATTTATTGACATATTTTGAGTCTCACACTTCAAAACCTGCAGTACATGTATGTTACAACAGAACTTGTTACACTAACAACCTTCTAAGCTTACAGTGGATATAAGTGTGGACACACCTGTTAGCATGCCAGGTATGTCTGATATATGACATGAGATCACAGAAATCATGTGATTACATTTCCGTTTAATGTGACCTATAAATAAGCTGTGCAATCCAATTGAAGAACAAACACATCAGTTAGGGGTAACATGTAGAAGTTGAAATTCATACAATAGGCTGGTACAATAGGTGGACTGTGTGCACCCTTAAACTAATACTTTGTTGAAGTACCTCTTGATTTCATAACAGTAGTCAGTTCTCTTGGGAAGGTGTGTATTAGCATGGCACATCTCGACTTAGCAATATTTGTACACTCTCCCTTGCAGAAGCCCTCCAACTCTGTCAGATTGCGAGGGCATCACTTGTGCACAGGCCTTTTCAGCCACCCCACAGATTTTCTATTGGGTGTATGTGTGGGCTGTGGCTGGGCCATTCCAAAACATTGATTATCTTCTGGTGAAGACATTGTTTTATGGATTTTGATGTATGGTATGGGTCATTGTTGTGTGGAAAGGTGTAAGTCCTCTCCACACACAGCTTTCTAGCAGACCCATGAAGATTTGGGGCCAAAAGGGACTGGTATTTTGAACTGTTCCTAATCCCCTCCACCTTGGCTAAAGGCTCACTTCCAGTTTATGAACAACAACCCCAAAGCAGCAAATTGCCATCACCATGCTTCACCATGGAGATGGTGCTCCTTTGGTGATTCACAGTGTTGTTCTTGTGCCAATCAAACCTTTTGGTATTGTGGCCAAAAAGTGCAACCTTGATCTCATTTCACCATAACACATTTCCCCACATGCTACTGGGGGGCCTGATGTATTTTTCTTGAGAAATTCACCAGACCTGGATGTTGTTCTGTGTGTGAGAAGGCTTCCATCTTCCAAACCTATCCCATAGACCAGACATGTGGAGAATATGGGAGATTGTTGTCACATGTAGTATGCAACCAGTACTTGCCAGATATTCCTGTAACTCCTGTAGTGTTGCTGTATGTCCCCTGGCAGCCTCCCTGACCAGTTTGGATCTTGTCTTTTCCACATATTTGGAGGGATGTCCAGTTTTTTGCAATGTCACTGTTGTCCCATATTTCCACCACCATTTGATGACTGTCTTCACTGTGTTCCATGGTATATGTAATGCTGTGGAAATGTGTGTGTACCCTTCTCTGGGCTGATACCTTTCACAAATGAGATCCATTTGCTGCTTCATAAGCTGTATGCAAACTATGGCTGTTGCTGTAGCAAGCAACAGCATAAATTTAGGATAATCCTGGTAAGACAGCTGACCTTTATTTGTTGTTAATCCAAGACTCTCTGTAATTGATGGCAGGTGTGCACCCAAGAAGATGTAATGCTGTAATAATATCGGAAGCTGCTTCAATACAGTATTAGCTTCAGCCTGTGCATATGTATGCATCTAGCTTCTTGTCAGTTTTTTATATGTCATAATTGTTCCCCTAACAGATTTGTTTGTTTTACAATCAAATTGTACAGGTTATAGGTCACATGAAAGGTTGGAAGCATTCGAAAATGTTTTATTGTGCTCTCATTTTTGTATATCACAAATACCTGGCATTCTAACAGGTGTGTGTACACCATTTATATGCACTGTATAACACTAATTTATAAAATATGTCCCTAGTTTTAGGCCTTTTCCCCCCCATTTTGTCAGTCTTTTTCCAGATTTCTTGCAATGACAGGTGGTGAGATATGCTACAGACATTTGCAATCTCCTGCAAATAGGCCCCTGTGATGACCACTGTGATGCAATGCAGTTATCCCCACCACAAGTGAACATGCAGATATTGCAAAATAGCTGAGAGTAATAGTTGAGTGCATGGTCACATGCATGACCTTAACATGCCGTGGGTACAGGTGAGCCACCACAAGAAAATCCCATACTCACCAGAGGGACTTATGTAGTTGTGGGGGAAAGGTATTATCATCAGACTCACATTTAGCATTGGTACAAGATGAAGGCTACATTTCTGCACAGGTACAGTACAAGCTATGGCAGTACACAATTTGCTGTCCCTCACCATGGATATGCACTTGTGTGCATTACTAAACCCCACTCAAATGCAGTTTGAAGTGACATATGCATCTAGATGCTCTATAGAAGACAGAATGACAGCTACAAGACTAAATTGATGTGCACTGTGGCCTTACCTGGATGCTCATTGCCTGTTGCCTGGGTGACACCTACCTCCATGACTTATGTTTCATTTGTTGACTGTTGTGTGGGGGCTGCCCCAAGGTTGGCAAGGACCTCCTCTATTGCCATACGTGGGGCCTGTGTGGCTGGACCCCAACCTGTAGCAGTACGGTCCCTGGCCATGGCAGTAGCCTTTTGCTGGGCACGAAGTATCAGGTCAGTTGCCCGATGCCTGACCTGATCATATGCATGGCCATGGTGGCCCAAGGTGTTCACTCTGTGGACAAGGTCATTCCACAGGGCAGTCTGCTACCACAGATTTTGTCGGCTCTGGCTGAGCAGCACCACATGGTGCTGTATTGTTGCATCAGTGATAGCTGCATTCTCCTCTGCAGTGTAAACTGGCTAATGCTGCATGCCACCTGGAAGACATAAACAGGGAAACACATCACAGGACCTCAGACATTGCCCAGAGTTATTTACAGAGCCAGCACATCCATATTGCCTATCATTAGCCACCACATACAACCACATCATATCCCTGTCATCTATTGGCACAGTATGAACCTGCATTGCACTCCTGGTCCTGATGTGTCATGTTCCCCCCAATGAGAGCCAGTACACTGAACACACCAACATTCATCATTCATGTTTGTGTAGAGGGATGACAGTGGCCATCTTCCTTGCAGATGGGATGTCAATGGTGCTCAGGCTTTGCTTGCATACAGTGTGTAATGGAGCTGGAAGCATATACCTGAGTTCATGTAGGATGCAGACAGGAATGTTATCAGGTCCTATGGAGACTTGCTTTTGTTGACTTTGATTTGGCAGTATGCACCTGCTCCCTGATGATAAGGGGAGGGGTGCAGGTGCTGTGTATATCCATCTATACTGATGGTGAGCCAGGGGGGATGTTTGCCCTAAACCTGTCTTCAGCAAGTTTGCTATAGCTATGGTGTGTGTATATGTAGTGTGATTGACCACCATTACAGGGTGGGTTGTGTTGTTGCCTCTGAGAGTGCAGACATATGTGAAGATGGCCTTGTGATTGCCCTTGGTGGATGTGTCCAATTTGTACTCATAATTAGCCTTCCAGTAATCTTCCTGTGACCTTATATGCTCGTTCAGACAAAGGGTGACTTGCTGCCAAGTTGGCACCTGCTCCTACTTTGCACTGTACAGCCAATATAGAGAGCAATTACATGGTTTGTGTATCACTGCTTTCCAGCAAAGGGGATTACTCTACTTTGCTGGAGACAGGTTTTACAAGTAAGGTATTTTAGAGTCCATACAGCTATGTAGGTGTTAATATAGCTGTTTGTAGTAGGCATGGACACAAAGTCATAACACGTATCATTGCTGGAGCCTTCCTGTGTCCTGACAGAGTGCTCTTCAAACTATCTGGTGATATACAGAGCTGAGTATATCTTTCTGAGACATGGCTCCAGTATCGCTTGCCATAGTATGCAAGCAATAGAGCATACCCATGCCCCCCTTTCAATATACAAAATATTAGTAATCAGGCCATTTTCTCTGACATTGGCAATGATATTGAGGATGTTGCCACTAATGCCATTCAAGGAGAACTTGATATTCAATCAGGGGAAGTACAACCTTTACGCCGGAGTGAAAGGCTCAACAATAATAGGAATAACAATAATGTCCATAATAATAATCACAATTTTCAACAACAAGGGGCTCCTAATAACAATGAAAGCCGGAATAGTTCATCCAATCAGCAGGGTTTTCAGAGGAACCACAATGGCCAGTATACCAACCACAAGGCAAACAGGAACCAAGGCCAGACAAGGAACAGACGGAACCAACGGAGGAGATGATTAGATATCAATCTGATGAACCCCAAATACTCATCAGTTCAGAAGGGGACTTTAAGATATACAATTATACAGCATTAACCATCACTCAAGATATGGTTGATTTCTTCTCCAAAGGACTTTCTTTCGTCCCTGAAATGAAAATGGACATTGTTAAAGCTATAGTGAACTTGAAACTATTTGTGAGTAAATTAAACTTGAATGCCCTTATGGGAGGGAATTCAACCCTAATAAATTCTCTTAGGGTTTCTAGCCTCTTTAATCCACCATTGCATGCAAGTTTAAGTTCCTTTAAAAAAATATGTGAGATGGATTTAAGAGCTATTGCGAACGATAAAGTTACTAAAAGGAACAATAATATTAATATTACAAAAAATCAATGTGATTTTCTTAATTTGCTGCATGTATGTAACATCAGAGTTATGAAACCCAATAAAGGGGGAGGGATGGTATTTATGGATCAAAATACATATATTGAAAGCATGAATAAACATCTTAGTACTAATGCTTACACACAAGTTAGCATTAACAAATTGAATATAGCACTTAAAAAATTAGAACTATTTTAGATGATCTATTCTTGGAAGGTACCACTGACATAGATGTGCACCAGTATCTAACTACGATCACTCCTAGAACACCAGCACTGTTTGGGTCACCTAAGATTCATAAGAGATGTAATGATCCCCCATTTAGACCCATTGTGGACGGAAGAGGCTCTGTAACTTATGGATGCGCCAAATATATAGATAGTATCTTAAGGCCCCTTGTAGAACAAGAGCCCCAAATTTGTAGGGACTCGTGGAGCTTTTTGGCAGACATAAATAAATTACATTTTCAGGAAGATTCCTGTTTCCTTACGATTGATGTAAAGGATTTGTATACTGTAATACCCCAATCACTAGGACTTGAACGGATTAGAGATTTTCTCACATTAAGACATATTGATGAGAAAACTATATATGTGGTAGATACTCTACTTGGGATTGTTTTAACTAATAACTATATGGTTTTTGATGGACATCTGTACCTACAGAACACTGGAGTGGCAATGGGGTCACCCTGTGGAGGTAGCTTTGCCAATTGTATAATGGCCCACTGGGAGAAAACGCTATTATTTACTAGCAGTTTATTTCAGGAGAATGTCGCCTGGTACACGAGATACCAGGACAACATGTTCCTGATTTGGAAGGGGCCTAAAGCTCTAGTTCCAACCTTTATCACTAGTATATCCCAAATGACTGATTTTTTTGAGTTTACCTACAGTTTAGATGATACTAATATTAATTTTTTAGATATTAATTTGTTTAAAGATATGGATAATTGTAGATATAAAAGTACAATCTACAGAAAACCCACTTATTCCAATTCTTTTCTGCATTTTACTAGCAGCCACCCTTACCATCAAAAAAGAGCTGTTGTTAAAGGACAGATGGTAAGGGCGGCTAGAATGGTATCTGATGAGTCTGATTTTGCAGAGGAATGTAAGTTCCTAGAGGCCATGTTTATCAACAGAGGCTATCCTGAATCTATGGTGGTTAATATAGCTTGGGAAGTTAGTCATAAACGATCTATTGGCCACTTTAAACCCCTCTTGGAGAATTATATTTATCATAATGTTGAAAATATGGAGGACCGACATAGTACGGTTTCAAACAATAGTGAACATGGTTTTAAAACTAGTTTCCTTTGCACTTATTCTTTAGATCATTTCAAAATAAGGGAAATGTTAAACAAAATTGGGCTATTATAATTGAAGATAGTAGGCTTTTTAAGCTATTGGGAGAAAGGCCTAGAATAACTTATAGGAAAGGAGCTAACTTAGAAAGAAAGAAAAACATTAAATATGGTAAGAATTATGGAATGAATAAATGTGGGTCGTGTCAACAATGTCGATATTTACACAATGACACTAAGGTTACTATTAGAGAGAGGACATACCATGTTAACAGCAGATATAATTGTGATACTAAGAGTGTGATTTACACAGCCTGCTGTGACCAATGTGCTGCATTTTACATTGGTAAAACTGAGAGAAAGATCAAGCAGCGCATTTATGAACATAAATATGCTATTAATAAAAGAGAGACAACGAATGTATTGGCTAGACATACCAACGAGTTTCCTGATCACAGGTTCAAATTTAGTATATTACAACAAAGACAGGTTGATGTAAGAGGTGGGCCTTGACAAATACAACTTGAAATAGATGAAATTATGTGGCAAATTAGGACAGCTGCCCACATTTTCCCAGGCCTTAATGAATATGTCTCAATAAAAAGCATTTTGAAATATCTTGCTTTACGAAGTCTATCCTTGTTCATATACATATATATACTTATTCATATATATTTTTTACGTATTAGGTTTTTAATTTATGCATTGTTTTTTGTATTTTATTAATGTTTATTATATGTTATGGTATATACGAGTATATTATATTTTATTACATCACATTAAATTATAAATTTGATACAGTTTATAATTTTATCAGAAAATACTTATATATGAAGTAGACTATGCACTACATAGTTGGCTCTGCCCCTTTTTTAGGAGCCTCATTAGGTACAATAAATATTTATTTATAGCATTTGATTACTTTTGTAATTGTCAATGCCATATTAGGTACAATTTTTGCATTTATGTTAGTGTTCCAACTTTAGGCTTTTCATCTTAGAAGACCATGGACAGGAGTCATAGTAATGGTGTTTTATAATTTTTAACACCATAAAATGTATATTGTTCCTACTTTTCTAGCAGCTTGAATAGGCATATATTAATTATAGTTATTAATTGATTACTGGACAATGAAGATATATCATATTAGATATTATTCTCGATATATATATATTTTCTCATATTACGGTTTCAACGTTCTAATGTTTTGCACATGGATTATTTTTACTTACTTGTCTTTTGACATTTTACTATTGTAATATGTAAATGATTTATAAAACAACATAAAATAGACTTATTATATTATATATATGATTGTTTGTTAATGAAGCTTATCACACATGGAAAAAGTAGTGTCTGCTTGAATAGTGCTTCACATGTTTTTTGAACTGGGCTCAATACTTGAGTCTTTAAAGAAAGGCAAAGAAGAGACTAATTGTTTTAATTGATTAATTGGTTGCCTATATAATGTTACTAACTGATTTGCTTGTTGTCTGAAGAAGGGGAGGCACTGACCACTCCGAAAGCGCTAATAAAATCAGAATTTATTTTATTGCTTCACGTTGCTCAGTTTGTCACTCGCTTCTTCTGTGATTATTTAGTTTGTTTGCCTTCATTTAAGTTCTTTGAACGTGGCAATTTTGTTATAGCAAGACTCGAGTTTGACCAGTTCGGATGTCCTGATATGAGTGAGAATTGGGGCTGCATAGAGTAGTGTAGATAGAAGGTGGGTTTGAGCTAGGGTGATTTTAGCATGGTCTGTTAGATAGTTTCTTTGTCTATATAGGGAGCCCATTTTTTGTGCACCTTTTTTATAGTTTGTGAAATGTGAATGTCAAAGTGGAGGTTATTGTCAATTTCTATGCCAAGGAGCTTGGTGTGCATGGAGGGAGAGATGACAGTACCATTATTGGAAGAGACAGAGAAAGGTATTGGCGAGGTTTTAGATTTGTTTGGGGAGAATAGAAGTAGTTTTGTTTTGTTAGGATTTAGGATGAGTTGAATATTAGAGATCCACTTTTCTACTGAGGTAAGAGATTCCTGGGTGAGCTGCTGAAGGATGGGGAGTGATGAGGATGAGCATATTAGGGTGGCATCATCTGCGTGCTGGATTAGGTTGGCCTGCTGGGTAGAGGTGTATAGGTTGTTAGTAAAGATAGAAAAGTGTAGTGGGCCCAATATAGAGCCTTGGGGAACACCAATTGTGGATGGGAGTAGGGGTGATAAGACTCCTTGCCACTGGACAGCTTGCTGGCACTCAGAAAGGTCATTTTTGAACCAATTAATGGTGTTAGGGGTTAATGATAGAGAGGTTAGAGTGTCTATTAGAATGGTGTGGGAAACCATATCGAATGCCTTTGAGAGGTCAAAGAATATAGCAGATACAAATCTATTGTTCTTTCTATGCTGGTTCACTAAGTGTGTGAAGGAGAGAAGGGCTGTGGTTGTGCTGTGGTGTGAGGGGAAACCGTGTTGTGTAGGTGAGAGGAGATTGTTTGATGTCAGGAAATGCATAATTTGGGAGTGTTTGCATTTTTCTAGTATCTTTGATAGGGGAGATAGGATGGCTATGGGGCGGTAGTTGGTGAAATCATAAGAGGTTCCTTTCTTATGAAGGGGAATAATGTAAGATATTTTCCAAAGGCGAGGGATGTATGATTCTTGTATAGATCAGTTAATAAGGACTGAGACTGGATAGCATATAGAGTTTGCAGCCATTTTTAGGAAATGTGTTGGCAAGCCATCTGCTGCAAGAGTAGTGGGTTTCAGTTTTAGGAGGTATTTCTTTATTGTAGAGGTTTGGACCGTGGAGAAAGTGAGGGTAGAAGAGTGTTTGGGAGTCTAGTTATTATTGGATAGTTGAGTAGATAGAGAGATGATAGATTCAATAAAGTGTTGGTTGAATGTGGAGGCTATCTCGCTATCTGAATTTGTGGAGGTTGAGGTGGGAGTAGGTGTGCTGGTTTTTCCTGGTTTTAACAGGGAGTTAATTGCATGCCAGAAATTTTGAGAGTTATTAGCATGTTTATTTTGGATGTTTAGGTAGTGGTTCTGCTTATCAATTTTGGTTTGATGTTTGACCTGGTTCCTAAGATTTTGATAGTTTTGTTTGGAAAGAATTGTGTTGTCTTTCTTCCAAGTTTACCAGGCATTGTCTCTGGATTTTAGTAGGGTTCTAGTGGACTTGGTAAGCCATGGAGCTGAGTGAAGCTTAGTCCTAATTGTTCTTAAGGGGGCTATTTGTTCTAGGATCTTAGTGAATGTAGTATTAAAATAATCTACTGCTAGGTCCAAGATGAGGGAGCGTAGTGGTTCCCAGTTGCAGTTTTGAAAAAAGTTGTTGAGATCAGCAGTGTTCACTTTGTGAGTATTTCTGACTTGCCTAAGGATTGTAGGTTTGGTTATGTTAGTACGTTTTCTTAGGAGGAAGGTTGGTAGGTGGTCACTAAGGCTGTCTGGGAGGCAGCCGGTTTGGTAGGTTTTTTCTGGGTAGTTCACTAGGGTCCAGTCGAGTATAGATTCTTTTTGGGGTTTCTTATCAATTCTAGTAGGTTAAAATTAGACCCTTTTAGTAAAAGTCTGCATATCATTGCTGGAGCCTTCCTGTGTCCTGACAGAGTGCTCTTCAAACTATCTGGAGATATACAGAGCTGAGTATATTTTTTCTGGCACTTCAGAGTTGTGTACTGGTAAGAGTTGTTTGACTAATTTTATGTCATTGCTGGCTGACTTCAGAGTTGTGCACTGTTTTGCTTCACTGCATAGTTTTTCAGATCTCTGCTTAAGGTGTTTTTCCCCCCTCCACCTATTTCTCTGTGTCTTAAGTTGCTATAACTGGTTTTACATCCTCTGTGTTATCTGACTATCTCAAAGATAACTTATTTATTTTATTTTATTATTTATTTATTTAGTTTTTGTTAACCATGAAAGTCCGACTGGACGTAGTCCATTTTCAGCGGAGGCCCGGGGAGAAAAGCTCCATTACATAACAAAAAGAACACTGTAACATTTATATAAAACACAAACCAAGTGCAAAAGAACAAACAAGCAAAACCAGAACGTGAGGTGCGAGTACCAATCCAAGACACACCGACAGATTCCACAAAAATACTCCGAAGATCTTGAATGCCAATTTATTTTAAAATAAAATGCATTTTTGCCGCTACAAACAAGAAGCAGCTTCCTCAGAACAACATCACTAAAAGGCGCCAAAAAGCATTTTAAATATGTACAGGAAGTTCTTTAAACAACATCATTTCCTGTCTTGGCGCTCCTATTATGGAACAGACAAATAATAAGTATTATACATTAAATGCAATAAAATAAAAAATATATATGCAAGAAAAGCATTTAAAATGTATTAAATTCAATTCTTATTATTAATAAATTCCTGAAGATACCTAATTACTACTTATACCTTTAAAAATATATTTATTATACAAAATTAAAAAATTTTAAAATTAAAATTAAAATTAAAAACAATGAAAACATCCAAACATTTATCTACACTATATGTCTGCATGACAATTAATTCACGGGGATAAAAAGTTTTAAATTTTTTATATTTTTTATATGCATCTTTTTGTGTCAGATGGAAATCCTATCAATTAGTATATTATATATTATAATATATTCATATTTTTTCATATTTTTTCACCTCAAACATCAGGCCTATCTCATATAACTTTTTAATCTAAGAACTGCTGAGATATTACAGTTCTCATTTAAACCAGGTGAATTGAAAGCATCCAATTTAATTTGCCATTCCAATTCACGTAGCTCTAACATGAGAGAAAGGGGGCCACCTCTCACACTAGGAAACATTTGGTCAACACCCATAAAGACAAACTTGTGGTCAGGGTGATTAGAAATGTGCTTAGCAAGGGCATTGTCAACCTTGCTATTTCTAATAGCATATATATGCTGGTAGACACGTTCTCGTAACTTTCGGTTGGTCTTACCAACATAAAATGCTGGACAGCATTGGCAAAAAGCCACATACACAACAGATTTGCTCTCACAGTTAATTTTCTGGTGGATATAGTATCTTTTCCCTTTTATAGAAAAGGATTCCCCTGGTCTAAAAAATTTGCACCAATTACAAGCTCCACATGTTAGTGACCCCTTACTTCTATTAAATTGGTTGGTATGTGGTTTTCTTTGTAGCAATTCTTTCAAATTTTTTCCTCTCCTGTACACCACTTTTGGCAATAATCCTAACTTTTCTGAAAGAAAGGTATCATTACTAATAAAGTGCCAATTTTTAAAAATTATATCACAAATTGATTTAGAATCAATACTAAAAGTGGTAATAAAACAAGTTGAAAAGTCAACTTTCTTATTTACTGTAATATCAATCTGAGTTGGCCTTGATGTCATAATCTCTTGTGATACATTTAATGAACTAACACTTTGGATTTCATGACTTTTATTTTCTTTTTATAAAGGTTTGTAAAAACCAGTTGATCGTTTGAATTCTATCTCCTCAATAATCCCATCAATGAGGATATCAGGATAGCCTCTATTAAGGAAAAGATTCTTGAGAAAATTACATTCCTGTTTGAAGGAATGGACCGTGTTGCACATGCGTACGGCCCTCACTACCTGTCCCTTCACTATAGATCGTTTCTGCCTTACTGGATGTAAACTAGTAAAATGAAGTAGGGAATTGCAGTAAGTAGGTTTTCGATAGACCGCAGACAAGTATCTGTTATTTATTGTGTCTTTGGTCAACCTCACATCTAAGTAATCAATTTCATTTATAGAAAACTGATGTGTGAATTTGAGGAAACTTGTTGTACTATTCATATAATGTAATAAAATTTCCACATCTGATGCATCACCATGAAATAATATAAAAATATCATCCAAAAAACACGTATACAAGCAAATTTTTCCTTTCAAATCAGCATTTTTTAGTAAATACTTATTTTCCCAAAAAGCCATAAAGAAGTTTGCCATGCTTGCCCCACAAGGGGAACCCATGGCTACTCCTTGTTTTTGGAGTTAATATTTATTGTCAAAAATGAAAAAATTAGACCCAAGAACTATATCTAAGAGTTCTGTGATAATATCTATTTCATTTTGAATAACCTCCAATTCTTATAGCATTAAAGCTATCCAGCCTATGGCTTCCTGATGGGGAATAGATGTGTACAAATCGACCACGTCGATAGTAAGAAAGTTATCACCTTCATCATATGTGATGTTATTAATATTACTGAGAAAGGACCACGAGTCTTTACAGACAACCGGAATATTCTTAATGTATTTACCCAAAATATGATCTATTAGCCTAGCACATGGGTAAGTCATTGATAGTCTTCCATCCACCAATGCTCTCATAGGGGGATTCCCAAGATCCTTATGGATCTTGGGAATTCCAAACATAACCGGAGCCTTAGGAAAAGAGATATCCAGAAAATTATATAAATCAATATTAATCTTCCCACTCAAAAACATATCTCTCAAATATCCTCTGATCCTATTATAGGTGACATTCATTTCATTAAGGGAAGAAGGCCTGTAAGCTGGTGAATCCAGAACTAATAACATTTTTTCAGTATACATATCATTATCAAAAATGACCAACCCTCCCCCTTGTCCAGTTTGACGGCTCGGACCGGGAGTAGGTTGAAATTATTCAAGGCTGTTCTCTGTTTCTTACTTATGTTAGAACTGGTAGGTGGTTTTACAGTCCCAAGGCCATCCTTAATGTGTCTAATGTCCACCTCGCAGACTTTTTCAAAAACACGTAACCCTATGTGCAAAGGGGGATTGAAAACACTAGGTAATTTTAAGCATGGCGTTGCATCACTGATTTCATTATTGAATAGTAAATTCAAATTTAGTTTCCTCACAAAACTCTTCAAATCAATAATAGTTTTTGTAAGATCAAAATGTGCACTAGGAATAAAAGTATTACCACGTGCCAACAACTCAATAAGTTCGGGCTGTAAACTGACACTTGAAAAGTTATACACTTTAAAGTCACCCTTAAGGTTAGTTTGTATGATGGGACATTCTTGAACCACAATCTGTATGTCATTAACAGTATCAAAATTTTCTGTCTCAACAAAGGATGAATCAGAACTCAGTTGTTCCGAGCTCTGTTCCTGGTGTAATAAGTCCGTTGGGGCTGTGGACCTAAAAAATTACTTTGGTTATTATTTTTCAGGTAATTTTGATTATTATTACCATGCCTGCCTTTATAAGAGTTGTTAGCTTTAATCCTGTTACTCGATCTCGTTCCATTATTCTGTGCAATTTCCTCATCATTATTTTCAATAGGCACAGAAGGTGGGTCAAATCACCCATCTCAAAAGTATCCAGACTATTAACCCCTGTAGGTACTTCCCGTAAAGGAGGTATCTTTAATTTCGGATAGGCTTGTTGATTTTGGTAAGCCATCCTGTCCCTACACAATTTTTTTACACATTGAAAATAATGATGAGGAAATTGCACAGAATAATGGAATGAGATTGAGTAACAGGATTAAAGCTAACAACTCTTATAAAGGCAGGAATGGTAATAATAATCAAAATTACCAGAAAAATAATAACCAAAGTAATTTTTTAGGTCCACAGCCCCAACGGACTTATTACACCAGGAACAGAGCTCGGAACAACTGAGTTCTGATTCATCCTTTGTTGAGATAGAACATTTTGAAACTGTTAATGACATACAGATTGCGGTTCAAGAATGTCCCATCATACAAACTAACCTTAAGGGTGACTTTAAAGTGTATAACTTTTCAAGTGTCAGTTTACAGCCCGAACTTATTGAGTTGTTGGCACGTGGTAATACTTTTATTCCTAGTGCACATTTTGATCTTACAAAAACTATTATTGATTTGAAGAGTTTTGTGAGGAAACTAAATTTGAATTTACTATTCAATAATGAAATCAGTGATGCAACGCTATGCTTAAAATTACCTAGTGTTTTCAATCCCCCTTTGCACATAGGATTACGTGTTTTTGAAAAAGTCTGCGAGGTGGACATTAGACACATTAAGGATGGCCTTGGGACTGTAAAACCACCTACCAGTTCTAACATAAGTAAGAAACAGAGAACAGCCTTGAATAATTTCAACCTACTCCCGGTCCGAGCCGTCAAACCGGACAAGGGGGGAGGGTTGGTCATTTTTGATAATGATATGTATACTGAAAAAATGTTATTAGTTCTGGATTCACCAGCTTACAGGCCTTCTTCCCTTAATGAAATGAATGTCACCTATAATAGGATCAGAGGATATTTGAGAGATATGTTTTTGAGTGGGAAGATTAATATTGATTTATATAATTTTCTGGATATCTCTTTTCCTAAAGCTCCGGTTATGTTTGGAATTCCCAAGATCCATAAGGATCTTGGGAATCCCCCTATGAGAGCATTGGTGGATGGAAGACTATCAATGACTTACCCATGTGCTAGGCTAATAGATCATATTTTGGGTAAATACATTAAGAATATCCTGGTTGTTTGTAAAGACTCGTGGTCCTTTCTCAGTAATATTAATAACATCACATATGATGAAGGTGATAACTTTCTTACTATCGACGTGGTCAATTTGTACACATCTATTCCCCATCAGGAAGCCATAGACTGGATAGCTTTAATGCTACAAGAATTGGAGGTTATTCAAAATGAAATAGATATTATCACAGAACTCTTAGATATAGTTCTTGGGTCTAATATTTTCATTTTTGACAATAAATATTAACTCCAAAAACAAGGAGTAGCCATGGGTTCCCCTTGTGGGGCAAGCGTGGCAAACTTCTTTATGGCTTTTTGGGAAAATAAGTATTTACTAAAAAATGCTGATTTGAAAGGAAAAATTCGCTTGTATACGTGTTTTTTGGATGATATTTTTATATTATTTCATGGTGATGCATCAGATGTGGAAATTTTATTACATTATATGAATAGTACAACAAGTTTCCTCAAATTCACACATCAGTTTTCTATAAATGAAATTGATTACTTAGATGTGAGGTTGACCAAAGATACAATAAATAACAGATACTTATCTGGTCTCGAAAACCTACTTACTGCAATCCTACTTCATTTTACTAGTTTACATCCACTAAGGCAGAAATGATCTATAGTGAAGGGACAGGTAGTGAGGGCGCATGTGCGGTAATACGGTCCATTCCTTCAAACAGGAATGTAATTTTCTCAAGAATCTTTTCCTTAATAGAGGTTATCCTGATATCCTCATTGATGGGATTATTGAGGAGATAGAATTCAAACGATCAACTGGTTTTTACAAATCTTTATTAGAAGAAAATAAAAGTCATGAAATCCAAAGTGTTAGTTCATTAAATGTATCACAAGAGATTATGACATCAAGGCCAACTCAGATTGATATTACAGTAAATAAGAAAGTTGACTTTTCAACTTGTTTTATTACCACTTTTAGTATTGATTCTAAATCAATTTGTGATATAATTTTTAAAAATTGGCACTTTATTAGTAATGATACCTTTCTTTCAGAAAAGTTAGGATTATTGCCAAAAGTGGTGTACAGGAGGAAAAATTTGAAAGAATTGCTACAAAGAAAACCACATACCAACCAATTTAATAGAAGTAAGGGTCACTAACATGTGGAGCTTGTAATTGGTGCAATTTTTAGACCAGGGAATCCTTTTCTATAAAAGGAAAGATACTATATCCACCAGAAAATTAACTGTGAGAGCAAATCTATTGTGTATGTGGCTTTTTGCCAATGCTGTCCAGCATTTTATGTTGGTAAGACCAACCGAGTGGTTCTACCAGCATATATATGCTATTAGAAATAGTAAGGTTGACAATGCCCTTGCTAAGCACATTTCTAATTACCCTGACCACAAGTTTGTCTTTATGGGTGTTGACCAAATGTTTCCTAGTGTGAGAGGTGGCCCCCTTTCTCTCATGTTAGAGCTACGTGAATTGGAATGGCAAATTAAATTGGATGCTTTCTATTCACCTGGTTTAAATGAGAACTGTAATATCTCAGCAGTTCTTAGATTAAAACGTTATATGAGATAGGCCTGATGTTTGAGGTGAAAAAATATGAATATATTATAATATATACTAATTAATAGGATTTCCATCTGACACAAAAAGATGCATATAAAAAATATAAAAAATTTAAAAGTTTTTATCCCCGTGAATTAATTGTCATGCAGACATATAGTGTAGATAAATGTTTGGGTGTTTTCATTGTTTTTAATTTTAATTTTAATTTTAAAATCTTTTAATTTTGTATAATAAATATATTTTTAAAGGTATAAGTAGTAGTTAGGTATCTTCAGGAATTTATTAATAATAAGAATTGAATTTAATACATTTTAAATGCTTTCCTTGCATATTTTATTTTATTGCATTTAATGTATAATACTTATTATTTGTCTGTTCCATAATAGGAGCGCCAAGACAGGAAATTATGTCATTTAAAGAACTTCCTGTACATATTTAAAATGCTTTTTGGCGCCTTTTAGTGATGTTGTTCTGAGGAAGCTGCTTCTTGTTTGTAGCGGCGAAAACGCATTTTATTTTAAAATAAATTGGCGTTCAAGATCTTCTGAGTATTTTTCTGGAATCTGTCGGTGTGTCTTGGATTGGTACTCGCACCTCACGTTTTTATTTATATAAAACAAGTAATGCATCACAGCAGTACAAATTTAAAATATTATACAAAGTGAAGGAAGACATCCAGTATTCACTATTTTACTATATAGTGTAAGATGAGACAGAAAGAGAGTTATACAGAAAGAGAGTCATACAAATTGACCGTCTACATTTCGTATCAAGTGAGATAGAGAAGTTCCACAAAACAGATAGGACATCACAGCAGAATAAGACTCCTTGCCACTGGACAGCTTGTTGGCACTCAGAAAGATAATTTTTGAACCAATTAACAGTGTTGGGGGTTAATGCTAGAGAGGTTAGAGTGTCTATTAGAATGGTGTGGGAAAACATATCAAATGCCTTTGAGAGGTCAAGGAATATAGCAGATACAAATCTATTGTTGTTTCTATGCTGGTTCACTAAGTGTGTGAAGGAGACAAGGGCTGTGGTTGTGCCATGGTGTGAGCAGAAACTATGTTGTTTAGTGGAGAGGAGATTGTTTGATGTTAGGAAATGCATAATTTGGGAGTGTATGCATTTTTCTTGTATCTTTGATAGGGGAGATAGGATGGCTATGGGGCAGTAGTTGGTGAAATCATAAGAGGTTCCACCCTTATGAAGCTGAATAATGTAAGATATTTTCCAAAGTCGAGGGATCTATGATTCTTGTATAGATCGGTTAATAAGGATTGAGACTGGGTAGCATATTGTGTTTGCAGCCATTTTTAGGAAATGTACTGGCAAGCCATCTGCTACAAGAGTAGTTGGTTTCAGTTTTAAGAGGTATTTCTTTATTGTAGAGGTTTGGACCGTGGAGAAAGTGAGGGTAGAAGAGTGTTTGGGGGCTGTTGGCATGGGAGTCTAGTTATTATTGGATAGTTGAGTATATAGAGAGATGATAGATTCAGTAAAGTGTTGGTTGAATTTGGAGTCTGTCTCGCTATCTGATTTTGTGGAGGTTGAGGTGGGAGTAGGTGTGCTGGTTTTTCCTGGTTTTAACAGGGAGTTTATTGCATGCCAGAATTTTTAGGGTTATTAACATGTTTATTTTGGATGTTTAGGTAGTAGTTCTGCTTATTAATTTGTTTTTTTTTTCTTTGACCTGGTTCCTAAGATTTTGATAGTTTTGTTTGGAAAGAATTGTGTTGTCTTTTTTCCAAGTTTTCCAGGCATTGTCTCTGGATTTTAGTAGGGTTCTAGTGGACTTGGTAAGCCACGGAGCTCAGTGAAGCTTAGCCCTAATTGTTCTTAAGGGGGCTATTTGGTCTAGGATCCTAGTGAATGTAGTATTAAAATAATCTACTGCTAGGGCCAAGATGAGGGAGAGTAGTGGTTCCCAGTTGCAGTTTTGAAATAAGTTGTTGAGTTTGGCAAATTAGTTTGTGAGTATTTCTGACTTGTCTAAGGATTGTAGGTTGGGGTATGTTAGTACGTTTTCTTAGGAGGAAGGTTGGTAGGTGGTCACTAAGGCTGTCTGGAAGGCAGCCGGTTTGGTAGTTTTTTCTGGGTAATTCCCTACTGTCCAGTCTAGTATAGATTCTTTTGGAGATTTCTTATCAATTCTAGTAGGTTAAAATTAGACCCTTTTAGTAAAAGTCAGCATATCATTGCTGGAGCCTTCCTTTGTCCTGGCAGAGTGCTCTTCAAATTATCTGGAGATATACAAAGCTGAGTATATTTTTCTGGCACTTCAGAGTTGTGTACTGGTAAGAGTTGTTTGACTAATTTTATGTCATTGCTGGCTGCCTTCAGAGTTGTGCACTGTTTTGCTTCTCTGCATAGTTTTTCAGATCTCTGCTGAAGGTGTTTTTCCCCCCTCCCCCTATTTCTCTGTGTCTTAAGTTGGTATAACTGGTTTTATATCCTGTGTGTTATCTGACTAGCTCAAAGATTACTTATTTATTTTATTTTATTATTTATTTATTTAGTTTTTGTTAAGCATGAAAGTCCGACTGGACGTAGTCCATTTTCAGCGGAGGCCTGGGGAGAAAAGCTCCATTACATAACAAAAAGGACATTGTAACATTTATATAAAACAAGTAATGCATCACAGCAGTACAAATTTAAAATATTATACAAAGTGAAGGAAAACATCCAGTATTCACTATTTTACTATATAATGTAAGATGAGACAGAAAGAGAGTTATACAGAAAGAGAGTCATACAAATTGGCCTTCTACATTTCATATCAAGTGAGATAGAGAAGTTCCACAAGACAGATTGGACATCACAGCAGAATAAGACTCCTTGCCACTGGACAGCTTGTTGGCACTCAGAAAGGTAATTTTTGATCCAATTAACAGTGTTAGGGGTTAATGCTAGAGAGGTTAGAATATCTATTAGAATGGTGTGGGAAAACATATGAAATGCCTTTGAGAGGTCAAAGAATATAGCAGATACAAATCTATTGCTGTTTCTATGCTGGTTCACTAAGTGTGTGAAGGAGACAAGGGCTGTGGTTGTGCCGTGGTGTGAGCAGAAACCGTGTTGTGTAATGGAGAGGAGATTGATGTTAGGAAATGCATAATTTGAGAGTGTATGCATTTTTCTAGTATCTTTGATAGGGGAGATAGGATGGCTATGGGGTGGTAGTTGGTGAAATCATAAGAGGTTCCACCCTTATGAAGGGGAATAATGTAGGATATTTTCCAAAGGTAAGCGATGTATAATTCTTGTATAGATCGGTTAATAAGGATTGAGACTGGGTAGCATATTGAGTTTGAAGCCATTTTTAGCAAATGTGCTGGCAAGCCATCTGCTGCAAGATTAGTGGGTTTCAGTTTTAGGAGGTATTTCTTTATTGTAGAGGTTTGGACCATGGGGAAAGTGCGGGTAGAAGAGTGTTTGGGGGCTGTTGGCATGGGAGTCTAGTTATTATTGGATAGTTGAGTAGATAGAGAGATGATAGATTCAGTAAAGTGTTGGTTGAATTGGGAGGCTATCTCGCTATCTGATTTTGTGGAGGTTGAGTTGGGAGTAGGTGTGCTGGCTTTTCCTGGTTTTAACAGGGAGCTAATTGCATGCCAGAATTTTTGAGGGTTATTAGCATGTTTATTTTGGATGTTTAGGTAGTAGATCTGCTTATCAATTTTAGTTTGTTCTTTGACCTGGTTCCTAAGATTTTGATAGTTTTGTTTGGAAAGAATTGTGTTGTCTTTCTTCCAAGTTTTCCAGGAATTGTCTTTGGATTTTAATAGGGTTCTAGTGGACTTGGTAAGCCACGGAGCTCAGTGAAGCTTAGTCCTAATTGTTCTTAAGGAGGCTATTTGGTCTAGGATCTTAGTGAATGTAGTATTAAAATAATCTACTGCTAGGTCCAAGATGAGGGAGAGTAGTGGTTCCCAATTGCAGTTTTGAAATAAGTTGTTGAGTTCAGCATAGATTAGTTTGTGAGTATTTCTGACTTGTCTAAGGATTGTAGGTTGGGGTATGTTAGTACGTTTTCTTAGGAGGAAGGTTGGTAGGTGGTCACTAAGGCTGTCTGGAAGGCAGCCGGTTTGGTAGTTTTTTCTGGGTAATTCACTACTGTCCAGTCTAGTATAGATTCTTTTTGAGATTTCTTATCAATTCTAGTAGGTTAAAATTAGACCCTCTTAGTAAAAGTCTGCATATCATTGCTGGAGCCTTCCTGTGTCCTGACAGAGTGCTCTTCAAACTTTCTGGAGATATACGGAGCTGAGTATATTTTTCTGGCACTTCAGAGTTGTGTACTGGTAATTGTTGTTTGACTAATTTTATATCATTGCTGGCTGTCGTCAGAGTTGTGCACTGTTATTTTTGCCTCACTGTATAGTTTTTTCAGATCTCTGCTGAAGCTATTTTCCCCCCTCCCCCTATTTCTCTGTGTCTTAAGTTTGTATAACTGGTTTTACATCATGTGTGTTATCTGACTATCTCAAGGATTACTTATTTATTTTATTTTATTATTTATTTATTTAGTTTTTGTTAACCGGGAAAGTCCGACTGGACGTTGTCCATTTTCAGCAGAGGCCCGGGAAGAAAAGCCTCATTACATAACAAAAAGGACATTGTAACATTTATATACAACAAGTAATGCATCATAGCAGTACAAATTTAAAATATTATACAAAGTGAAGGCAGACATCCAGTATTCACTATTTTTCTATATAGTGTGAGATGCGACAGAGAGAGAGTTATAGAGAAAGAGAGTCCTACAAATTGACTTTCTACGTTTTGTATCAAAAGAGATAGAGAAGTTCCACAAGACAGATAGGACATCACAGCAGAATATACATTAAAAATGGTATTTGACTACCATGCAGATAGTATATAAATTGAGGTACATGCTTTTGTTCTACTTGTCTAGTCTGGTGAGAAATGGAATGCCCTACTGATTATTCAGTTTATGTCTATTTACATATATACATTCTGTTTGTAAAGCACAAACAGGTGCAGAGTACATTGTGCATAACTCTATGTTTGGGAGTTATGCATTAGAGGAAGTCTAGCTAACTGGGCAAAAGCAATAGTGGTAGGGGTAGTATAGAGGGATTAGAGTTTTGAACTATGTGACACATGGACAAAGCCAGGACTGTACGAGATGGGCCTTAAGGAAGTTTTTAAATTAGTTGGGGTTAGCTGCGGCAATTATGGGTGAGGGGAGATTATTCCAAATTTTAGCTATATTGTGTGAGAATAAGGCTTTGCCGGCTGTGTTGTTAGTGGCGGTAACAGTGAGAAGTGGTTTATTTGCTGAGCAGAGTGGGCGATTTGGGGTGTAGTTGGTCAGCATTTGCTTTAATGCGAGAGATTTTTCCGGGTTGTTTTAGGGTGTTGTAGGCTATGACAAGTTGGTGATAGAGTAGTAGGTGTGGGAGTTCAAGCCACTGGAGTTCCGTGAGTGGTAGGCAATGGTGGGTTCTGAAAGGGGAGATTGTAGCTAACTTGGCAATTTTGTTATAGCAAGACTCGAGTTTGACCAGTTCGGATGTCCTGATATGAGTGAGAATTGGGGCTGCATAGAGTAGTGTAGATAGAAGGTGGGTTTGAGCTAGGGTGATTTTAGCATGGTCTGTTAGATACTTTCTTTGTCTATATAGGGAGCCCATTTTTTTGTGCACCTTTTTTATATTTTGTGAAATGTGAATGTCAAAGTGGAGGTCACTGTCAATTTCTACGCCAAGGAGCTTGGTGTGGACGGAGGGAGAGATGACAGTACCATTATTGGAAGAGACAGAGAAAGGTATTGGTGAGGTTTTAGATTTCTTTAGGGAGAACAGAAGTAGTTTTGTTTTGTTAGGATTTAGGATGACTTGAATATTAGAGATCCACTTTTCTACTGAGGTAAGAGATTCCAGGGTGAGCTGCTGAAGGATGGGGAGTGATGAGGCTGAGCAGATTAGGGTGGCATCATCTGAGTACTGGATTAGGTTGGCCTGCAGGGTAGAGGTGTATAGGTTGTGAGTAAAGATAGAAAAGAGTAGTAGGCCCAATATAGAGCCTTGGGGAACACCAATTGTGGATGGGAGTAGGGTTGATAAGACTCCTTGCCACTGGACAGCTTGTTGGCACTCAGTAAGGTAATTTTCGAACCAATTAACGGTGTTAGGGGTTAATGCTAG
Source organism: Protopterus annectens (assembly GCF_019279795.1). Lineage (NCBI taxonomy): Eukaryota > Metazoa > Chordata > Ceratodontiformes > Protopteridae > Protopterus > Protopterus annectens. The sequence goes on from NC_056730.1 coordinate 674,989,547, forward strand.
AGAGGTTAGAGTGTCTATTAGAATGGTGTGGGAAACCATATTGAATGCCTTTGAGAGGTCAAGTAATATAGCAGATACAAATCTATTGTTGTTTCTATGCTGGTTCACGAAGTGTGTGAAGGAGAGAAGAGCTGTGGTTGTGCTGTGGTGTGAAGGGAAACTGTGTTGTGTAGGGGAGAGGAGATTGTTTGATGTCAGGAAATGCATAATTTGGGAGTGTTTGCATTTTTCTAGTATCTTTGATAGGGGAGATAGGATGGCTATGGGGCGGTCGTTGGTGAAATCATAAGAGGTTCCGTCCTTATGAAGAGGAATAATGTAAGATATTTTCCAAAGGTGAGGGATGTATGATTCTTGTATAGATCGATTAATAAGGATTGAGACTGGATAGCATATTGAGTTTGCAGCCATTTTTAGGAAATGTGCTGGCAAGCCATCTGCTGCAAGAGTAGTGGGTTTAAGTTTTAGGAGGTATTTCTTTATTGTAGAGGTTTGAACCGTGGAGAAAGTGAGGATAGAAGAGTGTTTGGGGGCCGTTGGCATGGGACTCTAGTTATTATTGGATAGTTCAGTAGATGGAGAGATGATAGATTCAATAAAGTGTTGGTTGAATGTGGAGGCTATCTCGCTATCTGAATTTGTGGAGGTTGAGGTGGGAGTAGGTGTGCTGGTTTTTCCTGGTTTTAACAGGGAGTTAATTGCATGCCAGAATTTTTGAGGATTATTAGCATGTTTATTTTGGATGTTAAGGTATTGGTTCTGCTTATCAATTTTGGTTTGCTGGTTGACCTGGTTCCTAAGATTTTGATAGATTTGTTTGGAAAGAATTGTGTTGTCTTTCTTCCAAGTTTACCAGGCATTGTCTCTGGATTCTAGTAGGGTTCTAGTGGACTTGGTAAGCCATGGAGGTGAGTGAAGGTTAGTCCTAATTGTTCTTAAGGGGGCTATTTGGTCTAGGATCTTAGTGAATGTAGTATTAAAATAAACTACTGCTAGGTCCAAGATGAAGGAGTGTAGTGGTTCTCAGTTGCAGTTTTGAAAAAAGTTGTTGAGTTCAGCAGTGTTCACTTTGTGAGTATTTCTGACTTGTCTAAGGATTGTAGGTTTGGGTATGTTAGTACGTTTTCTTAGAAGGAAGGTTGGTAGGTAATCACTAAGGCTGTCTGGGAGGCAGCCGGTTTGGTAGGTTTTTTCTGGATAGTTCACTAGGGTCCAGTCGAGTATAGATTCTTTTTGAGATTTCTTATCAATTCTAGTAGGTTAAAATTAGACCCTTTTAGTAAAAGTCTGCATATCATTGCTGGAGCCTTCCTGTGTCCTGACAGAGTGCTCTTCAAACTATCTGGAGATATACAGAGCTGAGTATATTTTTCTGGCACTTCAGAGTTGTGTACTGGTAGAGTTGCTTGACTAATTTTATATCATTGCTGGCTGACTTCAGAGTTGTGCACTGTTATTTTTGCTTCACTGCATAGTTTTTCAGATCTCTGCTGAAGGTGTTTTTCCCCCCTCCCCGTATTTCTCTGTGTCTTAAGTTGGTATAACTGGTTTTACATCCTGTGTGTTATCTGACTATCTCAAAGATTACTTATTTATTTTATTTTATTATTTATTTATTTAGTTTTTGTTAACCATGAAAGTCCGACTGGACGTAGTCCATTTTCAGCGGAGGCCCGGGGAGAAAAGCTCCATTACATAACAAAAAGGACATTGTAACATTTATATAAAACAAGTAATGCATCACAGCAGTACAAATTTAAAATATTATACAAAGTGAAGGAAGACATCCATTATTCACTATTTTACTATATAGTGTAAGATGAGACAGAAAGCGAATTATACAGAAAGAGAGTCATACAAATTGACCTTCTATATTTCTTATCAAGTGAGATAGAGAAGTTCCACAAAACAGATAGGACATCACAGTAGAATAAGACTCCTTGCCACTGGACAGCTTGTTGGCACTCAGAAAGGTAATTTTTGAACTATTTAACGGTGTTAGGGGTTAATGCTAAAGAGGTTAGAGTGTCTATTAGAATGGTGTGAGAAACCATATCAAATGCCTTTGAGAGGTCAAGGAATATAGCAGATTCAAATCTATTGTTGTTTCTATGCTGGTTCACTAAGTGTGTGAAAGAGACAAGGGCTGTGGTTGTGCCGTGGTGTGAGCAGAAATGGTGTTGTGTAGTGGAGAGGAGATTGTTTGATGTTAGGAAATGCATAATTTGGGAGTGTATGCATTTTTCTAGTATCTTTGATAGGGGAGATAGGATGGCTATGGGGCGGAAGTTGATGAAATCATAAGAGGTTCCACCCTTATGAAGGGGAATAATGTAAGATATTTTCCAAAGGCGAGGGATGTATGATTCTTGTATAGATGGGTTAATAAGGATTGAGACTGGGTAGCATATTGAGTTTGCAGCCATTTTTAGGAAATGTGCTGGCAAGCCATCTGCTGCAAGAGTAGTGGGTTTCAGTTTTAGGAGGTATTTCTTTATTGTAGAGGTTTGAACCATGGAGAAAGTGAGGGTAGAAGAGTGTTTGGGGGCTGTTGGCATGGGAGTCTAGTTATTATTGGATAGTTGAGTAGATAGAGAGATGATAGATTCAGTAAAGTGTTGGTTGAATTTGGAGGCTATCTCGCTATCTGATTTTGTGGAGGTTGAGGTGGGAGTAGGTGTGCTGGTTTTTCCTGGTTTTAACAGGGAGTTCATTGCATGCCAGAATTGTTTAGGGTTATTAGCATGTTTATTTTGGATGTTTAGGTAGTAGTTCTGCTTATCAATTTTGGTTTGTTCTTTGACCTGGTTCCTAAGATTTTGATAGTTTTGTTTGGAAAGAATTGTGTTGTCTTTCTTCCAAGTTTTCCAGGCATTGTCTCTGGATTTTAGTAGGGTTCTAGTGGACTTGGTAAGCCACGGAGCTCAGTGAAGCTTAGTCCTAATTGTTCTTAAGGGGGCTATTTGGTCTAGGATCTTAGTGAATGTAGTATTAAAATAATCTACTGCTAGGTCCAAGATGAGGGAGAGTAGTGGTTCCCAGTTGCAGTTTTGAAATAAGTTGTTGAGTTCGGCAGAGATTAGTTTGTGAGTATTTCTGACTTGTCTAAGGATTGTAGGTTGGGGTATGTTAGTACGTTTTCTTAGGAGGAAGGTTGGTAGGTGGTCACTTAAGCTATCTAGTAGGCAGCCAGTTTGGTAGTTTTTTTCTGGGTAGTTCACTAGGTTCCAATCTAGTATAGATTCTTTTTGAGATTTCTTATCAATTCCTATAGGATAAAATTAGACCCTCTTAGTAAAAGTATGCATTTCGTTGCTGGAGCCTTCCTGTGTCCTGACAGAGTGCTCTTTTAACTATCTGGAGATATACAGATCTGAGTATATTTTTCTGGCACTTCAGAGTTGTGTACTGGTAATTTTTGTTTGACTAATTTAATATCATTGCTGGATGACTTCAGAGTTGTGCACTGTTATTTTTGCTTCACTGTATAGTTTTTCAGATCTCTGCTGAAGGTGTTTTTCCCCACTCCCCCTATTTCCCTGTGTCTTAAGTTGGTATAACTGGTTTTACATCCTGTGTTTTATCTGACTATCTCAAGGATTACTTGCATAAAATTAGACGCTCTTAGTAAAAGTCTGCATATCATTGCTGGAGCCTTCCTGTGTCCTGACAAAGTGCTCTTCAAACTATCTGGCGATATACAGAGCTGAGCATATTTTTCTGGCACTTCAGAGTTGTCTACTGTTAATTGTTGTTTGACTAATTTCATATCATTGCTGGCTGACTTTAGAGTTGTGCACTGTTATTTTTGCTTTACTGTATAGTTTTTTAGATCTCTGCTGAAGGTGCTTTCCCCCCACCCCCTATTTCTCTGTGTCTTACGTTGGTATAAATGGTTTTATGTCCTGTGTGTTATCTGACTATCTCAAGGATTACTTATTTATTTTATTTTATTATTTATTTATTTAGATTTTGTTAACCAGGAAAGTCCGACTGGACATTGTCCATTTTCAGCGCATGCCCGGGGAGAAAAGCTCCGTTATATAACAAAAAAGGACATTGTAACATTTATATACAACAAGTAATGCATCACAGCAGTACAAATTTAAAATATTATACAAAGTGAAGGAAGGCATCCAGTATTCACTATTTTTCTATATAGTGTGAGATGAGACAAAGAGAGAGTTATACAGAAAGAGAGTCATACAAATTGACCTTCTACATTTCGTATCAAGTGAGATAGAGAAGTTCCACATGACAGATAGGACATCACAGCAGAATATACATTAAAAATGTTTTTTTACTACCATGCAGATAGTATACAAATTGAGGTACATGCTTTTGTTCTACTTGTCTAGTCTGGTGAGAGATGGAAAGCCCTACTGACTATTCAGTTTATGTCTATTTACATATATACATTCTGTTTGTAAAGCACAAACAGGTGGAAAGTACATTGTGTATAATTCTATATTTGGGAGTTATGCATTAGAGGAAGTCTAGCTAACTGTGCAAAAACAATAGTGGTAGGGACAGTATAGAGAGATTAGAGTTTTGGACTATGTGACACATGGACAAAGCCAAGAGTGTACGAGATGGGCCTTAAGGAAGTTTTTGAATTGGTTGGGGTTAGCTGCGGCAGTTATGGGTGAGGGGAGATTATTCCAAATTTTAGAAGAAGATGATAGAGAGAGAAGGTTGGATGATGTGGAAGTGCAATGGATTAGCAAGGAGGAAGTAAGGATAGCTATAAAGAGGATTAAGAATGGATAGGCTGTTGGTTCAGATGACATACTTCTAGAAGCATGGAGGTGTTTAGGAGAAATGGCAGTGGTCTTTTTAACCAGATTATTTAATGTAGTCTTGAGAAGTGAAAGGATGTGTGAGGAGTGGAGAAAAAGTGTTTGTGTACTGGTTATAAGAATAAGGATGATGTGCAGAGCTGTATTAACTACAGAGGGAAAACTTTGATCAGTTACAGCATGAAATTATGGGAAAGAGTGGTGGAAGCTGCATTAAGAAGGGAGGTGAGGATTAGAGTTTAGCAGTAAAGTGTCATGCCAGAAAAGAGCAGTACAGATGTGGAGTTTGCTCTGAGAGTGTTGATGGAGATGTACAGAGAAGGTCAGAAGGATTTGTGTTGTGTCTTTGTGGACTTACAGAAAGCATATGACAGGGTGCCTAGAGAGGAGTTGTAGTACTGTATGAGGAAGTCATGAGTGGGGAGTGGGGAGGAATCTATAAGAGTGCTACAGGATATGTACAAGGGTAGTGGGACAGTGGTAAGTATTGTGAGAGTGACAGATGCATTTAAGGTAGAGGTTGGATACATTAGGGATCAGCTCTGATCCATTTCTTATTTGCAGTGGTGATGGACAGGTTGACAAACAAGATCAGACAGGAGTCTTTGTTAACTCTAATGTTTGCAGATGACACTGTGATCTGTAGTGAGAGTAGGGAACAGTTTCAGGAGACCTTGGAGAGGTGGAGATATACTCTAGAGAGGGGAGGAATGATGGCCAGCAGGACTAAGACAGAATATATGTGTGTGAATGGGAGGGAGAATAGAGGAATGGTGAGGATGCAGGGAGTCAAGTTTGCAAAGGTGGATGAGTTTAAATAATTGGGATTAACAGTTCAGAATAATAACAACTATGGGGGAGAGGTGAAGAAGAGAGTGCAGGCAGGATGGGGAGGATGGAGAAGAGTGTCAGGAGTGATTTGTGACAGATGAGTACCATTAAGAGTGAGAGGAAAGGTCTACAAGAGAGTAATGAGACCAGCTATGTAATATGGGTTGGAGACAGTGGCATTGGAAAAAAAGACAGGAGTCAGAGCTGGATTTGGCAGAGTTAAATATTTTAAGATTTGCACTGGGTGTGATGAGGGTGGACAGTATTAGGAATATGTATGTTAGAGGGTAAGCCCAAGTTGGATGATTTGGAGACAAACCCAGAGAGTAGCAGGATTATGCTGGTTTGGACATGAGCTGAGGAGGGATGCTGAGTATATTGGGAAAAGGATGGTAAGGATGAAGCTGCCAGGTAAGAGGAAAAAAGGAAGGCCTAAGATAATGTATATGGATGTGGTGATAGAGGACATGCAGATGGTTGGTGTGACAGAGCAAGATGTAGAGGACAGGAAGAAATGGAGACAGATGATCCACTCTGGTGACCTCTAACTGGAACAGCCAAATGAAAGAGAAGGAGATGTTGTAATATCAGTCTTCACAGGTTGCCAATGATTTGACAGACATAACACAACTCTATGGGTAAATGACTACAAATATGAGGCACACATATTGTCAGTGCACATAACACTGGACAGTTGAATGGTATGAGCTCAGTATATCACATGGGGTTCAACACACATGTCTGTAGTTTACTATGCAAATATCCTGTATAGGTCTCTCACATTTCTGAGACAAGCATGTGTATCATAGTTGCATTCACAATTAACACATGGATATCTACAATATCCCAGTAGCTGGCCTAGCAGTGTCACAGTCAGTATTGTTCAACACATACTCCAGTCGTAGTCTATGTGAGCCATCCTTTCTGGGGTGACTCGGGCTGAGTTGTGATCTTTGTCACTGCAGACATTCCCAGATGCTATGGCCATAGGTTCTGATCAGCAATATATCAATACAAGTCTTATTGAGACATATTTGTTGAACTTCCTATTTCCCATTATTACATTACCCCTACTGCATTCCATTACATGCTTACTTGTTTGACATACCTTTTTTCCCAAGTATGATTGGTTTGATTCCAATATGTGTTTACCTGTCTGTCTGTCTATCTCTCTCTCTCTCTCTCCCAGATGTAGGTTATACACATGTTTTGTATAGGCAGCAGCTTGCCTTTTGTAGGTAATGCTCATGAGCAGGTGATGGCCTGTGCACCAGTCGGTGTCCCCCACTTAGTAATTGCATGCAGAACCGCTGTGGTGTTATTCCTATAGCCAATGGCATGGCAACACATGGCTGTAATTGAGTACTTCATGTAGGCATTGCCCCTTTTCCTTGCCTGTGAGGAGGACTTCATGGAGGTGTGTGAACAACAGCATCAAAGAGGGTAGTTGGAAATACTCTTACAATGAAAACTGTGGAGACAGCCCAACAAACTGGAGGAATGTTCCAGACATAGGGACAGAATGTAAGTATTGTTGTTATACAGCTGAATTAATGCTAGTTTGACAGGGTTTGTGTGGATGTGGCTTTTCTGCATGATTTTAAGTCTGACAGTGTTATGTGGTTGACATAACTCTCAACTGTAGGGCTGTCCACAGAAGGACCAGATTTTGGACTCTCATGTCTGGTGTGTTCCCTTGACATTTTTTGTCTTTGGAAAATCAGTAGCATATCGTGGGGATAGCAGTCAGTAAATGGTATCATCCATTTGTGTTTCTAGATTCATATCCCTCAGAAAAGATATATTACTACAAACCCTGTTACACCAGCAGCTGTCTCAGTTCATAACAGCAATATTTCACATATGTCCCTGTTTTTGAGCCTCTCCCTCAAGTATGTCAGACTTTGTCCAGATGTCATGCAGTAAAAAGTTGATAGGTAGGGTATATCTTATTTAGTGCATTCTTTCCTGATACCATCCCAGTGATGTATCAGAATGCCAGACATGTTATGTGGAAGAGGCCTTATATATGAGGACAAAGCCTGACATTCTGTGGAACTCTGAACAGTTGAGAGGTCTGTGTGTTTCTGCCGATTGTTGACAGACTGTCAGGATTGTGTAGTAGTGTAGTGTGTCAATGTCATTTGGCCTGTGTAGGGAGGGGGATAGATATATGTGTTATGGGTCCTTTTCTATCTGACTGCGCATGCTGCTCCAGTTTCTGGTGGTATATCAGCTGTATATGTTTGTAGGGGCAGACTGAGACATTTCCCATACCACGGTCAGGCATCATACTGCACTGTGAATTGGGCCACTATATGTAGGGGTAGTTTGTGAGTGGCAAACATGATGAGATGTTTTGGTTCACACAGTCCTTATACTCTACTGTTCATTTGGCTTACCAGTATGTCACTGTGACTGTGGTGAAATAAGCTGTGGGTATGCACTTTCACACTGGTGTCTGTTTTTCAGTGCTGTTACATCCCTGTAGTGCCTTATATATTTTCAAAATACATGTGTAATTCCCCATAGCGGATTTTGGTTAGTGTTATGTCAGTCTGACTGCAGGATGGATGGTGCTTGATGACATGCTAAGCAGCTGAGAGTTGTTTCCCTAATGTGATGTTATGTCTAGATATTTGTAGGATGTACTGTTCCCTGGCCCCCATAAGTTTTGTGTATTTCTGACACATCAGTGGGATGATGTGAGGATTTAAGTCACTAAATAGTGAGAAGTAATTTAGTGTTGGACTTGTGCTATTTCAGTCAATATATGTTAGGACAGACATGAGGGTGTCACTGCAGCAACTGTGTCAGCTTATCTACTACAGTATTTCAGATATGTCTCTATTTTCATGGCTTTCTCCCTCCACTTTGTTCTGAGCCTACCTCTCAACTGGCCAGATTATTTCAGAATGTCCAGGTTTATTGTTCATATTTCTGGTCTGTTCCACAGATTCATTATTTTTATTTCCCTTGTAAATCACTGTAATGATCTGAGGATTTCTGTCAGTAAATGATGACATAAATGTCAGTTTCAGAACTCACATCTTTCAGAACATATATGCTGAAACAAACCCTGTTACTTTGGCAACATTCTACATTTATAAAAGCAATATTTAAAATATGCCCTAGTTTTGGCCCATTGTCCCTCCATTTGAACAAAGTTTGGCCAGATTTCTTGCACTAAGAGATTGAGAGATATGGTTCTGAGGTATGAATCCACTACATGTAATAAGCAAATCTCTCTCTCTCTCTATATATATATATATATATATATATATATATATATATATATATATAATACGTATATTTCTCTTTATATTATGTATATATATTTTCCATATATATATATATATATATATATATATATATATATATATAGTGCCATAGCATTCTGGGCCCATCCACCTTGGAAGCACTGGTCCAAGAGAACCCCCTTGTTATGCTTTAGGTCAGCATAGTGGTGCCGTACCTGCTCACCAGTCCAGTGGGTGCCAGTAGCACTGGCGAGGTCACATGTGAGATGGTCCCAGGCCTCACTTTGTACTGGGAGCCCTGGTACTGGCCCTGCAGCAGTCTCTCCTCAAGGTTTTTAATTGGAGTCCAACCATGACCCTGGACTCCTGAATGCTCCAGCATTGTGCCCAAAAGCTCCCTTTCCTATTCCAGCCATTGTATCTGCACAGATGGACTATAACAGATTATGTCTGTATTCCTGCCTGTGCTGTTTAAATAATGTGATATTCCCACCCTTTGCTGTCACATTTTGAAAAGGTTAAGCTCTGCTAAGCAGTGTGCAAATCCACTAAGCTGGTTTTAACACTGCTTAAAGGGAAGTTGTTGAGCAGTGTTTAACAGTGCGCAAATCCACTTAACTGAGCTATCCGCTGCTTAGCATTCACATCATAGCAATGGTTACACTTGCTAAGCATAGCTGAGCATTTCTAACCATTGCTTACTTTTAATTTTTGAAATATATTACAGGACTCACTTTATTTATTAAGTGTATATGATATACTTTAAATGACATCCTTCTTTGTGCTTTCCTTACATTGGCAAGGGGTGTGACTATACTGTATGGGGCACTTGTGTGTAAATGGGTGGTTTCACATGTTATATACACTCACACTAACATTGTACATCAGCTACACTAGCCTGGTTGACAAAAACAGTTGCTACATAATTTAAGTTTAGAAAAGTAATTTTAACACTACTTTCCCATATAAAAATAAGTTTCCTGTCTTGGTACTCAAACCATAACCATCTGCACGGAAAGTGAGGACTCAAACCATCCCACTATCTCAGCTTGGGAAGTGCACTTGTATATTTGTATTTTTCTCCTATGGGATGTTTAAGCTATGGCAAGCGAAGGGCCATAACATGCACACCCACTTAGCTATGCGTAAACATTCCTTAGCCTAGAAAAAAAGTTATAATATTATTATTATATTATTATGTTATATAAGTGAGTATTGTGATGTTCTGACAAGTCATTGAGGACTGCAATCAGGAAATAATGTTATACGTTTGGCTTTCAGGCTTCTATCCTTCAGAGATTCCTGCTAATACATATTCTGTTTTCTATCAACTTTCTTAGGGTGTGAGGACAATTTTTCAGAAGTGTCCCTATTTTTATTACCCCCCCCCCATTATTTGTGCCTTTGTCCACATGGACTGCTGTCAGGAAATATTGTCATACATTTGCTTTCAAACTTCTATCCTTCAGTAATTCATGGTAATGCATGACCTGTTTTCTATCAACTTTCTAAGTTTGTGAGGGCAATATGTATGATGTGTCCCTTTTCAGGGATTTATCCCCCATTATTTGTACATTTTTACACATTTCCTGCTTTAGCAGGTTGCGGAGGTATCGTATGGCACTTTTACAATGCAGGGGGTATGTCACAGAACCTGTCACACACCCCCTGCATTGCATTCCTGATGTCATGTGTATTTCAGTGGTCATGGACACTGAAATACTGGCATAATATTAGAGTAATGCTCTAATATTATGCCAGATCCTATTACAAGGTGCTGTACGGCCCTTTCTGAGTGCAGGGGGCATGTTCAATGTCCATTCACTACTTGAACATGCCCCCTGCACTTGTTCATGGTTTGTGGCTGTGTAGGTTGAACAGCAGCACACCTTCATGAATAAGCAAGCTGTGTTGCCGTACTATACGGACATGAACCACTCTGTGCAGGAATAGTACTATTCCTGCACAGAGTTTAATGAATCCCAGGGAAAGACTATTGTTTTACTCATGGATGTGAGATACAAGGCCTCCAGGAACCTTACAGTAGCATTGAATGGTTCTAGTAGCAGGAATAAATGTTAGAATTTCCCATTACCATGATGAAGATACGCACTGTTGTGATGAAGAACTTTAGTTGGAAATACCTACCCTGCAATGTCTGAAATTATAATGCTTAGTGTTGTTTGACAGAAATTTCTGATTCATACTGAAAAAACATAGTTCAAGTCATCACATTTAAAATGTATTTGTTTGCTGTAGGTTTATTAACTGATAGCAGTGAAAGACTAATTTCAGCTATTAGTGTTGAGTGAGTTTGCAAAATGAAGCCATTTTACAACAGGAAAAAGGCACATGCATGAGAAAAAGTAGCAACTGCAATAAGAAAATCAGACTTGTCTATTTCTTAAATTGAATGATTTTAATGTTGAGACTGGTGTGTGTGTGTGTGTGTGTGTGTGTGTGTGTGTGTGTGTGTGTGTGTGTGTGTGTGTGGTATATGGGGTAGTGACTGTGTGAGTGCATTCCTATGTGTACATGCGTGCCTGTGCCTTTATGTGTCACAGAGAAGCAGAGTGAGAGAAAAAATAGAACTTAGGAAATGAGGAGGGAAAACAGAGAAAAATGACAAAGTAGAAGGAAATGGAAAGAAAAGAAAAAATCCCTGAAAGGACTGGCTAACAGACAAATCGGCATAGGTAAAGCCAGTATGGTTTGTGACTGATCATTTTTTATATTATTGGAAAGATACAAAGTATAGTATTATCTTCCCCTTCCTAATGCAGTATAACAGACATAATGTGATGTCATCATGACTCCATAATTGGTGTAGCATAAACAATATTGCCCTAGTTTATGGTGCAAAGATGCAGGTGCTCAGTATGAACGAACACAAAAAAGATAACAAAAAAAGCAGATATCAGTTTGTTACATGATGCTGAACAGAAAAAAGTTATGAATGATTTACTTCAGCTATACAGCAAAAATGAGAAAAACAGCATAAAATTCATATGATAGCTGGTGTAATGTGACTTGTAATTGAAAGGTGAAATAATGGAAACATTTTATAGAGAACCCTCTCTTTTCAAGAAAAAGTAGTACTAGCTTATTTTGTGTTCTTGATCTGGATGCCAAGAAATTCATGTTGAAATTGAAGTTCAAGAGTGAATGTTGGTATCTATGTCAAGAACGCAGAGCATTAAGTTACAATCAGAGACATGATATATTTCTTTGTAGTGTATGGAGATTCATCTGCTCTACGTATTACTAATTATAGAAAAGTAAAATAAGTATGACAAAAAATAGAAAGTGTTGTGCTGGCTTTGAAAGCTGGCATAGCAGTTGGGAAGTGCTTTATATTATTACCTATTTCCTGTGTAAGGGCAGTAGATGGTTCCCAAATACATTTTAGTGGCTGTAATGTTGTAGACGGCAGGCAAATGTAAAGTTAAAATGAACTGAGTTTATATTTTGCTGCTATTTACTGGCAGGCACTGTGAGCTCTTGGCTGCTACCAACAGCCAAAATCTAAATAGTGAATAGCAGCACCCTTCTATGCATTGTTAAGATTAGCCCCCAGATTCAGCAAGCCTTGCATGGTGTGCAGGAACAGTGCAGGAGCTCCAGGATGCAATATGTCCGCCATGCGATCCAGGAATAAGCTGCAGGGACATGCACAAGCACTCCTGCACTATTCCTTATTCCTGCATGAACACAGCTCCTGTATGCAAATTACCCCATTTGGAGGTGAAAATCATGCAAATGAGGTGAATTTGTGATCCAGGAAGCTGGCAGCCCGCCGTGCAGGACTAGTGTAATCTGCAGAAATGTACTCAGTTAGTAACTGAGTACATTTCTGCAAACTACAAAATGGAGCCATGACAGCTCCAAATAAAGAGTATATATAACATGTAAAGCATGCCAATGGCCAAATATATGGCCATTGGCATGGAAAACAGTTAAAAAAAACTTTTATTTTTTTTTTTTTAGCTGATTTTGGCTCTTTAAGCATAGGGCAGTGGAACGCAAATGGGATCGGGCCGAAAATATAAAAAACTAACCTGAAAAAAGCATTCTAACCAAAATCACTATTTTGCCATTATACTCAGTGGCAGGCAGAGGACAACATGGCCAGTGAATAGTGATTGCTAAGGGGTGAGGCTCAATGTGGGACCTGCAACTATGCAATAGCAGGCAATCCTATGCAAATGAGGGGAATGATACTGAATCCCTGATTTCCACTCAATGCTAGTCAGCACTCAACACTGTAAGTGCAGGAATAGCTTGGTTCAAGCCTAAGAGTTAGCTGACATCATGGGGGGGTGTCAAGCATACTGTAAGTGGAATGGAGCCTTGTGGCTCGGGTTTGCCCTTAGTTTAGCAGAGCTAAGCAAGGGGGTGTGTCTGAGACTGCCTTGCACTCTTTACATTGCCTAAGCGAATGTGCATGCCATGCACCGGGTTTTAAAGGAAAAAAAAAAGTAAACCGGGAAACAGCAGCTCTGTGCACATTTGAGCACTGTGTTTGCACGGCGCACCCCTGGGCTTAAACATGAAGGCAATGGGAAGGGAAAACAGCAGTAGGAAGGTAATCAAGGACAACTAGCATAGCTGGCAGGTGAAATGTATCAGAATCAGCCAATTACACAGGCAGCAGCTACTATAAACTATGCAAACACCTTCCCCTCTGTTTTTTCCCACATAATCTACACCACCGGTATATACAAGCAGGGAAGTTTTAACAAACAAAAACAACAAAATGATAGGGGCTGCAGCAGCTATCATACAACAACATGTGGAAGAGGCTGAGGGTGGTGAGGATAAGAATGCTGTTGACCAACCCACAGTGAGTAGATGGAGAAGAGTGTACAGACCCAGGGTAATCTACCAGGGATGACATGAGCTGGAGATAGTGAAGCTCTATAGAGTGGACAGGGACCTTCTACAGCAAATTGTTGAGCTGTGTCAGCCACGCCTGACATACAGAACTAACAGAGGATACCAAGGTATGTGTTAGCCTAAGAATACTAGCTACAGGTACCTTCCAAAGGCCAACTGGGGATATCATAGGGATCTCACAGGCAACAGCATCCAAGGTAATCTACCAGTTCCTGGGTGCCATGTCAGCACATGCGAGTGACCACGTATATTTCCCCAACACCCGTGAGGCATTGGCCAGCAATATGCATCTCTTCCACCAAATAGCAGAATACCCTGAGGTAGTGGGTGCTATAGACTTCACGCACATATGCATCAAAGCACCACCTGGTGAGTAGGGCAAGTTCTACATCAACTGCAAGGGCTTCCCCTCCATCAACTGCCAGGTCATGTGCGATGCCCAGGGGATTATAATGAATGTGTGTGCTGGCTGCCCTGGTAGCTGTCACGATTCTCACATCTGGCATCTGATGCAGCTGTACCAGAGATTTGCCAGTGGGGACATCCCTTATGGTCACCTAGTGGGGGATGCTGGTTACGCACTGGAGCCATGGCTGATGACACCCATCAGAAATGCACACACACCCGAACAAGAACTCCATAATGAAACCAACCAAGACAGAACGCTGTGTTCCTTGCATAATGAGGCACACACACAGACAAGAATTATAATAGAGCATGCATTTGGGATGCTCAAGTCATGGTTCTGGTGCCTGGACACATCTGGTGGAGCTTTGCTGTACTCACCAGCTACATGTACTCAAATTGTCATTATATGTGCCATGCTACACAATATGGTCCTGCGGAAACAGCTGCATCAGGAACAGCACAGGGCAGGGCCACACAGCCCCTCACCATTGCCAAGGCCTGCACAGGCACAGATTGACTCAGAGGAGGAACAACCTGAGCCTGTCCCAGTAGGCAGAAGAAGGCATGCCCAGTATGCCCTGATCTTGGCAAAGAGGCAACACATAGCACAAGCACTGACACAGCAGGGACCCAGGGAATGACACCTCTCTCTGACTCGCACATACAGTAAAAGGGATGCCAAACATGACACTACCTGTGCTCAACCATGTATAGGGAGTGTACTATGTGCATCCAACATAGGCAGCCCTCCAGCACCATCCTCAATACTGGCACAGCCAAAAGGAAAGCCACTCTTCTTACCAACTGCAGAATGGTGCACTATGTGTTGTTACTTGTATCTATAGTATGGATGCGAGCATGCAAGGGAATCTGGTGGCTGAATGAGATGCCAGCAGATAGTACCTATATTGGCAGCATGAGATCTGTAACAAATACTGGTGTTGCCATAGTAGCCAGTACAACACATTGTGACAAAGCCCACTGCAGAAAATGTGCTGGGCCACATATGTGTTCATATGACACACATACATGCCAGTCAGGGAGGCTCATATACCTAACAACAGTCTCAGCCAGCAGGACAGGTGTAGACAAACAAAAGCAAAGGCTGTGCTAAGGCCTCTGAATGATGGCTATGGGTAACCCCCCCCCCCGGCCTACACAGACAGACTACATCAGGTCAGGTAGTGGGATGTTAGTTCTGAAGGGTAAGAAGTCAAAAACTGATATGTAGGTCAGTCAAACCTAAGAACTGTAGTACATTGATATGCCTCTAGTCAGCATGATAGGTTAGAATACAGAAAGAAATGGAGTACCTGCCATACCAGTACAGTCATAGCAAATGTGTACAAGTGTCAGGTGTGCCCCCCCAATCCTATGTAGAAATGTAGTAACAGTCAGGTGTGCCCCCCCAATCCTATGTAGAAATGTAGTAACAGTCTGGTGTGCTCCCCCAATCTGATGTAGACTAGTAGTAACAGTCAGGTGTGCCCCCAATCCTATGTAGAAATGTAGTAACAGTCTGGTGTGCCCCCCAATCCAATGTAAACACATTGTAACAGTCAGGTGTGCCCCCACCAATCCTATGGTGAAATGTTGCAACAGTCAGGTGTGCCCCCCATGCCTATGTAGACACATAGTAACAGTCAGGTGCGCACCCCCCAATCCTATGTAGAAATGTAGTAGTAGTCTGGTGTGCCCCTCCAATCCGATGTAGACACGTAGTAACAGTCAGGTGTGCCCCCCCCCCCAATCCTATGTAGAAATGTAGTAACATGTATGTGTAGGTATAATACCAGTGGAGCACAGATTACCTAAGGTGGCCAAGGTAGCAGGATAGATTTCAGCATTTGTACAATATGCAGGTGTGAGTGTGCTACGTTGGTGTTTGTTTCATATTGTGTGGGAATGGTCAGTATGTATACATGGTGAGAATTGTCCTGGTGGCCATTGCCCAATACTGCCGATGACAGGACCAAGTCCTCACAACTGCAGTGCCAAATACAATGCTCCCCAGTATAGCACATTCTAGCAGTAAGCCATTGTAAATATATGGAGGTAATATGTGTCAACATCTGAAAGATGGACATGGCGTGACTGTTGGGCCAGATATACAAGCAGTACACAGGGGAAAGTACCCCAGACAAACAGTGTGTAATGTGTAACCATTACATGGACACACCCTTGGAATTGTACATACAGGTTTGCAGCACATTATCTGGGCTTGCAGTAGGGAATACCAATGTTGTCTGGCCAAACACTCGCAGACCACAAAGGTCATAGGAATGATGTATTGGGAAACAGTTGCTGTCCCTGCACAAGCCAGCATAAGTGGAATGCCCTATGCATATCTGTGAGTCAGATGCAAGTAGTGTCCATAGCACACATGCACCCAGCTCACCCAGCCACCACCCACAGGTACCTCTCCAGTCTTATCCCTGCTGTTGGGAATGGGTACAATATGACCCCCACCTGCATATGGCAATAGCGAAAGAATGTAGCATGCAGTGTAGGTGTCCCATGCAGGTGTGTCCCTAGCTGTAAACAGCACCCTTCCAGCATCCACACCACGTGATCAATACTGACAGAACGTATTGGCATGAACACCTAGCACACTTACCCTGTCACCCCAGGGGAATATACTGTATTGCAGTCTGGGACTGTAGGACTGACAGAATGCAACAGCCTGCTACAGCTGGCCTGCATCACTACCAAATGGCCTAAAGTCCTCTGCCAAAGGTCTGTGTATCACCCATACTGCCAATGTATGTTATGTCACGGACTCCCAAATAACAACATAACATAGTCCACAGAACCCATATGCAAGGCCATGTGGACAAACCACAGTAACATGTCCACCATGTCCCACTGCATGAACTGTGGACTAACACCAATATACTGCTTTGACAAGGTGATAACTATAGGGAAACTATCAGAGAATGTTTGCATAATGTATGGAAGAGGCTAGAATAATGGGGGGGGCTGGGGGCATGGGCAGCATGGAATGTGCAAAGTCGGAAACACAGCCATGTGCACATACTATCCCAGGCTGTAAACACAAGAATGGGTGGCTACAAACCTGCACGTAAACCACAATAAGGGTAATGTCCTGACTTATGACCCCTGCCTCTGGATAACCTGTGTGAATCTGTACAGCTGTGAGGTATTGCCACAGCAAGATAAGGCCATACTGTCACGTCGATGGATGTACAAGTATGAGATCATCTTCCACCACTGTACCAAGGTGCTGAACCAGTTACACAGACCCAGCAGCAAGTGTCTACAGCTCCAGAATGGCATTAGTTTGCAGGAATATGTAAGTGTTTGACCACAATACTGGACACAACAGCATTCTGACCACAATACTGGACACAGCTGGATTCACCCTGTGTTCCCCAGGACATCACTGAGAGCAAAAACGTCTACCTGACAGAACTTTATAACATAAAACATCACAGTGTATAACAGTACACGTCTGAATATCTCTGCTAACACTAGGACCATGTACTAGAAGCAGCGCAGACACAATTACCTACAGTACCCACTATCCCTTGCCCAGTTTGACCCCCTATTGTCAACTGATCTACAGATATCCTGCAGAAATTGTCTGATAGTTGTAGGCGAAGAACACAAAAGTCTGCACTGGAGTACAATCTACCTGGAATGGATCCACACTTTCAATACAGAATGGCATACTGGGCAGGCTCCCACACTTAGAGAAATGAAGGCAATGTCAGACAACAAAATACTTAAAGGTCATACTGGGCATGCTCACACACTTAAAGAAATGAAGCTCTGGTCTGGCAACAACAGTGGACCATACATATCTGACAGTTGCAGATGTTAGTGCATACACTCCTCAGTATGCACCAGTCATGCTTTGCACACACATTGGATAGGCATACACACATATATCTAAGGACAACACACTATAATACGCCAAAAGTAAGCATACATAGATGTGTGGAAGAGAGTGAAAGTGACAAAGAGCCTTCAGTCATGAGGCCTGTCCCACCCAGCACACAGCCAAATGGCTACAACCACATGATGTGTAAATGTCACTCACCGTAGACATTTGCCTCTGGAATCCCTCAGCATTATAGACTTTGGTACTAGTGCTAACTGTGCAACATGACTGTACAAGGCAGTAGTCATCTAGCAGTTGTATACACATACCTGTGAAATATAAACCTGTGTGTGCCTGAGTGTGGTGTGTCTACTTCTAGATGAATAGGTTATGGCCCGTGCACACACACTGCCCTCCCCATTGCCCTACTATGGCAAGCCTGCTGATGTCAGTCACTTTGAAATACACCTTTGGGGAAAAAATAGCCCAGTAATCTCTGTGGTGCAACCGATAACTGCATAATGCTATAGTGTGGTTAGATAGGAGTTTAAATCCTGCATGTGGCAACTGTGTGTGTTTGTCTGTATAAGGATGAATGCGTTTTTAGGCTAGTCACGCTCACTACAATTCAAATCCCCAACTTTGGCATGCCTGCTGAAGTCATTCGCTTTGAAATACACCTTTGGGGAAAGAGTAACTCATTAATCTCTGTGGTGCATCCTTTAACTGTGTAATGCTATAGTGTGGTAAATGGGTTACGTAGGAGTTCAATTCCCAGACATGACAAGTGTGGATGCTTGTCTGTACAGGTAGCAATGCTTTTTAGGCCATTCACAGTCACTACAACCTCAGGTGTCCTGCTTTGGCAAGCCTGCTGATGTCATTCACTTTGAAATACACCTTTGGGGAAAAAGTAGCTCAACGATCTCTGTGGTGCATCCTATAACTGCATAATGCTCTAGTGTGATAAACTTTTTTCAGTAGGAGTTCTAATCCCAGACATGGCAACTGAATGTGTTTGTGCAAGGAGCAATGCTTTTTAGGTTAGTCACACACTACAACATCAGATGCCCTACTTTGGCATTCCTGCTGATGTCATTCTCCTTGAAATACACCTTTGGAGAGGGTGTATCCCAGTAATCTCCATGTTGCATCCTAGAACAGTGTAATTCTCTAGTGTGCTATCGTAGTTTGGTAGAGGTTCTCTTCTCAAGCATGGTAAGTGTGGATGTTTGCCTGTGTAAGGAGCAATGCTTTTGAGGCCATTCACGGTCAATACAACCTCTATTGCCCTTCTTTGCCAAGCCTACTGATGTCATTCATTTTGAAATACACTTATGGAGAAAAAGTAGTCCAGTAATCTCCATGGTGCATCCTGTAGCAGTATAATGCTGTAGTGTAATATAGTCCTTTGGTAGGAGTTCTATTCCTAGATATGGCAAGTGTGAATGTTTGTTCTCCTTTGTAGAGAGCAAAGCTTTTGGGGCCATTCACACTCTACAATTTCAAAAGCCCTCCTCTGGCATTCCTGCTGATGTAATTCACCTTGAAATACACCTTTGGGGAAGGTGTAGTCCAGTAATCTACATGGTGCACCCTGCAACTGCATAATGCTGTAGTGTGATTAACTAGTTAGGGAGGGATTCTAATCCCAAACATGGCAACTGTGTGTGTGCTTGTCTGTGTAGGGAGCAATGTTTTTTAGGCTAGTCACACTCCCTACAATTTCAAATGCCCTACTTTGGCATGCCTGCTGATGCCATTCACCTTGAAATACACCTTTGGGAAAAGTGTAACCCAGTAATCTCTGTGATGCATCCTGGAACCATGTAATGCTGTAGTGTGCTATAGCAGCCCGGTGGGGGTTCTATTCCCAGACATGGTAAGTGTGTGTGTGTGTGTTTGTTTGTTTGCTTTTGAGGCCATTTACTGTCACTACAACCCCATTGGCCTTCTTTGGCAAGCCTGCTGATGTTATTCCCAGTGAAATACACCTTTGGGGAAGGAGTTTTCTGCTAATCTCTGTGGTGTGTCCTATAACTGTGTAATAAACTAGTTAGGTAGGAGTTCTATTCCCAGACATGCTAAGTGTGGATGTTTGTTTGTCTGTATAGGGATTGATGCTTTTGAGGCCAAGTATCCATGGTGGTGGTGCTGTGGTAGCGCTGTCACCTCACTCTAAGATGCTGTCCGGTTCGACTCTCAGCTAGAGTGTCTTCTGCATGGAGACATGCGTGAATGGGCATACCTTTGCTGAAGGTTGTGTGTTAGGGCTGGCAACCCAGCACGTAAAAATCAACTGCCAATCATTAGCGGACCGGAGTTCCGCTGTGGCGACCCCTAACTGGGAAAAGCCGAAAGACACAACAGCAACACAGTCACTACAACCTCCATTACCTTTCTTTGGCAAGCCTGCTAATGTCATTCAACTTGAAATACATCTTTGGGGAAATAATAGTCCAGTAATCTCTGTGGTGTGTCCTAGAACAGCGTAATTCTATAGTGTAATAAGTTATTTCAGTAGGGGTTCTATTGCCAGATATGTCAAGTGTGGGTGTTTGTCTGTGTAGGGAGCAATACATCTGAGGCCATTCACAGTCACTACAACCCAATTGCCCTTCTTTGGCAAGCCTGCTGATGTCATTCCCATTGAAATACACCTTTGGGGA
Organism: Protopterus annectens; assembly: GCF_019279795.1. NCBI lineage: Eukaryota > Metazoa > Chordata > Ceratodontiformes > Protopteridae > Protopterus > Protopterus annectens. The sequence goes on from NC_056730.1 coordinate 675,010,254, forward strand.
AAGACTATTCCAATAATCTCCATGGCTCGCCCTATAACTGTGTAATGCTGTAGTGTAATAAACTAGTTAAGTAGGAGTTATGTTCCCAAACATGGCAAGTATGGGTGGATGTGTGTTTGCTTGTCTGTGTAGAGAGCAATGCTTTTGAGGCCATTCACAGTCACTACAAACTCCAGTGCCCTACATTGGCAAGCTTGCTGATGTCATTCCCATTGAAATACACCTTTGGGGAAAAGCTAGGCCAGTAATCTTCATGGCACATCCTATAACTGCATAATGTTGTAGTATAATAAACTAGTTCGGTAGCAGTTCTATTTCCAAACATGGCAAGTTTGTCTGTGCAAGGAGCAATGCTTTTGAGGCCATTCACAATCACTACAATCTCCAGTGCCATACTTTGGCAAGCCTGCTGATGTCATTCACTTTGAAATACACCTTTGGGGAAGGAGTAGCCCAGTAACCTCTGTGGCATGTCCTATGACTGCGTAATGCTGTAGTGTGATGAACTAATTAGGTAGGTGTTCTAATACCAGACATGGCAACTGTGTGTATTTCTGTGTTTGTCATTCATATCCTGAGTGGAGGTGGCTTTGAGTGTGTAACAACTGGACTCATCACGGAGCGGATTTTGCAAATTTCTTATATGGTGGGCCTATTATATGTCATCATCTCCACCTTACAAGGATAACAGATGTCAAATAGCCAAGAGGCTGGGGTGCCAATCCATACCCCTACATGTGACATCAAGGCCCGGTGAACAGATTAAGCAACCCTTGTATTATCCAGAGAACACTCTCAATCCATGTCTCATACACAAACACACTTGCCTAGGCAACAACCGCTTTGTTGGTAGTACCCTGCATATTGCCCACAGATAGTAACCATGGTGTGATTGCAATGGACTGCAGAGGTCATGGATGGCACCCTGTCCCATCACTACAATAGGCACATAATTGCAGACAGTGCGCCTTCACTATGTTCCCCACTGGACACCTGGAACAACTATGGTGCCATCCAGTGTGACTCACAAAGGACATACCATGCCTTAAACATATGCCCTGCATGGACAGATGCTACTGATACCAGGGAATACCTGTATCATGCTATCAATGTAGGTGCAGGGTCAACCTGGTGTCCATTACCAGTTCCCACCACATGAACCCAGGACTGGCACATCTGATGATTACAGTCTGTGTACACAGCATGGGCCAGACACCCCAGGTACAGTTCCACATGTCACTGAACAATCATGTGGGATGTGTGCACATCCCAGACACTGTCCATGTTATGGACTATAGAACACATACATGGCAAGCATTGCACAGCACTGGCCACACACGTAGTAACCCTGGTGACTGGATGGCGAATACAATACCCACCTGTGTGGGCCAATCCAGACACTACACCCCTGAGCCACACTGAGACCCTTGTCATGTAGCCTGATGCCAAGGTATACCCTTCACCTAGCCTTCTACAGCCTTCTAGCACAGTCAACCGCTACACACCTTTGAAGCAATGCACCCATGCATGTCAGTACTGGCACCCTGTGTCTGTGTGTGTGGATTATGATACTTTCAACCACATTCACACTCATTACAACTCCTATTGGCCTACTGAAGCATGCCATCTGATGTCAGACACCTTCACATACCCTTTTCCCATATATAATCTGGATAACTCCTATGGTGCATGTGATACCTGCGCATTACTGTATTGTGGCAAACTAGCTAGTTAGGAAGTCTATTCCTGACCCTGCCAACTGTATCAATGTGTGTTAGTCTCTGAGAGAGTGTGGCTGTGTTGATGTTGACACCTGTTCATGTGGACAGGCATGTGTACTACACCTACCTTATCGCTCCTATATCACTGTTGCAGATGTCACTCACCATCAGATATACTTTGGACAGCTCCCTCAGATGTAAGCTATGTGGTGCATGCAATAACCGCATAGGTATGTGATAGCAATACATAGTCAGTCTGGGGTTTGACACCTTGTACTGGTAGGTGAGTGACACAAGCATGTTTAAGTTTTACTCTCGCACCCCCTCCCTGACTTACTTTATCTCTGTCTGTCTCTCTCACTCCCTCTCTGGTGGATGTGGAGAAGTACATCTACTTTGCTTAGGCAGCAGCTTGTGTTTTGTAAGTGATGCTCATGGTCAGCTGATGGCCGCTGCACAAATTGCAATCCCCCTCTAGCTGATTGCATGTGGAACAGCTGTGATAACATTCCCATAGCCAATTGCATGGAAACACACTCCAATATCTAGGAACATCATGTGGGTGTCAGGCCTCTTCATTCACTGTAATCAGGACCTCAATTTGGTGTTTGGCAAACAGCATCACAGATGGTATAGGGATTTACCTCTAACAACATACACTGTGGAAACAGGCTAACAGACAGGAGGGGGATGTGCCAGACATGACTACAGAATGTAAGTGCTGCTCTTCTGCATTTGGAGTAATGTTGGTTTAAAAGGGTGTGTGTGGATATGGCTGGTCTACATGATTTAATACCTGTCATGAGAGTGTTATCTGTTTGAGGAAACTCCCACCTGTAGGGTTATCTGCAGACTGGGCAGTGTGTGAAGCATTATGTTTCTTGCTTTACTCACAGAAACCTTATCTTAGAATTGCAGAAGCATAGTCTGAGGATTGCTGTCAGTACATGGTGACAGCCATGAGAGTTACTGACTTCATATCTCTCATAAGACATATGTCACAACAAACCCTGGTATGACAGTAAATGTATGAGGTTATCATAGCAACATGCCAATATTGGCCCAGTGTTTTTGGTTCCAGCCACAAGTCTGTCAACCTTTGTACATATGTCATGCAGTAAGAGGTGCATATGTTCTGTACACCAATATTTATTGACTTCATACCTGATAACAAGCCAGTCAGATATCAGACTGCTGGACATGTTATGTATAGTAGGGGTTATTTCTGAGGACATAACATGGGCATTCTGCAGTTGTGTGTACCATACTGGGATCTGTGTACTTATGATGATTGTTGACAGTATGTGTATTGTGCATACGTACCTTGGGCTGTGCACAGCCTGTGGTAGATGCCATTGTTCTTGGCCCTGTTCTATCTGATGTTACATGCTGCTCCAGTGTATGGTACCCTAGAAGCTCACATGTCTGTAGGGCCACACACACACATGTCCCATACCACAGACAGGTATCGGACCACACTGTGTCATGACCTAGTGTATGTAGGGTTAGTGTGTGAGTGGCACATATGAGGACTGTGTTTATTAGACCGTCCATATAGTGTCATATTAAGTTTGTTTATGTAGCTGTGGTTGTGTTCACATTGCTTGTGGGTATGCACTTTCTCACGTGTGTCTTTTACTCTGTGATGTGACATGCATGTAGAGCCTGCTATATTTGCAGGTACATGTTTATTCCCCCATACAAAATGTAGTCCAGTGTTGTGGCAGTCTGCCTGTAGTTTGCACAGTGCTTTGTGACATACCTAGCAGCTTAGTGTAATTACACAGTGTGCTGTTATGTCAAGTTATGTGCAAGACATACTGCTGCCAGGTCACCATAACTGTTGTGTATTTCTGACAAAGCAGTGGGATTCTGTACAGATGTATGTCACTAACTACTGGGTAGTATGTGACCATGTGACCTCTGCACCACCAGGTCTTATGTGTCAGGACAGACTGGCATGTGTGAATGCATAAACTGTGCGGGCATATGTAGTCCAGTATTTACATGCTATACCCATGTACATGGCTGTTAACATCCATATTGTGAGGCGTGGTCTATATGTCTCACATGAAGGGGATTTGTGTGCACACCTGGACTGACCATAGAGTGCTAGACTGTCCACATATATTTGTTATATTTGTGCTGTAGTCCACAGGATCATTACTGTGCTAGCAGTGGTACTATGCTATGATGTCCTTGGGATGTCTGTCAGTAGGCAATGGTGTACATGCCAAAAGCAGATGTGACCTCCCGCTCACAACATATCTGTTAAGACAACCCGTCTTACAGTAGCAACAGTCTACATATATACCTGCAATACATACATGACATCCCCTTGCACTAACAGGTTGGGACTATTGGTGTTGAGGTAGGATGCCACTCAATGTTCTGGACATATAGTAAACATATATGTGCAGATATATATATATATATATATATATATATATATATATATATATATATATATATATATATATATATATATATATATATATATAGATATATATATAGATATATACACATATACATATCTACATACATATATGTATATATATATATATATATATATATATATATATATATATATATATATATATATACATATACAAACTCAAATATATATACACAGCAATATATGTCTACACATATACAGATATATAGATATATATGCACTATAATTATGGATATCTACATATATATCGATATAAATAGTTATATCTGATTAGATACGTATGCACATATAGTTATAGATATCTACATATATATCAACATAAATAGGTATATCTGTACACATAGGATGTGCATATATCTAATATATATATATATATATATATATATATATATATATATATATATATATATATATATATATATATATATGTATGGGAGCGCTACAGAATCCTGAAAGCTCAAAATCCCGAAGCCCAAAATCCTGAGACCACCAAAATCCCGAAAATTCATAATCCCGAAAACTCAAAATCCTGAAACTCAAAATCCTGAAAACACAAAATGGACATACTGACGTCATTGTGGCTTTGCTATTGTTAGCCCTGTGGTGTTAGGTCATGTGTTGGGTTCAGGTAAGTGTGTGGTTGGTTTTATGTTAGGGTTAGGGGCGGTTTAAGTGAGTTAGGTTAGAGCAGGTTAGGCATGTATGCAATAGTGACAAATATTGGGGTTGGGGGTGGTTTAAGTGAGTTAGGGTTAGGGCGCGGGTCAGGTGAGTGTGCGATTGTGATGGACCTTAGGGTTAGGGTCAGGGTCAGTTGGTAGATATTAGTGTCTTTATAGTGACATATTAGCATTATTTGTGTTTTCAGGATTTTGAGTTTCAGGATTTTGGGCTTTCGGGATTTTGAATTTTCGGGATTTTGGTCTCAGGATTTTGGGCGTCAGGATTTTGAACTTTCAGGATTCTGTAGCACTTATATATATATATATATATATATATATATATATATATATATATATATATATACATAGAGATCTAGAAATGGCCATATATATGATGCACTATGCAGATGTGTAGACATACATATGTATGAACATATATGTGTATGTACATGTAAACATATATCTACTTATGTATATGTATGTATGTGTATATATATATATATATATATATATATATATATATATATATATATATATACATATATGTATATATATATCCATATTCCTGTCATGTGTAAACATCATGGTTGTGTATACCTTCCCAGATGTATCTCACCTTATATATCTGATATGTGCATATTTAGATATAACAACATATATGATGCAACAGTAATATCAATAACAAGTACTACACAATTGTGGAAGTCAAAGCAATTATTCAAGACTATTCAATATGTGTAGTGACAGATATATTAGAAAAACAATAGCTGTCTTCACAGCGGTCATGTTGTAGTGGTTAACTGTTGTGACTATAGCATGCAGGGTCCTGGGTTCAAGGGCTGTCTGTTTTGTTGCTGGGCAGAACAATGGTTGTTGGATACAGAGTGGTTAAGGTGGTTTTGATTAGCTTTAAGTGCATTTGCATTGGTTTGCATGAAGCTAAGTGGTGCTAAGCTATGGTTAAACATATGGGTGCTTACACCTTGTAGGCTTATTTTACCAGTGCGCAAATCTGCTTAGCTTTTATATTGCAGCAATGCTGACACCTGCTAAGCATGGCTCAGCCCTGCTAACCAGTGCTCACATCCAAGTCTGATAACATAGCAGGGTAATGACATCTGTAATAAGTGTATGTAATGCCATGTACAATACATGCATCTATGTGCTGTCATTACAGTAGCAAGGGGTGTGAGTGTCATGTGTGGGACACTCATGTAGATAAGACCTGTACAACACTGTTATCCATGTGAATGTGTTACATACAAGGGTAGTAACGCAGGTTACTTGCTGTCACACTGGCATATAGTGTATCATGGTTGTACTACTGTTGACAGTGCTTTCCCAGGTAAGAGTAGTTTGCTAAATGTAGTAGTGACAACAAGCACACCTGCAGGCATAGCTGAACTCTGAGGCCTCACTGTCATGATCCTGGTGTGTGAGCTGTGTCACAGTATATATCACCTACTGGATAATGATCTGACATGTGGAAAGTAACTGTAGACTACTGTCTATACAGCACATGTCAGTGAGAGCCTCCAACATGTAGTAATGGCATACATATTGTTGTCAGACGTCTATCTGCTGACACATTCATTCTTCTGCATAGCTACTTGCCAAGATTATGTCTGTCAGTCCCTGTACAGATGTGCAGATGGCAGGTATCCAGCTTGGATATGTACAGGCAACCTATGCTTGACTGACACTGAGATGTCTGCCCAGCTGTGTTATAACTGGTACATATGAGAGACAACACTCTGTACACACCACATTCCATGGGTACCTCCACTAAACTACCACAGTCAACAGAACATGCTTGCGTACAGTCAGACCTCTCAAACAAGTGGGGACAAATTTCAACTAAATCAGGAATAAGTCAAGAAAAACTCAGGGACAATCAGGGACACTTTTAAAATATTAGTGCTATTTACTTGAGACATTGACAGAATCAGAGCATGGAATTCATAGGTTCATGGGTTGATACTAGGCTATTTGCCTTAGGGCATTTATAAGCCTAGCCAGAGTGTGTTTGGCTTTCGTGAAAATACACATTTTCTGAAGTAAAAGATGTTTATAACTTTTAATTATTGTCATTATTCATTAAGTGTAATTCACCACCTTTCCTCCAAAAGTCACTAGTTTTAGAAGAGATTAACAGTGACAGAGTGAAAATTTGAGTCAAAATCAGGGACATCCCTGAAAATCAGGGACAGTTGAGAGGTATGCGTATGTACAGGTCTGACAGTCAGTTATATGACATGAAATGCTGCCTACATGTCAGAAATTAGTACATTGATATGGCAGGGGGCAGAATAACAGCCATCAGATATGGGCCGAATAACTGGACATTCTGGACATTTCTGTACACTTGTGGGGTATGATTCTGCATACAGCTTACTACCACTCCCAGAATTCCAACCATGGCTGTGTCTGCTAAAAATAAAGCACTGTCCATCACAGTTGAGTATGTTATATAGGTATTTCTGTGTGTCTCTTGTCTGATTTCTGTCTATAATTCTGTAGTTTTGTATTCTGACCTTGTAATTACAACACTCTTATACAGGATTTCCTAGACAGTTGTATTATGTAGTACAGTATGGGTGACAGTAATGAATGATACCTTATTATTCTGAGTAACTTTAACACTAATAATGCCATACAATACTAGAGTAAACAGTACCAGTATAGGATATTAATCTTTTATTTTTAGGCACAATGTTCGTATCTGACAGATCTGTGGAAGCAATGTTTGTTAGCACTACCTGCATGTTGCCAGACAAATTACCAGTTTCCACATTAGTATTATGCACATGCGTCTCACTCTGTTACTGTACACATTTTGGTTACAGCTTGACAACATGGAGGTGGAGATGGGACATACTTGGCTACTTACTCTCATAACATTTTGGGGCATTACTAGAGTGACAGGTTTGTTGTTATAGCTGTCTGACAATCAGTTGTATGTCGTGTTTGCTGCCTAAACATCTGGGATTATCCCAGTGATTTGCCAGGGGGACAGAGTGACTGGCAGCAGCTATGGGTCAATTTACTGGGCATTTCTGTACACTTGTGGGGTATGATTCTGCATACAGCCTACTACCACTCCCAGGATTCGAACCATGGCTGTGTGTGCAACAAATACAACAGTTCATGTCGGAGTTGAGTGTGCTATTTGGATTTTGTTGTTTGTTTTTTTTCAGTGTTTTCTGTCTAAGTCTCTCTCAGTTGTACTATTTGAACTCTTGGATTACAACAGTCATATACAGACATTCCTACACAATTTATTTATGTAGCACAGTGTGGGCAACAGTGCTTACTACAACAGTACTATTAAGTGGTTGCAACTCTACATTACCATATGATACCAGAGTGAACACATGCAGTCCAGCAGTTAGACCTTAATTGTCAGGCTATTATGCTTTTATTTACATACAACCTATATGAGACTCTTCCTGCCCTATTCTCTGGTGTATCCAGTACATCCCTTAAACAATACAGGTTTTATATATGCAATTAACTTACTACTACTTTTAGATTTATTTCCTATGACAGTACAATCAAGAGTATTACTAATGTGCCCCATGTCACAACCGCTGCAGTCTACAGCCATGAGCTTCCTGGTTCACAGCCCATTCACCTGCCACTGTGAAAGACATAAGAGGAATATTTAGTCATACCTATCCATAATATACATGAGCTGGCAATTATTAATCAGGTAGTGAGCTGATACTTACACATGGCTGGGACATCTTCTGTCCTAACCTCTTGGATCCACTGATCCAAGAGATCCTCCTTTCTCTGTTTCAGGTCGGCATAGTGATGCCTGACCTGCTCACCAGTTTGGGGTATGCTGGTGGCACTGGTGACATCATGGACGAGACGGTTCCAGGCTTCCGCTTTGTATTCGGAACCCTGGTACTGGCCCTGCAGCAGTCTCTGGTCATGGTGTTTCACAAGGAGTCCTGCCATAACTCTGGACTCCTGAATGCCCCAGCACTGCAGCCAAAAGCACACACCCTCTCCACTTACAGACATGGTGCCTACAAGGGGAAGCTACAACCAGTTATGAGATGTATTCCTGCCTGTTGGGTTTAAATAGGGTTGGTTTCCCACACTTTGCCATGATTGGATAGTTTTGAAAATACTAAGCTATGGGCAAACCTGCTTACCTAAGGTTGGCATTGCTTAAAGGGATATACCATTGGGCAGACTGAGTTAGCTGGGCTACACATTGCTTACACCTACTAAGCTGGGCTGTGCAATGCTTAGTGTTACTTAATATTTAATTTGCATTATATTTGCATTGTGGCATTGATTTATTATTCATTACATGTTATATATGTGTTTCGTATCCATGATTCATATGTACATGCACTGTATGGGGTCCTTGTGTTTATTAGGGGATGTCACTACTTTATTACAATGACACCTCACATCTGGGCTTAATGCAGTACTCCAGTTCACATATTTATGCCCTGTAGTAGGTTATATAATATAAAACTGTATATAGATTCCTTTCACATATTCAATTTGTATTTCCTATAGTGAGGATCTGTTTGGTGATACCTCAATTTTATATAATGCTGTGATGGCTTAGTGGTTAACTACTGTGACTATAGTATACAGGGTTCAAGACCTGCAAAGGCTGTTTATTTTTTTTCTGGCCAGAACAGTAGCTGTTGCATACAGAGTGATTAAGGCACTTTTAAGCAATTGTAAGCGGGTTTGCGTGGGTTTGTGTGAAGGTAAGCAATGCTAACCTCTGGTTAAATATGCTTACAAAGTGTTAGCTTCAATATTGCTTAACCTGTGTGTACATTGCTTACCCCATGCAAACAGGCTTAAACCCACTTACTACTGCTTAAATATGCTTACTCTTGCTTACTACTGCATACTCCTGCTTACCACTGCACTAATTTAGACAGTAGTGTCTAATGGTTCTTGGGCGGCTACGGTGGTGCAGTGGTTAGCATTGTCGCCTCACAGCAAGAGGTTCTCCAGTTTTATTCTCGGCTGCAGTGACTTCTGTGCGGAGTCTGCATGTCCTCCCACTGGCTGCGTTGGTTTTCTCCGGGTGTTCTGGTTTCCTCCCACATCCCAAAAACATGATGCAGGTGGATTGGACACTCTAAATTGGCCCTAGGTGTATGTGCCATCTGTGGAAGGTTGGGCACTGCGCTGGCAACTTGACACTGTAAAACTCCACTGCCAATCATGAGCAGGCAGGTGATCTGCTGTGGCGACCCCTAGCTGGGAAAAGCCAGAAGAAGTGTCTAATGGTTCTTGAGAAGGTGGTGGACTTGGAAACTGTATGGATTTATCATTCATTACACATTTTGCCTTCCATCTGTATCCCTGATTCCTGTGTACATGCGCTGTATGGGCACTTGTGATTATCTGTGGACTTTACAACATTCTGACAATGACACCTCACATCTGCATTTAATACATTACTCCAGTTCACAAATATATGTTATGTCGTAGGTTATGCAACAAAATCAATTGATCATAAAGTGATTTGACATGAAAAATGGACAGTACTGGAGTGGGAATTGAACCAGGAATGACTACTCATAAGGCAAATGCTCTGCCCACTACACTATTACTGTATGGCTTCATTTGCATATATCTTACTTTTTATCCTCTTGCGCCATTTAAGCTGCATTAACTGTAGCTAAGCGATGGGCAAACCCATGCACCTATGGTTAAATTTAATCTGTTTTATAAAAAAAAACACTTCTTTATATTTAATGTTTTAACTATTGCTCTTGCAAACTTAGGGGGATGTTGCTGGGGGTATGCGAACACATATGAGCGGTCTCACTCATTCTTATTCATATGCTGCTGTTCTTCATTGCAGGGGCATGTATATTCTGAGAGCTTTGCTCTCAGACATGCCCCCTGCACTCGTACATGCTCTGTGTCCATTTAGAAGCTCAGGCAGCACGCCTTCATTAATATGCATGGAGCGCTGCCATCCTGCTGCTTAACAGCCACTTCCGTGCACGACTAAGCTAGTCCTGCATGGAAGGATAGTGAATCTGGGGACAGGTCTTTCACTAGAGTAGTGCTGAACCAGGGTGTAATTTGACTGACATTTGAGCTTAATCATTGCATTCCATGCACTACAAAGTAATTCTGACCAGTAATTATATTTCTAAGACATAACTTAAAGTGGAACTGTCAGTAGTCATATTTTAAGGCATAATATAAGGTATTACTGTCAAATAGCCATATTTATGTGAGTTATATAAGACAGTATCAGTCATTATTTGTACTTCTGTGGTGTGATATAAAGTAGTACTGTCCAACAGCCATAATTCCAGTGAGCACAATAAAGCAGTATTGGAAATTGGTCATACTTCTCTTGAATAATATAAAGTAGCACTGGCTAGTAATTATACTTCTAAGGAATATTATGAAAATGCAGATAACTGCAAGGGAAGCTATGTGATCCAAATTATGCTCATGGAGAACTGAGATCGGCAAACTAAGCTTAAATATTAAAGATCCATTACTGCTGTTCAGAAGCTGATAACTTAGTTCACTATAGCAAAGCATGACTGCTGCATTATGCCCCTGCAAAGTCAGCTTAGGGTCTAACTTTCAACTGTCCAGATTTTTGCAGAATGTCCAGACAGATTTTTGCCTCTTATTTTTGTTTTATTCCTCATAAAATATGTGGTTTTCTGACAAATCACTGAGGTCTGAGGTCACTAAATAATGACAGACATTTGAATTTCAGATTTCAGAAAATACATATTTGTCTAAAACCTGTTATTCTAGCAACTTCCTAAGTTTATAAAAGCAATATTTAAAATCTGTCCCTGTTTTTCACCCTTTGTCCACCCATTATTTTTAGATGTGTCTAGATTTCTTCTGGTGAGAGGTCGAGAGGTACAACTTCGACTTTCTCTGCCCCCTAGACATGGCCCTAACTTATAGCCTTTTTTTCCATAAACTCATTTGATGAATCTTCATTTTGCTACTTTCATTCCTGATACTTAAACATACAACCATTAGATTCTTCCTCCCAAGCTCAACCCCATTTACTTAACCAAATATTAAAGCATGACCCCGCTACCTCAATGTCCCCAGTTACACATGGTCTTATTAAAAAGGGAGAAAGTAAAAGCAAACTCTTTGCCCGTCCTTACCTGCAAAATACCTTCAAGCTTGGACTTTCAATCAGTGGATCTTAAAGATAGAAAATTACATGTTTTTTTTTCATTTAGCTGCCAAGTTAAAATAAAATTAAGGGAAACTCATGGAGCTGAAAATGTGAGAAGGACTTTAATAGTAATTATAATAAAGGAAATATACACCTACTTCCTGCTGTTTTTTTCTTTCATTCCTCATTCACTCCAACAGAGTTCAGGAAGTTTGCACTATAACTTCCAATAGGGGAGCTTAAGCCTTTTGACAGAATCAAATTATGTCCTCACATTTCAAACAAATATTCATATCCCTGAAATCATAGGTATTATGAAAAAAGTATAAAGGGCAAACCTTTCAGCACAAACTTTTTTTTATAGTGATAGTATTCTTTTTGTTCCAGATCTTAAACTGAATTTTATAAGTCACAGTAAACACAGTCCCCAGGATTCAGCAAGCACTGCATGGTGTGCAGGAATATTGCAAGAGCTGCTGGTGGCAATATGGTTGCCGAGAAATCCAGGAACAAGCTCCCGGCATGTGCAGGTGTGCTCTTGCACTATTCCTGCATGTACACAGTTCCTGCATGCTAATTATACCCCATTTGCAGATGAAAACCTTGCAAATGAGGTGAATTAGTGATCCAGGAAGCTGGCAGCAGTCCGTGCAGGAGTAGTGTAACCTGCAGAAATGTATTCAGCTAGTAACCAAGTACATTTCTACAAACTAGAAAATGAAGCCATGAGAGCTCCAAATAAAGGGTGTATATAATGTGCAAGGCATGCCAATGACCAAATATATGGCCATTGGAATGGAAAATAGGTTCAAAACAACAAAAAATAACTTGTATTTTTTTTGTCCAATTTCAGCCATTTAAGCGTAGGGTCGTGGTGAGCAAATGGGATCGGCCCGAAAATAAAAATAAAACCTTGAAAGAAGCTTTTTAGGCAAAGTCACAATTTTGCCATTATAGTCAATGGCAGGCAGAAGACAACAAGGCCACTGAATTGTGGTTGCTAAAGGGGAAGGCTCAGTGTTAGACTTGTAACTATGCATTAGCAATCAATTCTATGCAAATGAGGGAAATTATACTGAATCACAGATTTCCCCTCATTGCTAGCCAGCACCCAACCGTGTAGGTGCAGGAAAGCCATGGTACATGCCTAATTGTTAGCTGACATCACAGAGGGGTGTGTTAGGCATATTGCTAGCTTATTGGAGCTCTATGGCTCGCATTTGCCCTGAGCTTAGCAGAGCTAAGGAAGAGGGTATGTCTGAAACTGCCTAGCAGTGTTTACATTGCCTAAACGGGTGACACGCCATGCACCTGGTTTAAAAAAAAACAAAAATTAAACCAGGAAATAGCAGTTCCATTCACATCTGAGCATTGGGTTTAGGAGGCACAACTCGGGTCTTTAACAGGAAGGCAATGGGAAGGGAAAACAGCAGTAGGAAAGTAATTAAGGAGAACTAGCATAGCTGGCAGGTGAAATCTGTCAGAATCAGCCAATTATACAGGCGGCAGGCCAGCCCAGCATACTATTATAAACTATGCAAACATCTTTCCCTCTGTTTTTCCCACAAACTCTACACCACCGGTGTACACAAACGGGGAAATTTTACGTATCAAAAGCAACAAAATGATAGGGGCTGTTTTTGCTCTCATAAATCAACATGTGGAAGAGGCTGAGGGTGGTGAGGATGACAATGTTGACAACCAACCCACAGTGAGGAGAAAGAGAAGAGTGTACAGACTCAGGGTAACCTACCAGGGGCTACATGAGTTGGCGATAGTGGAGCCCTATATGGTGGACAGGGACCTCCTACAGCGAATTGTTGAGCTGTGCCGGCCACACCTCACACAGAGAACCAACAGAGGGGAACCCATCCCAGTGGATACCAAGGTCTGTGTTGGCTTAGGAATACTAGCCACAGGTACCTTCTAAAGCCCAACTGGGGATATCATGGGGATTTCACAGGCATCAACATCCAGGGAACTCCACCAGTTCCTGGATGCCATGTCAGCACATGCCAGTGAGCACATATATTTCCTCAACACCCCTGAGGAGTTGACTAGCAATATGCATCCCTTCCACCAAATAGCAGAATACCCTGAGGTAGTGGGTGCTATAGACTGCATGCACATACACATCAAAGCACCACCCGGTGAGCAGGGTAGAGTCTACATAAACCACAAGGGCTTCCCCTCCACCAACTGTCAGGTCATGTGTGATGCCCAGGGCATTATAATGACTGTGTGTGCTAGCAGCCCTGGAAGCTATCAAAACTCCCACATCTGGCATATGATGCAGCTGTACAAGAGATTTGCCAATGGGGACATCCCATATGGCCACCTAGTGGGGGACCCTGGTTATGCACTGGAGCTGTGGCTTATGACACCCATAAGAAATGCACACACACCCAAACAAGAACTTCATAATGAGGCACACGCACAGACCAGAATCATAATAGACCATGTGTTTGGGATGCTCAAGTCACGGTTCCAGTGCCTGGACACATACAGCGGAGCCTTGCAGTACTCACCAGCTACATGTACCCAAATTGTCATTGTATGTGCCATGCTACACAATATAATCCTGTGGAAACAGATGCAGCAGGAACAGCATAGGGCAGGGCCACACATCCCCCCCACCATTGCCAAGGCCAGCACAGCACAGAGTGACGTGGAGGTGGAACAACCTCAGCCTGCCCCTGTAGGCAGAAGAAGGTGTGCCCAGTATGCCCAGGCCTTGGCAAAGAGGCAATGCATAGCACATACACTGACATGGTAGGAACCCAGGGAATGGCACCTCTCTCTGACTCACACATACAGTAAAAGGATGCCAGACATGACACTACCTGTGCTTAACCATGTATAGGAAGTGTAATATGTGCATCCAACATAGTCAGCCCTCCAGCACCATCCTCAATACTGGCACAGCCACAAAGTAAGTCACTCTTACTATCAATTGCTGAATGTACTAGTATGTTCTCCTACCTGTATCTATGGTATGGATGTGAGCATGTAAGGGAATCGGGTAGCTGAATGGGATGGCAGGAGATAGTACACACCTATATTGGCAACATGAAATCTTTAACAAATACTGGTGTCAACATAGTAGGCAGTACTAGACAAGGTGACAAAACCCACTGGAGGACATGTGGTTGGCC
This sequence comes from Protopterus annectens, assembly GCF_019279795.1. NCBI lineage: Eukaryota > Metazoa > Chordata > Ceratodontiformes > Protopteridae > Protopterus > Protopterus annectens. The sequence goes on from NC_056730.1 coordinate 675,025,415, forward strand.
AAATGTGTGTACATAGGACACACACATGCATGTCAGTGAGGCTCACATACCCAACAGCAGTCTCAGCCAGCAGGACAGGTGTAGACAAACACAAAGAAAGGCTGTGCTAAGGCCTCTGATTGATGGCTATGGAGAACAGCCCCCCTCCAGACCTACAGAGACAGACTACAATGTGTCAGGCTGTGGGATGTTAGCTCTGAAGGTTAAGAAGTCTGAAACTGAAATGCAGGTCAATAAAACCTAAGAACTGTAGTACAGTGATATGCCTCGAGTCTGCATGATAGGTCAGAATACAGAATGAAATGGAAGCCAGCAGAGTACCTGAAATACCAGTACAGTCATAGCAAATGTTTACAGTTGTCAGGTGTGCCCCCCCCACAATCCTATGTAGAAATGTAGTAACATGTACATGTAGGTATAATAACAGTGGAGCACAGATTATCTGAGCTGGCCAAAGCAGCAGAATAGATTGTTGCACATGTACAATATGCAGGGCTATGTGCGTTAAGCTGTTGTGTGTTGTATATTGTATGAAAGTGGTCAGTATGTAGGCATGGAGGGTTGGATCCCAGTGGCCAATGACCAGTACTGTTGATGACAGGGCCAAGTTCTCACAACTGCAGTGTCAAACACAATGCATCCCAGCAAGTCACAATCAAGCAGTAATCCATACTAATTATTTGGATGTAATATCTGTCACCATCTGAAAGATGGAAATGACATGAATGCGGGCCCAGACATACAAACAGTACACAGGAGGCAGTACCCTAGACAGAGAGTGTATAATATGTTACTGTCAAATGGACACTCCTTTGGAATTGTACACAGAGGTTAGCAACACATTAGTTGACTGTGTAGTATGGAATACTGATGTAGTTTGGCCAAACAATGCAGACCACAAAAGGCACAAGTATGAAGTACTGAGAAACTGCTGATGTCCCTGCACAAGCCAGCATAAGTGGAATGTCCTGCATATATCTGTAAGTCAGCTGCAAATAGCTTGCATAGAACACATGAACCCAGCTCCCCTGTCCATCAGCCACAGGTACATCAGAGGTCATATCCCTGCTGTTGGGAATGAGTACATTATGACCTCCACCTCTGTATGGGAATAGCCACAGAATGCAGTATGCTGAAGAGGTGTCCCATGCAGGTATGTCCCTAGCTGTAAGCAGCACCCTGCCAGCATCCACACCAATGGATCAATAAGGACAGAAACTATTGACATTAACACTTTGCACACCTACCCTGTCACCCCAGGGAAATACAGTGGCTTGCAGACTGGGACTGTAGGAGTGACACAATGCACCGGGCTGCTACAGATGGCCTGCATCAGTACCAAATGCCCTACAGTCTTCTGTCAAAGGCCTGTATCTCACCCGCGCTGCCAATGTATGTTATCTCATGGACTCCCAAATAACAACATAACACATCCCACAGAACACAAATGCAAGGCTATGTTGACAAATCCCAGTAGCATGTCCACCATGTCCTACTGCATGAACTGTGGACCAACCCCTAAATACTTGGGTAGAAGCATGAATGCCATGGAGTGTGTGAAGTCTGAAACTCAGATGTGTGCGCATACTATCCCTGCCTGCAAACACAGCAATGGGTGGCTACAAACCTGCTTGTAAACCACAATGTGAAGGGGTAATGACCAGAAATATGAGCCCTGCCTCTGGGTAACCTGTGTGAATCTGTACAGCTGTGAGGTATGGCCACAGCAGGATATGGCCATACTGTCACATCAATTAATGTACAAGCATGAGATCCTCAGCCACCACAGTTCCAAGGTGCTGAACCATTTACACAGACCCATCAGCAAGTGTCTGCAGCTCACCCTCCAGAACGGCATGATTGTGCAAGAATATGTAGACTGCAGACCACAATACTGGACGCAGTTTCATTCATCTTGTGTTCCCCAAGAAATTACTGCAAGCAAATATGTATACCTGTCAGTAGTTGATGACACAAAACATCACAGTGTAAAATGGTACAGATGTCTGAATATCTCTGCTAACACCAAAACCATGTAGCAGAAGCAGCACAGACACAATTAGTTACAGTATCCCACTATCCTTTTCCCATTGTGACCCCATATTGTCAACCAATCTACAGGTATCCTGCAGAAACAGGTTGCTAGCTGTAGGTGTAGAATACAAATGCCTGCACTGGAGTACAACCTACCTGGAATGGATTCATACATTTAATACAGAAGGTCATACTGGGCATGCTGCCACACTTAGAGAAACAATGACCGTGTCTGACAACAAAATACTGAAAGGTCATACTGGGCATGCTCCCACACTTAGAGAAATGAAGCCCATGTCTGGAAACAACAGTGGACTATACATATCTGTCAGTCACAAATGTTTGTGCACACACTCCACATTGGACACCAGTCATGCTTTGCACACAGATCAGATAGGAATGCACACATATATCCAAGGACAACACACTATAATAGGCCAAACATACACATACATAGATGTGTAGAAGATAGTGACAGACAGTGACAAAGAGCATCCCATCACGAGGCCTGTCCAACCCAGAATACATCCAATTGGCCAATACCACATGATGTGCAAATGTCTATCACTATAGACATTTGCTTCTGGTAGCCCTCAGCACTATAGTGTCTGTGGTGCTTGTGATAACTGGGTAACATGACTGTACAACTCATTATTCATCTAGCAGTTGTATACACATTCCTGTCAAATGTAAACCTGTGTGTGACTGAGTGTTGTGTGTGTGCTTCCAGACGAATGGTTTATGGCCCATTCACATACACTGCACTCCCCATTGCCCTACGTTGGCAGGCCTACTGATGTCATTCGCCTTGAAATACACTATAAGCTGCTATAGTTTGATGTACTAATTATATATGAGTTCTAATTCCATACATGGCAAGTATGAGATTGTGGGTGGGTGTAGAGATTAATGCTTTTGTGGCCAGTCACTACACTTTCCATTGCCCTACTTTGGCAAGCCTGCTGATGTAATTCATCTTAAAATACACCTTTGGTGAAGGGCTAGTCCTATAAGCTCCATGGTGCGTGCAGTAACTGTGTAATGTTATAGTGTGATGTACTAGTTAGGTAGGAGTTCTAATTCCAGACATGGCAACTATGAGACTCTGTGTGTGTAAATGCATCAATGCTTTTTGAGGCCAGTCACAGTCACTAAACTTTCCATTGCCCTATTTTGGCAAGCCTGCTGATGTCATTAACCTTGAAATACACCTTTGGGGAAGGGCTACCCCTATAAGCTCTGTGGTGCACATTATAACTGTGTAATGCTATAGTGTGATGTACTAATTAGATAGGAGTTCTAATCCCATACATGGCAACTATGAGACTATGGGTGTGTGTAGAGATCAATGATTTTGTGGCCAGACACTACACTTCCCATTGCCCTACTTTGGCAAGCCTGCTGATGTCATTCATCTTGAAATAGAACTTTGGGGAAGGGCTAGTGCTATAAGCTCTGTGGTGCGTGCTGTAACTGTGTAATGCTGTAGTGTGATGTACTAGTTAGGTAGGAGTTCTAATCCCAGACATGACAACTATGAGACTCTGTGTGTGTGTGTGTGTGTGTGTGTGTGTGTGTGTATGTAGGGATTAATGCTTTTGAGGCCAGTCACAATGACTACACTTTGCATTGCCCGACTTTGGCAAACCTGCTGATATCATTCACCTTGAAATACACCTTTGGGGAAGGGCTTGCCCTATAAGCTCCATGGCGCATGCTATAACTCCATAATGTTATAGTGTGATTTACTAGTTAGGTAGGAGTTCTAATCCCAGACATGGCAATTGTGAGACTCTGTGTGTGAGTGTATGTGTTTTTAGGGATCAATGCTTTAGAGGCCAGTCACTACACTCTTCATTGCCCTACTTAGGCAAGCCTGCTAATGTCATTCACCTTAAACTACACCTTTGGGTACAGACTACCCCTGTAAGCTCTGTGGCATGCGATATAACTGTGTAATGCTATAGTGTGATGTACTAGTTAGACAGGAGTTCTAATCCCTGACATGATGACTATGTGCATGTGTATGGATCAATGCTTTTGAGGCCAGTCACAGTCACTACATTTTCCATTGCCTTACTTCAGCAAGCCTGCTGATGTCATTCACCTTGAAATACATTTGGGGAAGGGTTAGCTCTATAAGCTCTGTGGTGCATGCTATAGCTGCATAATGTTATAGCGTGATGCACTAGTTAGGTAAAGGTTCTAATTCCTGACATACCAACTATGAGATTCTGTGTGTGTGTGTGTGTGTGTGTGTGTGTGTGTGTGTGTGTGTGTGTGTGTGTGTGTGTGTGTGTGTGTGTGTGTGTGTGAAGGGATCAATGCTTTTGAGGCCAGTCACATTCACTACACTGTCCATTGCCCTATTTTGCCAAGCCTGCTGATGTCATTCACCTTGAAATACACCTTTAGGAAAGGACTATCCATATAAGCTCCTTGGTGCATGCTAAAATGGTGTAATACTATAGTGTGATGTACTAGTTAGGTAGGAGTTCTAATCCCATACATGGCAACTGTGAGACTATGTGTTTGTGTGTGTAGAGATATTTTTTTTGAGGACAGTAACAGTCACTATACTGTCTATTGCCCTACTTTGGCACTGCTGTTTATATCTTTCACCTTGAAATACACCTTTGGGTAAAGGTTAGCCTTATAAGTGCTGTGACATTTGCTATAACTCTGTAATTATATAGTGTGATGTACAAGTTAGGTAGAAGTTCAAATTCCAGACATGGCAATTATGAGAATATGTGTGTGTGTCTGTGTGTGTGTGAAGGGATCAATGCTTTTGAGGCCAGTCACAGTCACTACACTATACATTGCCCTACTTTGGCAAGCCTGCTGATGTCATTCATCTTGATATACACCTTTGGGGAAAGGCTAGGCCTATAAGCTCTGTGGTGTGTACTATAACTGCATAATGCTGTAGTGTGATGTACTAGTTAGGTAGGAGGTTTAATCCCAGACATGCAACTGTAATACTTTGTGTGTGTTTGTTTGTGTGTAGATATCAACACTTTTGAGGCCAGTCACAGTCACTGCACTTTCCATCGCCCTACTTTGGCAAGTTTGCTGATGTCATTCACCTTGACATACACCTTTGGAGAAGGGCTAGTTCCGTGGCACTTGCTATAACTGTGTAATGCAGTAGTGTGATGTACTAGTTAGGTAGGAGTTCTAATCCCAGACATGGCAACTGTGAGACTCTTTGTTTGCTTGTGTGTGTGTAAAGGGATCAATGCTTTTGAGGCCAGTCACAGTCACTATACTGCCCATTGCCCTACTTTGGCAAGACTGCTGATGTCATTCACCTTGAAATACAAATTTGGGAAAAAGCTAGCCCTATAATCTCTGTGGCACGTGCTATAACTATGTAATGCTATAGTGTGAAGTGCTAGTTAGGTAGGAGCTTGACTCCCAGACATAGTGACTCTGAGACTCTGTGTGTGTAGAGATCAATGCTTTTGAGGCCAGTCACAGTCACTACACTTTCCATTTCCCTACTTTGGCAAGCCTGCTGATGTCATTCGCCTTGAAATACACCTTTGGAGAAGGGCTAGCCCTGTAAGCTCTGTGGCATGTGCAGTAAATGCAGTACACTGTAGTAACAATATATAGCTAGGTAGGGGTTTGAATCTCAGTACTGTCAAGTGTGTGTTTGTCATCAGTATTTGTGGGGAAGTAGCTGTTGTGTAATAACAGGACTCATTGTGGGGTGGATTTTGCAAATTTCTTATGTTGAGAACCTACTATATGTTACAATGTCCACCTTACAAGGACAACAGATGTCAAACAGCAGAGAGGCTGGTCTAGACAATCCATATCTTTACATGTGACATTATGGATTGGGGGACAATATAGACAACCCAGAAAACATTTTCCACCCATGTCTCATACACAAACACACTTGGCTAGGCAACAACCACTATATTGGTAGTTCCCTGCATATTCCCCACAGATAGTAACCAGGGTGTGACTGCAGTGGACTACAGAGGACATGGCACCCTGTTCCATCCCTACAATAGGCAAATAATTGCTTACAGTGGTCCTTTGCTATGTTCCCCTACTGGACACCTGCAACAACTGTAGAGTCAGCAAATGTAACCCACAAAGGAAATACCATGTCTTATACACATGCCCTATATGGACAGATGCCACTAACACCAGTGAATACTTGTATTATGCTGTCAATGTAGGTGCAGTATCAACCTCAGTTCCATAGCCAGTTCTCACCACATGAGCTCAGGCATTCCACATCAGATGATAATAATCTGTCCGCACAACATGCCCCAGACACCCCAGGTACACTTCCCCATGTCACAGAACATGCATGTGGGACATGTGCACAATGCAGACACTGTCCATGTTATGGAATGTAGAACACATACATGGCAAGCATTGCACAGCACTGGCCACCTACAATAGTAACCCAAATGAGTAAATGGTGAATACAATACCCACCTGTGTGGGCCAATCCAGGGACTACACCACTGAGCCACACTGTAGACCATTGTCATATGGCCTGATGCCAAGGTATACCCTTTGCCTAGTCTTGTACAGCCTTCTGGCACAGTCAACTACTACACACCTGTGAAGCAATGAACACATGCATGTCAGTATTGGCAAATCTGTGCCTGTGTGTATGGAGATTAATGATTTGGAAGCCATTCACACTCACTAGACCTCCCATTGCCCTACTGTAGCATGCCTTCTGATATCAGTCACCTTGACATTCCCTTTACCCATATATCAGCCTGATAACCTCTGTGGTGCATGTGATACATATGTAATACTGTAGTGTAGAAAACTAGTTAGTTAGGAATTCTAATACTGACCCTGCCAACTGTGATAATGTGTGTGAGTCCCTGAGAGAGTGTGGGTGTGTCTTCCTTGACACCTGCTTTTCTGGACAGGCACATGTGCTACACTTACCTTATCCCTCCTTTATCACTGTTGCTGATGTCATTCACCTTCAAAGATACCTTTGGACAGCTCTCCAACATGTAAGCTCTGTGCGCATGTAATAACTGCATAAAAATGTAATAGCAATACATAGACAGGCAGGGGTTTGAAACCCCATACTGGTAAGTGTGTGACACAAACATGCTTAGCTCTTACTCTCCTACCCCCATCCTTTCTTACTTTGTCTCTGTCTGTCTCTCTCACTCCCTCTCTGGTGGATGTGGAAAAGTACACCTGTTTTGCTTATGCAGCAGCTTGGGTTTTGTAAGTGATGCTCATGATCGCTGATGGCCTGTGCATGAATTGCCATCCCCCACTAGCTGACTGCATGTGGAACAGTTGTGGTAACATTCCCATACTCCTATAACTAGGAACATTGTGTGGTTGTTGGTGCTTTTCATTCACTGTGAGCAGGACTTCATGTCGGTGTTTGGCAAACAGCATCGCAGAGGGTAGTAGGATATACCTCTTACAACATACACTGTGGAGACAAGCCAAAAAACAGGAGGGGGATGTTCCAGACATGAGGATAGAATGTAAGTCTTGCTCTTCTACATTTGAAATAATGTTGATTTAACAGGGTTTGTGTAGATATGGCTGGTCTACATGATTTAATATCTGTCATGACGGTGTTATGTGGTTGAGGAAATTCTCACCTGTAGGGCTATCTGCAGACTGGCCAGTGTTTGGAGTCTTACATGTGTTGTGTTACTCACACATGTCCTATCTTTAGAAATACAGTAGCATACTCTGAGGATTACAGTCAGTACATGGTGACAGCCATGTGAGTTACTGACGTCACATTCCTCAGAAGACATATGTCGCAACAAACCCTGTTACACCGGTAAATGTATGAGTTTATCACAGCAACATGTCAATATTGGCCCTGTGTTTGTCTCCTTTGTACATATGTCATGCAGTAAGAGGTGCATATGTTCAGTACATCATTATTTACTGACATCATACCTGATAACAAGCCAGTGAGATATCATACTGCTAGACATGTTATGTGTAGTAGGGCTTATATTTGAGGACAAAACCTAGACATTCTGTTGTAGTGTGTACAGTAGTGAGGTCTGTGTACTTATGGTGATTGTCGACAGAGTGTGTATTGTGAATATGTACCTTGGCCTGTAAACAG
>NC_056730.1:675036054-675156054 GCF_019279795.1 Protopterus annectens
AGTTGATGTCTGTCTGTCATCTGTACAGATGTGCAGATGTTGGGACTCCATCTTGACTGCATAGAGGCAATCTATGCTTGAGTGACAGTCACATGTCTGGCCAGCTGTGTTATGAATGCCACAGCTAGGAATCCACACCCTGTATGCATCACATGCCATGGATACCTCAACAACACTACCACAGTCAACAAAACATGCTTAGGTAGAGGTATCCACGACAGACACTGACCATGTTATGTAATACATGTTGCATACATGTCAACTGGAGCACCTCACTGACCGTCTGCAAGAGGCAAGCAGATGATTGGATATTGCATGTAACTCTCACCCTGAGGATCACCCCTGTGGTATCTGTTGATAGATGGCCTGCTGGCACATGGCAGGTGGCATGATACCACTGTACACACATCCCCTACACTTCCCATCTCTCCATGGCCAATAGCCTGGTACACTCCTATGAACACCTGCACTGATGGACCCCAGTACTGACAAATGTGTACATGTGCATTACTGAGAATAACAGTGTCTGTGTATTTGTAGACCTGTAGTTAATAATACCCTGACATCCTTCACACTCACCACACCCCCCATTGCCATAGTTATATGTGGCTGCTGCTGTACTGGACATTACATGTACCTTGTCACACTCTTCACCCTAAGGGCTACCTGGGGCTTGCAGTACCAGCACAACACTATTGTACAAATGGGTTGATAGGCATGGGATACCTTCTGAGTTCTGGCAGGCATGTGTATGTGTGCAAGTGTGCAAGTGTGTACATTTGTAGGATACAGCATTCTGAGGCCACATTCTCTTAATACAATATGCCTTGCTACACAGTATTGGGGATAGTCATGTTGCTGACCATAGGAGAGCCATGACAATGCATCACCCTACTATCCCTGTGGCAAGTGCATTAGATGCCTATCCCTGAGGTAGCACTCTTGGGATAGACAAGGGGTTGTTTTGCAGTCCTAGTCAATGTGTGATGGTGGGTATGTCAGAGTATTAGCATGCGTTTCAGTGCATACAATATCCACTGTGGGTTGTGGGTGCTGGATACACTGTCTTTAAACCATGGTACCCCCAGTACATGTCCCATGTTCCACTGTATGGGGACCACTGTCACCATCAACCATACAAGTAACTGATAACACTATCCAGCCCAGTTATGCATGTGCTGTGTGCAGCTGATCTGTAACAGAATGGGCACACTGACAAGGTAGTTAGCACTGATAAGCCCAGATCTCTCAGATGTGTGTATGGCTGTTATGTGTTTGTCAATGTATATATGACAGTATGTCACACTGTGTATTGTCCATAAACAACCAGTACATCCTCCATTATCATACTGTACAGGGCCTGGGGATGTCCTTCACGTAACATGTAACCTGGAACACACCTCATCCTAAAAGCTGTGTGGTGTGTGCAATTAAGGCCACACACATCAGTAGCACTACATACCTAGATAGGGGTTCTAGTCCCAGTGTTGCCAAGTAAGAGTGTGTGTGTATGTGAAGGAATCTACTTCCATTTGCAGACTATATATGCCCCAGGAGGTCATCTGTCTGAGAACTGCCTGGCAAAAGTTTACATTTCACAGGTATCATCTTGTGGAAATACATTCCATCACAACTAGTGGTAGATGTGTAAATGCCCTGTTCCCCACTGTATAGGTGTACAGTGATACTGGGGTTGGTATATATAGCTGGATGTGGCTCTTGTGGACACAGCCACCATAATTACAGTTACTGTTGAGTGTATCCCCCATGTAGCTGGCTGTAATACTATACAGTTCATGTTAACAGGTTATGTAGTTGTGAATCACAAAACCTGCAGTTCTACAGCACCTCACACCCTCCAAATGGTAGGGCTGTGCCACCCACACCAGCACACCTATGTTTACCGAGTTGAGGATTGCACTACATTGGGGAAGGGGACATATACCCTGCCAGTACCATCATCAATGACATTAAAATAGCAGACTGCTTATCTTCCAATGTGTTGTTGTGCCTATTCTGTCTTGATGGAACTACCTAGGCCCAAATAGGTTCCTTGCACAGGTACATACATCCATGTGTACAGTATTCTGTGTGCATTGCATCAACATCAAAGCTTCTGTGTGTGTTATACAAAAAACATGTAGTGTGTATCACCCAGTACACTTACCATTGTCCACTGTAGAAGGGCTGCTGACATCAGCCACCATACACTCACCTGTATACACCCCCAGACCTATCAGCCATGTGGCACATGCAGTAACTTTTATACAGACCTGTGACATGTGATCACCTGTACCCAGGATATGGCACAGCCAAGGTGTCACCACAGTGCCATACCCCTTGTAGGATACAACAGCAGACCATCCTCCTGCTGGCACATGGACACCTACAACACAAAAGAAATACATTATGGAGACCACAATCACTCAGTGTTAATAACAGCTATAATGCATCATGGCTGGACAGCTACACTTCCTGACATGTAAGGATTAATCTTTACTACTGACAACATGTTACACACCATTACATTGGTACACCGCAGTACTGTCACCCTGTGTATCAGAACCATATTAGCCTGTCCCTGCATCGATTTTATTGATGACAGGGATGTGGCACAGGTATCATCATATGCACAGGGTGTGTTGTTGGTTTGCCAGAGACCTAGGCTGAGCCATACATTTGGCACCATGTGTGTGTGTGTGAGGGGGGTTTAATTATTAATTGGGCTGTTGAGATATGGTGTGTGTAGGTATGGGGTTGCCCTAGCTGTGCTGGTAATGTGTGTGTGCATGCATGCACACAGTTATGTCATGTAGCTGTCCTATACAGGGGTTTGTTGAACAGCTGCAGACCATACCTGGCATGGTGTGCAGTTCACTGTCTCTGGCCATGGACACGAGAACTGTGCCTGCCAGGGGTTCCACAGGTACCACCAGGTACAAGCCATGATATGGTACTCTCCCCTGATGATGGCATATGTCCGCTGGATCCAGGTCCCTCTTGGGACTGGCCAGGGCCATGCGCATATGGGCTGCTGTGGTGTGGTGTGGATAGCACCCCCCTGCAGTGCTGGGGCTAGTACTGCCACTACAGGAATTGCTTTGAATTCTGTCATGTCCACGTTGACCTCCAGCTGTTGCTGGCCTACATCCAGATGGCCATTGCACTACTCCCACCATATGCTCAAGTACAGACATTCCACATTTAAGGATTCTCACTATCTCACCCAACCTTCTATCCATGACCTCTGCAAAATAACGGTGGGCACCTGCAAGATCATGGATGTTGTCAATAGCTGAATGAGTAGCCCTCTGCAGCCTCAGACCCTGTCTGGCGTACTGTTCCATATATGCCTGCACCTCCATGATGGCCTGAAACATGCATCTGGTTGCACCAGATGTGGCACCTCTGCCAGGGGCATGATGACCAGAAGCCCTCCTACAAGCACCCCTGTACATCTGCCTATGTGGTACCCTACCAGACTTCCAGCTATGGCTGCTGTGTCCAGACACATGTGCCATAGATACCACACTGTCCCGTACCATGCCACAAACCACCAACTGTCCCTCAGCTATGGCCACTGGTGATGGGGTACGTATAGGCAATGTGACTGTGTGCAGGGATGGGGTGGATAACAGTGGGATGTCAAATGATGGCACAGCTTCAGCCCCTGACAACCTTGCCTGTGCCTCACCACACCTATCATCACTATCAGTGTCTGTATGAACACCAACATGAGATTGCCTGCAGGAGGGACCCTGATCCACACCTTGCCACCTGTGAGAGGAAAACAAGAAATGCACTTCAAGATCTGTACATCATTGCTTAACAGTACACACACACACACACACACACACACACACACACACACACACACACACACACACACACACACACACACACACACAAACATTCCACCATACTACTTTCCTGTCCCTGAGTTTACAAAATGTCCCTAGTTTTTTTCTTTTATTTTCCCCATCCTGCATCAATCTTGAATTATTACAGTCAATAACACCAATCATTAATGTATCATTCTTCTAATTGCTCAGAAAATGATCACAAAACATGACCTGTTACTCCATTAACTCTTTAACTTGATTGGAGTAATTTTTTCAAAGACTCCCTGATGTCATCAAGTGTTCATCTGGTTTTGTCCAGAAGTCTTGAGCATGGCCCCCATATGTTATGGGCTACTACAGTTAGTCAATAATGCCACACACTGGAGTTTCATACTTAACTATTCTTCAGTAAATGCAAGATCTGTTGCTCTATTAACTTTTTATGTGGACTACAGTAATATTTGGAAACACTCTCTGGTGTTGTCTAGTAATTCCCCAATGCCTCTTTAATGATGCATACTTGGGTATTCTTTCACCTTTCTGCTGATTGCAATTAAAAAAGTATCCCTGGTGTCTAGTTTTCCCTCCCAATGCATATTTCATGCTGCAGACTTTATTTTTCTATCAGCTTTCCTGTGATTACATTTCAGAAAAGTATTCCTGGTATCTAATGTGTCTGTCCATTTCCATCTACTGCATGGTTTCTAAGGGAAGTTAAGAGGTATGAACAACTCCACACTCACACATGTGCATACATGGCACACACACAAACACACACACACATACACATTCTACATACATCAACCCCATCCACTCCACCAGATAGCACTTAAAGACAAATTTGCCACCCTCCCCACACACACACTTATAGGTGAAGTTGCACAAAGATATTACACACAGGCCTCTCATTACCCATCTGTCAATGTGAATGGCATATGGCACACAACTGCATGCAATGCAGCTATAATCAGTCCATGTTACCAACATTATACACCTTTGTGATGTATGTGTTGTGTTAGAAGGTGATGCCCCTTCCCCTGGAACACACTGCATCCATGTACACAGTATTGCTGTGCACCTTTTCGGCACCCTGGCATGTACTGTGCACCATACGTCACAGGTGTATACACCATTGCTGAATGTGTATACCTGTGTCAGTTATGTTTGCTCTGCTGCACACAGACCCTATGTGTTTGTCCGACACATACCTGGGATGATATGTGGACAGATGTCATTTGTGAATGATTTATGTCTGATTTACAGATCTCATCATCAGCGGTCCATGTATGGCCAATAAAATACAATTACACTGATAACCTTCAAACCTTACCATGGCTATGGGGAGTGTACACACCCTTATTGATATAGCACCCTCTTCCCTGGTATGCCATGGGGCCACATTATTGCATATGTTAACATTACATGAACCTGATATGTGACATATGACCTATGTAATCAAATGCAGTATCAAACAAATGTGTTAGGTGTGTAGATGCTGATTGAGATGCATACAATTTGTGGGTGCATATGTGTGCATGCCCTTATCATGATGGTTTGTTGCACCAACTGTTATGTGTACTACAGCAGTCACTATTCCTGGAAGGGGTATACTAGCATGGGCCATCTGCATTTGCCAGTATTTGGTCACTCTGCCCTAAAAATGTCCCCAACTCTGCATGGCAAGTCAGCTCATGTGCACAACCTTTGGAGGTCACACAGTGCCATCACTATTGCTGTGGAGTTAGGGTTAGGTCTGCCACAATTCATGACCTTGACTGTGTGCAGATACAACCATTTTTAGCGAGCTTTGGATCTCTGCTTCAGTGCATTGTTGTGTTTCATGATGACACCCCCTCCCCATCCTCAGCCTTTTTGCAGATGCTTGACAACTTTGGCCTACACATGTGTGTCAATTTGCAGTGTCCCATCTCTGAACACCATGTGTATCAGCCTAGTCCCTGCTAATGAATGACAAACATACAGGTGTACACTAGCACCAGCAAGGTATAGATGGGGATGGTGGGCCTTAGGAGGGGTGAGGTTTTGGTTGTGCAGCACATGTATCTTAATTGATACTGTCTGTAGGTTTCCAACTTGGTCTTGGTACAAAAGTACATGTGGCAATGCATGCCTTTGGGGGACTTTTGATGTTATGCATACACTTCCTGTAGACAGCCCTGGCTGGTGTTTCCTGTGGGACAACTGTCCCATCTGATTACCCTAACCCATGGGCCACACTTATGCAGAGTCCAGGCAATTTCTGACACAGGTACTGCACAGCCAGTACTTGCTAGACATTCCTGCAACTCCCTCAGTGCTGTAGCATGTTACTATGCAGCCTGCATGAACAGTTTGTAACATGTGTTTTCATCTGTCTTGGATGGTCATCTGTTTATTTTCTACATTAATCCTGTCCCATACATCCTCGCCACATACATGACTGTCTGCACTGTTTGCCATGGTATATGCAGTGGTTAGTTAAGGCTATGTGTCCAACTCCTGGGTGCTACCTGTTGGGTATAGGGTCCATTCCATGGCTTGTAAGATGTGTGAAAGCCACGGCTGCCTCTGTTGCAGGTAAGTGGGTACATTTGAGGGCCAAACGTCTTGACAGTAGATCATTTCTTGGTGTGACATTGAGGACGTGTACTTGCTGGAAGGTCCATACTCATGAAGAGTGCACACTGTCAGTACATCAAAAGCTGCTTCCACAATATGTTATTTGGAGTGTATGCACACATATGCTTCCAGTGTTTGCGAAGGTATACATTCCCCATATTTGCTGTCCTAACATAGGATTCCATATTACACATTCATTGCTCATGTTAGGACCACATTGCAGGTTGTAAGGGTTGTAGAATGTAGTATTGTGATATGCCCTTGTGTAGATCTATAACAGTTGCCATTGTAATAATGGTATATACACTGTTGTAGCACTGTATAAGGGTGATGTTTCAGACATGTCCCTACTGTAGGCCATTAGTCCCAACATTATGCTCATCTCTATGCACACATTTTGCAATAACAGGTTGTTAGTTATATTTCAGGACTCTTACATACCCTTCTGATATGCCACCATGGTGACCACTGTGATGCACTGCAGTTAACAGCAACAATAAGTGAACATGTACAACATGAATTATGGGTAGGTGTGTTAAATGTATGCATGGAATATACCATGGCCATAACATGGCCGGTGTATTGGAAAACCTGAACAAACACCATACTCACCAGCTATGGGCTGCTGCCCCAGAGGTATACCAGAGGGACCTACAAAGTTGTGTGAGAGATGTAATTTCAGTAGCCACACCTGTGGTATTGGTACTGGGTGGGAGCAGCATTACAGTACATCAACAGCACAAGCCCACAATACTACAGATTATGCACATCTGTTTATTACTACAACACAGCAACAGACTATATATTTATTTCATCTCACACATGCATGATTAAACTCTACAGATTTATATGGATACACAACAGTAGTCTACTGATGTGCCCAGTGGCCTTACCTGCATGCTCCTCATCCATTGTGTGGGTAGCACCCACCTCCACAATCCTCTCTGCCAGGGCTTGTGTTTGCTGGTGGGCAGGTGCCCCAAGGCTGACAAGGAGCTCCTCAGCATGTGTCAGAGGGGGCTGGATGGCATGAACCACCCTGTGGCAAGGTGGTCCGTCCTAACTACAGCAGCATGCTGAAGGGCATGGCAGAGTATATCAGTGCACCGTTGTCTGACCTGCTCATAACTGTGGTTATGCAGGCAGACATCGTTTACCCTGTGGACAGGATAGTTCTACAGGGTGGTCCTCACCTCCAGATCATGGGCTGTACATCCAAGCAGGGTTTGATAGTGCTGCACAAGATATGTAATGGTGATGTCATTTGTTTGCGTGTTTGTTTGTGTTTTCTCTCTCTCTCTCTCTCTCTCTCTCTTGCCCTTTCTCTCTCTCTATGTCTCTCTCCACTACAGGGATTGAGCTGCTTTGAATAGATTGCAGCATGGATTTTGTAGGTGATGCACATGATCAGGTGATGGTCTCTGCACCAAACAGTGTTTACCGCTTGCTACCTGCATGAAGCCAGCTGTGTAGTACTTCCAGTTGCCACTGTCATGGCAAACCACGACTATAAATTACTAAATCATGTGGGCGTTGTCCCTTTACCTTTCCTATATGGAGGCCATCCTTCCTGTGTGTGGGCAGCAGTGTTACAGACAGCACGTAGTAATACCTCTTACAACAGGACTTGCAGACACAGGCCAACTACATATTTGTATAAGGTTCCAGACCTACAGACAGTGTGAGTAGTGTTGTAATATGCATTGTATACCACTAAGTTTACAGGGTTTGTGTGTACATATTAATTTAGCATGGAATGCAGCCCGTCTGCATAGCTCTCAAATGTGGGCCTATCCACATGATGGCCAGAGGATTGGCTGTTATGTTTTGTCTGTTCACCACACAAGTCTTGTCTCAGATATATCACTGGCATTCTGTCTGTTGAGTGCTATCAGTACATGGCTACATCCATTTGTGTTTCTGACTTCATATTCCTGAATAAGGGTATGTTGCAACTAATACTGTAACACCAGCAACTTTCACAGTGTATAACAACAATATTGCAAATATGGCCCTGTGTTCCAGCCTCTGTCCTCCACCTATACACCAGGCTTTGTCCATATGTCATGCAGTAAGAGGTTGTTAAGTAGTGGCCTATCATTATATCGTTCTGGCATTCCTGCCATCATTCCAGTGATGTTGTGGACCCCCACACATATTGTGGGGTAGTGTCCATATATATGTGGCCTACAGCTGGCCAAAACATGTGTGTCCTTGTACAGTCCAGCAGTCAGTGTATATAACACTGTTATATGCCCTTGTAAGTCATTCTATGAGGGAAGGGTATGCGCCATATATACCCTAGGCTGTTACAACATGTGAGGGATATCAGTAGTAAGACACCTTAAGGTATATGGATGTACATTTTCAAACATTTCACCTTGGGAACATTGGTGGGCTAGTGCTTACTGTCTTACAGGCAGTTCTGTTTGTCAGTGTGATAGTGATGTTTTAAGTTAAGCATTGTTATGTAATAGATACATCTTCATTGTGACAACTTAATTCTTTTCCCCCTAGGGGTTGTGTACAGAGTGTAATTGGAGGCTGCTGAACTACATCTGCATTACTTACTGTTGATTGATTCTTATCTTCTGGGCCAGTGTTTCTTTACTGTTGTACTACTTGAAGGCCTTGGGCTGGACAGCGACATATGTTATGCTTTCAGATTACTGTATAAAATGTTTTGCTTGAGAGTTGCATTACTCAGTTAGTATGTATTTCAAACACCTAACTGCTATATGATATGGCATATACAACTGAAATAGTACACAAATAAACATTTCTATGTATGCAAACTTGTGTGTGGTGTCATATCTATGGCTTCTCTGTGGGTATATGTTTCATGCAATAATTGAGAGAATCAAACACTGTCCATTTTAAAAGGTGGCAACTGTAGGAATACTAGCTGTTCAATATGCTGTGCACCCTGTAAATATGTATCTTCCTATACATATATATATGTAGTAATATATGTATATGCGTGTGTATGTATATATATCTATATCTATATATATATATATATATATATATATATATATATATATATATATATATATGCGCATATATACGTGTGTGTGTGTATGTGTATCATTGGAATGCTTACTGCTTCCACATTGTACTTTCCCTGTGGTAGAGAGACTGCTCTGCATGATATCTTATTGATACTATCCTGATATCGTACAGTTGAGATTGATTACTGTTAACTTCTTGTGGCTATGTTGGGTAGGGTCCTGGGTATGAGACTTGCAAGTGTTGGTGTTGTGTTGTAAGGCAGATCTGTTTGGCTGTGGAGGAGGGGATGATATCAATAATTACAAAACATATTAAATTGGGCCCCCTCACCCCCATTAACAGTGCCTTTTAATATTTATGTATATATATATTTCTTAACATTGACACCAGAACATATAAAACCCAGAACATCTAAAACACATAACACTGAATTTCAGAACATCTAACAGTACAAATCACATGAAAGTAATATCCCCTCCATGTATGACATATAATGACACCAAACTACCAAACACAGTTTTTACTATGTTTCTGCAGGGGGACTTGATACAGTGGGGTTAGGAAATTAACTTTTTCCTACTGTAGTGCGATCTTGGAACTGGTATATTTAATTTACGGGGGGATGTGGGGGCAGAGCCCGCCACATGGGCGATGCAGGGGGCAGCGCCCCTGCAGAAACATAGTAAAACATGTATTTGGTAGTTTGGTGTCATTATATGTGTAGGGGATGTTATTTTCTTGTGATTTGTATTGTTAGATGTTATGAAATTTGATGTTATGGATTTTAGATATTTGGGGTTTTAGATGTTCTGGTCTCAATGTTATGAAATTAGATGTTATGGGTTTTAGATGTTTCAAAGTAGACCTATATATATATATATATATATATATATATATATATATATATATATATATATATATATATATATATATATATACACACACACACACACACACACACACACACACACATACATCTACATATATAAATACATTTTCTCTCTACACACACATACATCTACATATATAAATACATTTTATCTCTACTGTTGAATGACTGTGCTGAATGATATGTTTGAGAAAACATTAGAGTTATTGATATCTCATCTGGCTTAGTGTAAAATCGCTGTGGTGTGTAGAGTCCTGGGTTTGAGACTTGCAAAGGCTGATTATCATGTTGCTGAGCAGAACAAGGGTTGTTAGATACATAGTGACTAAAGCACTTTTAAGCAGTTGTAAGTGGGTTTGTGTGACAGTAAGCAATGCTAACTTCCGGTTACAGTTTCTTATACTCAGTTAGCTTTTCAATTTCTTAACCTGTGTAGGCATTGCTTACCTCTACGCAAACAGGCTTAAACCCACTTACTGCTTCTTAAAAGTGCTTACTCCTGCTTACCCCCTCGCTAATTTCTTTGAAAGAAAAGAAAATGGGGTGATAGGAAAGTGGTGAAAAAGGGGTACAACGAGGGAAAGACAGTAGGGAAAATAGTTACGGATGTGCAGGATGGGTGTAGGGAAGATGCATAGCTGCCCATTTCTTCTACAGCAACAGCTGTGCATATACACTGAATTTGGAGGTAGATTTGGGCACTCAAACACCTGAGAGAGGGGTGAGGACAACAATAATATGTTGTAAAGCCAATTAGACCAGATTACATGTGTCCAGTGGACACGTGTGCAAAATGGACAGCTATGTACAGGGCGAGATTTTTGGGGGGGGAACAGATTGCCCTTTTTTACTTTTTTTAAGGTGAGAATTGGATGTTGGGGAAGGATAGTAGGTATATTTGGGGAGGTAGGTTGGGTAGGATGACAGACAAGACAGCATACAGGGGCAGTAAATGACACATGTGGGGGTAAACACATTGGATGGGGAGGGGTGTTTGGATGTCAGAAGCCCAAGAGCCCCCAAATGGAAACAGTTGGACTGAGGACCCCACCAATGGGCAGTCACCACTACACCTTCACGTCCCCAAAGGTGGCTGTGCTGAGGGCTGGGAAGGAGGGGCAGGCTGACCCTCTAAATGCACCACACAGCCCTCAAGCTGGCATAGCTGATCTTCAAACTCCCTGCGGAGCTCACTACGCACCAGACCCTGGACCTGATGATGGGTGACAGTTTCCTGTCTGCTCCTGCTCCCGGGGGGGGGGGGGAGCCTCATCCCCTGAGGCAGTTCCACCTTAAGGTGGTGCAAGACCAGTGGATGAGGAGGTCCCGGGTGGGCACAGATGTGCTGGTGCTCGGTGCCATGGCCAGATGAGGTGGAAGATGTGTGTCCACTGGGCTCGGCCTTCCCAAACGTGTTATGGTGCTGCAATTTTAAAACATATGTGGGTTAGTAATAGTCAACACATTCCAGGATTAGGTATAACAGCATGAATAGATATTCCCATTAACCCAAAACACCAGATATGAAACACTTGCATAGCAAACAGAACACATGCATATATGGAACCACAGTGGCCATTACAACAGCATGCAGGTTATATTGATGGCAGCATGCCACCAATGTGGGAGTATTTCAACATGGCACATGCATAGAAACACTTTTCAATATTTATCAAACAATAGGACATATGTCCCAACAGCAGATTTAATTGTGCACATACCCATTGAGTTGTGTATTTAGATTATTGTTGCAGATATGGTGGGGGGAGAGAGAGATGTCAATTAACTTGTGTATCCCTGTAGTTCTTACTACTTTCTTCATCACTGTTGTAATCTGTACCTTACAGGTATTATTGCACTACCCTATGGCCTTAGTTTGGACAGTGGTATGTTTGTAGACAGCTATATATGTGAACTGTGTTTTACCTACAGTATACACCTCTTACCTGGTATACCTTTGGAGGTATTGCTTGTTAACACTACTTGACTGTTTCTATGCATATTCACAGATTCCAGGTTGATGTTATGCACATACCTCACAATCTCTTATTGCACACACTCTGGTCAAGGCTTGACAACATGCAGGTGGAACTGGGATATATGTTGACAATTGCCCTCATAAACTTTTGGTGAGTTGCTACAATGACAGGTTTGTTTTCATATACATTTTCTGAATATTTGCAGGTCTGACAGTCAGTTATATATCATTAAAAGCTGCCTAAATTTCAGAGATCATCACACTGATTTGCCAGGGGGACAGCGTAACAGGCAGCAGATATGGGCCAATTATCTGGACATTCTGAACAAATCTGTACAGTTGAGGGGTATGCTTCTGCATACAGCTTACTACCACTCCCAGAATTCGAACCATGGCTGTGCCTGCTAAAAATAAAACAGTGTACATCACGGTTGAGTGTGCTATTTACATATTGCTGCTTATCTCTTCACTGATTTCTGTCTATAAGTCTCCTGTGGTTTTACAATCTGACCTTTTAATTACAACAGTCATACAGGAATTACTAGACAGTTTTATTGTGCAGCACAGTGTGGGTGACAGTGATGAGTTATACATAATTTTTCAGAGAAACTGCAACACTAACAATGCCATACAATACCACACTAAACAATACCAGTCCAGGATTTCAATCTTTTATTTCCAGACACAGTTTTATTATGACAGACCTGTGGAGGGAATGTTTGTTAACACTACCTGAATGTTGCCACACACATTACCAGATTCCACGTTATTATTATGCACGTATGTCTCACTCTGTTACTGCAAACACTCTGAACATAGCTTCACAACATGGGGATAGAGATGGGACATAATAACTCTCATAACATTTTGGTGAGTTGCTAGAGGGACAGGTTTGTTCTTACAGATATATTTCTGACAGTTATGATATCTGACAATCAGTTGTATGTCATTGTTTGCTGCCTAAACTTCTGGGATCATCCCACTGATTTGCCAGGGAGACAGGGTGACAGGCAGAAAATACAGGCCAATTATCTGAACTTTCTGACAAAATCTGTACAGTTGAGAGGTATAATTATGCATACAGCTTACTATCACTCTTAGGATTTGAACCATGGCTGTGTGTGCTAACAAAACAACAGTTTACGTCACAGTTGAGTGCGCTATTTGGCTTTTGCTGTGTATCTTTTCACTGTTTTATGTCTAACTCTCCCTCAGTTGTACAATATGACCTTGTGATTACAGCAGTCGTATACAGACATTCCTACACATTTTATTTATGTAGCACAGTGTGGGTAACAGTGCTTAATACAGCACTACTAATAAGAGAATGCAGCAGTACATTGCCATATCATACCAGAGTAAACACAAGCAGTCCAGGAGTTAGACCTTTATTGCCAGGCGGTTACCCTTTTATTTGCATACAACCCATATGAGACTCTTCCTGCCATGTTGTCTGGTTTATTCAGTACATCCCATACACAATTAAGGTTTTATACTGGCAACTAACTTTCTACTACTTTTAGATTTATTTCTTATGACAGTACATGCAAGATTATTACTAACCTGCCTCGCAATGCAGCCTTTGCAGCCTACATGCATGGGCTTCCTGATTCACAGCCCACTCTGCTACAGCTGTCAGAGACATAAGAGGAGTATTTAGCCATACCTATCAATAATATACATGAGCTAGGCAATTATTAAACAGTTAGTAGAATGTGTACTTACACACTGCTGGGACATCACCCTGCCTAGCTTCTTGGATCCACTGATCCAATAGCTCCCTCTTCCTCCATTTCAGGTCAGCATAGTGATGTCTGACCTGCTCAGTAGTTTGAGGGATGCCAGTGGCAGTGATGAGGTCACCGGTGAGACGGTCCCAGGCTTCTGCTTTATACTGAGAACCATGGAACTGGCCCTGCAGCAGTCTCTCTTCATGATCTTTTACCAGGAGTCCTGCCATGACCTTTGACTCCTGGATGCCTCAGTGCTGCACTCGGAAGAGCAATTCTTCCCCAACACCGGCCATTGTGCCTACAGGAGGAAGCTGCAACCAGTTATGAGATGTATTCCCAACTGTGGGGTTTAAAGAGGACTGATTTCCCACACTTTGCCATGATTGGATGGTTTTGAAAATGCTAAGCTATGGCCAAACCTGCTTACTTAAGCTTGGCATTGCTTATAAGGGATACCAATGGGCAAATCTATTTAGCTGGGCTACTCATTGCTTACACATGGTAAGCAGAGGTGTGCAATGCTTAGCATTGCTTATTTTTAAATTTGCACACTATTTACTGTTTGGCATTGGTTTATCATTCATTACAGGTTATATATTTGTTTAATATCCCTGATTCTTGTGTATGTATACTGTATGGAGTACTTGTATTTACTGGGGGATTTCACCACTTTATTACAATGACAACTCACATCTGGACTTTATGTAGTACTCCAGTTCACAAATATATGATATTTAGTAGGTTAGATGACAAACAAATTGTTTATAAATTCCTTTCAGATGTAAATTGTGATTTTGCTATAGTGAGGATCTGTTTGGGTATACCTCAATTTTAGGTCCAGCTGTGATGGATTAGTGGTTAACTGCTGTATCTATAGTGTACAGGGTTCTGGGTTCAAGGGCTGTTTATTTTGTTGCTGGACAGAACAAGGGCTTTTGGATACAGAATTGTTAAAGAAATTTTAAGGAGTTGTAAGTGGGTTTGTGCAAGTTTGCACAACGGTGAGCAATGCTAACTTCCGGTTAAATATTCTTACAGTCAGTTAGCCTCTAAATTGCTTAACCTGTGTAGGCATTGCTTACCCCTACACAAACAGGCTTAACCCCACTTACTACTGCTTAAAAGTGCTTACTTGCACTTACCCCCACACTAATTCAGAAAGAAAGGAACCATGGGTCTTGGGAAAGTGGTAGATTTGGACACTTTATACATTTTTTACACTATTTTCTGTATGGCATTGATTTATCATTCATTACACATCATAACTTTGCTCAGTATCCCTGAGTCATGTGTACGTATATTGTATGGGGCACTTGTGTTTATCTGTGGATTTTTCTCACATTATTACAATGACACCTCACATCTGCACTTAAGGCAGTACTCCAGTTCACAAATATATGTTATTTAGTAGGTTATACAGCAAAAATAATGTTCATGAATTGCTTTCACATGGAAAATGGAATTAACTACAGTGAAGAGCATACCGGGAATGACTACTCACAAAGCAAACACTCTAACTACTACACTATTGCAATACTGCTTTGACTGACTGTATCTTGCTGTTTACCTTCTTGTGTCATTTAAGCTAGAGTATGCATAGCTAAGAAAAGGGCAAACCCTCGCAGCTATGGTTAAATTTAATCGGTTTGATAAAAAATATTTCTAGTGTTATTTTCTCTAGGAAGGGACAGGTTTCACTTATTGCTGTGGATTTCTACATGCATCTGCACATTTGACAGACATCCTAGCATGTTTGTTGTGATTGTTGTCATAGCTCTCCACCAATCAGGGACAGATCTCAACAGAATCACAGACAACTCCAGAATAAATCGGGGATGATCAGGGACACTTTTTAAATATTAGTTCTATTAACTTGAGACATTACCAGAATTAAGAGAATCAAAATGTGAATTAATATACATTTCCTGATGTGAAATAACTACTCAGCTCTTCATTATTGTTATATTTATTTATTAAGTATAATTCACCACCTTTTGTTCAACAGGCAAAAGTGTTAACAGGGATTCAGAGGGACAAAGCTGAACTTTGAGTCAACATCAGGGACGTCCCTGAAAATCAGGGATAGTTGAGAGGTCTGAGTTGTACTATGACTGTTCTCACTCATTTTGATTGCTGAATGGCAATTCTTAAGTGCAGGGGCGTGTATATTGTGAGAACTTTGCTCTCAGACACACCCCCTGCACTTGTCCATGCTCTGTGTCCGTTTAGGAGCAGAGGCAGCGTGCCTTCATAACTATGCATGGCACACTGCGGTGCTGCTCTTAAACAGTCGTTTCCATGCAGGAATAAGCTATTCATGCATGGAAGATTACTGAATCCCGGGAATAACTATTATGTTTGTAATATTTTGCAAATAACTAATAATATCTCAGCAACCACTCAGGTTACACCCATACTGTCAGCAGCAGTTTATTTATCTAGCTGAGAGCTTTCATATGAGGCTAATGAGTTCTGTCTGTATTACTTGGTTGTTGAAATATTTAGAAAAATGTGAAAATGATATCTTAATAAATTAATATCATAAAAACAACAGTTAATATCTCTTTACCTGCACTAGACAAAGGTCAAATATTAATGCAGCTGAGTTTGCTTTTGTGTAAGCTTTAAGATGAAATAGTTTAAAACCTTGTACATAGCATGGTTTTAGAATTATTGATGCAAATATGAACGAGCAATATTTGATGTCTACAGGTGTCAGTAGGAGTTAACTGCAGATGCACCTGGAGACGTCACTCACATGTAATGAGTTAAAGTGTTTCTAAAATTGAAAGGAACATTTGGCCTACCCTTGCTCTATTTTCTTTCCTTAAAGGATCCTCTAAAGTGAAATTACCACATTATAGGTTTATTTTTAATCCTTGTGAATCAGAATTTCAACTCAGCTGCTAGTTTCACAGACTCACTGCTGCCACCATAACCTGGAATATAGAATGGATAAATATCCCTAGCAATAAGTAGGAGCTACCCTGGTGGAGCAGAGCTGCCTCATGCTACATTTACAGCAGAATCTCATAGAAAAAGATGACTATACCTTTTATGCAGATGATAGCATCAGATTTAACTGGGTAATAAAGCTTGCAGCGCAGTTTTAATTTCCTCCTGCATTGGATGATTACCTCGGGCAGGAGAGTTGAGAGCATTAAAACAACTAAAACATGGGTTAGCAGCTTTCTCTTGAATTTATTGAACCTTAAATGTTTGAGTGTATTCACTGTTGCAGTCATTACACTTGGGTTATCCTGCTGGCAGGCTACCCGCAGTCAGCCTGAATTCCAAAGTCTAGGTCCAGCGTCGGATGCTGTCGCCTCTTCCCTGACGTCAGTGCGCCAGGGGTATAAAAGATGCAGCCGATGCCATTTTCTTCAGTTTTCTTGCCGTGCGGTTCCCGAAGCAAAAGCAGCTCGCAAGTGCTGGTTGGCTGACTCCTGAGAGTTTCAAAAACTAATTTCAGATCCAAAGTCTTCATTAAAGCTAAGTAACCCATTGAGGAAACTTTTTTCTTGCTCCAATCCGATGTCAGAAAAAGTTAACAATTGTATTTCTTGTGTGAAGTAAATACCTCATAAGGATTTTCATTCTTACTGTATTCCTTGCCAAGGCCCTGATCACAACGTTGCTAGCTGTAGGTTTTGTGCTAGATTTAACCAACGCACTATTAAGTGTCGGTATGATTTTGCCTTTCATTACTTTGGCCGAAGATTCAATTATATAATGCCGTCTGAACAACCGACGACCGGACTCTATAAAAAGCGCAAGGAAAAAGAAAAGGACAGGCATCCTAGGTCCAAAACCAATGATGAGGCTTCTGCTAAGCCAGTCGCCAGTTCTCAGTGAGGCGCATTCGCAGCCCCTAAATTTACTTTATTGTGTATCTTTTTCTCTTGTGGATTACGCAAATGGATTGCAAAATTTCTTAACATATTCCAAGTAGCTAGGAAATCCATGGTGAAGGAGTTTCATTCGATAGCCATGAAAACAGATAATTCAAATTGACTTTTGAACAAGTATTACTGAATATCAAAGTCTATAATCAGTGCTGCTGGACTATGACGAAAAAATAATCCACTAACATGCTGCTCTAGCGAAAACTCTTAGGAATAGTTCTAATATACATAACATACTGTTTTTTATACTGTACTATATACTGTATATGCTGCATATATGTATCCTATACGTATATTACTATCATGTATCTTTAGATGCTGCTGTGTTTTCACTATTGAATTGTATTGTTTGCTTGGAGCTTTTCTACCCCAGCCTCCACTGAAAATGGACCTGCGTCCAGTCGGACTTTCCCGGTTATCAAATGCAAAATAAAAAATAAAAAATAAAAATAAAAAATAAAAAAATCACTGAAAAGAAAATATAGGAAAATGAGCCAGAGATGTACCCTAGGTTATATGGTGGCCCTAACAGTGCCAGATTTGATGAATATATAGAATGTGTCTCTTTCTTTCTTCTACAAGTTAGTTGAGCATGTCTTTCTTCCCACTAACAGCTGATTTTTTTTATTCTGAATTTGCCAGCACAGCACAGCCACAGTGTTAGTTATCTCTTTGTTTAGTTGCCTACCTGGTATACTGCAGGGTGTGATAATCTAGCAATCCATACATGTACTGTAATATCATAATCTTCTCATAATGCAGGCATGAAACAACCTCCTTGATATATTCCAGTGATACTGCTGGTCTTCAATACATTTTTCATATCAACCAGGTGACCAGATATAGACTTCACTATTGTACAAGCTTGGTCATGTAGTATGCTGCAGTAATTCTCTTGAATTATACAGAGATGGTGTCCTTGATTTATAAATCATGGCTGCAAATTACACTTTCAATGAGTTGAAGATACCACATGCCTGATCACTTTCCAGATGGCAATGAATGAAAATGTGCAGACGTGAATAATGTAAATATATAAAACTACTATCATATGGTCTTTGACAGAGTCAGCAGATTATTTCCCTTTAAGTTGTATTGAGCTAGTTCTTCTGCAGCAACATTGCTGTACTACTTCCCTTATTCCCTCAATGTCACAGGCTTCGTCCAAAATGTTTTCCCTCTCTGCCATACTAGTGATTATGGGTCCTCAGTAAAGAGGTACATAAAACTGATTAAGGGTCCTCAGCAAGAGGTGCATACTAGTGATTTGGGTACTTAGCAGGAGGTGTATACTAGTGATTAAGGGTCCTCAACATGAGGTACAAAAAACTGATTATGGATACTCAGCAAGAGGAGCATACAAAGGATTACTGATCTTCAGCAGGAGTTGCATATAAGTGATTATGAGTCAACAGCAGGAGGTGCATACAACAGAATATCGGTCCTCAGCAGGAGGTTCATACAAGTGATTTGGGTAGTAAGGAGGAGGTGCATACTAATGACTATGGGTCCTCAGCAAGAATTGCATACTTGTGATCATGGGTCCTCAGCAGGTTTTGCATACTATTAATTATGTGTCCTCAGCAAGAAAGGCATACAAGTGATAATGGGTCATCAGATGGAAACACGTGATTATGAATCCTCATCAGGAGGTGCATGCTAGCATTACAGGTACTCAGCAGGAGATACATACTAGTGATTATGAGTTCTCATCTGGATGTGCATATCAGTCATTATGGGTCCTCAGCAGGTGGTGCATAACAATGATTATGGTTCGTCAGCAGGAGATGCATACTAGTGATTGTGGATCTTCAGCAGGAGCTGACCACAAGTAATTAAGGGTCTTCAGCAAATGGTGCACACTAGTGATTATGGGTGCTGAGCAAGAGGTGCAAAAAGTGTATATGGAGTCTCAGTGGGAAGTACATACTTGTGATAATGAGTTGTCCACAGGAAGTGCATACTTGTGACTACAGATCCTCAGCAGGAGATGCATAAAAGGGATTACGGGTCCTTATAGGCATCAAAATCATATAGTGAGGGGGATGGAGCACCCCCCCACACACCTTTACAGCTGCAAGACCTGTTTTTCTTTAAGGAGGATTCATGTGTGCATCACATGCTAACGTGAATTTTAAAACACAAAAGTGCATGGGAAATGTATTTCCTGATTTAATTGCTGCTAGCACTAAGCCTGCTGCCAGAGTCACCCACGGTAAGAAGTGCTCCGTTTATTACTTATATGACTGGTGCTCTGTTTACTATTTATATGGCTGGTGCTCCATTTACTATTTATATGGCTGGTGTCCATTTGCTATTTATATGGCTGGTGCTCCATTTACTATTTATATGGCTGGTGCGTGGAGACGCTAAACACTCTTAGTTTAAAAAAAAAAAAAAGAGTAAAAAAAAAGAGCATGTGTAAAAGTGTTATAAAAATTGCCCCAGTAATAATCTCCTCCCTCAGTTGGAATGTTTAATTACTTACAAAATGTTTTCTATAAAATAAATGCTCCTCAGTGTGCAATTCAATAAATCCACTGGAGAGTGGTAGGGACTTCATTTAGCACACACTCATACAAAGGCTGCGATTCTGTTTGAGTTTTAAAAGGCAGCATAAAATATAGTGTAACTGCTGCATCCTAACTTACTAGGATTTTACCTCTAATGCAAGTTATGTTACTGAACTAGGAGCAATGCACTCAGTTAAGTAGTGCATATGTGTGTGTGTGTGTGTGTGTGTGTGTGTGTGTGTGTGTGTGTGTGTGTGTGTGTGTGTGTGTGTGTGTGTGTGTGTGTGTGAGGGGAGGGGGGCACTGATCTTAATATGCATGCCCACACCTTTGTGATAAACCACAGGCTTTGCTAGCACACTCAGCTGCCATCAGTCTCTGAGCTGGTGGTTCCAGCTGAGTAAAGGTGATTCATTTGTACTTTGCAGTCTGTGAGAGGAGGGCTAGCCATGCATGTGTAAGGGTAGCATCATATTTTGTCAGTTTGTCTTGTATCATATCTGGCTTATAGGTGTGATAGACAGATATGACTTTTCTGGGGGTAACCTTTGTGCTGCCACCTCCAGCTAATCCTCTCCCGTTGTGTGGGGTTTACCATTCCCAAATCTTACAAACTATCAGAGCTCTGGGTTAAGGATAGTGTCTGATGCTTGAGATACATGGTCACAACACTTCTGCTGTCTGCCTTCAGCAAGTTGTGTGCAGATAATATTTAAACTTCTGAGTCGGTGGTCTCTGACAGTCTTGATTGGTCCCAGTGACGTTTTAATGAAGGCAGTAACTCCGGATGACCAGAAAGAGAGAACGCCTTAAAGAGTACCCGGGATTAAAAGGGCAGCTTGTTTCATGCCTTGAGCAAATGGAAAAAGCCCCATGGTTTTCTGAATCTTTCAACATAAGTACTAGATCCACCCACAGTAGAAGAGCTTGCGACTGGATAGGCAGCCAAGAGGAATGTATCTGAGACTTCCAGTCACCAAGACTGGGGTAAATGAGCACAAACAGTCTCCTGCCCACTTTTAAAACTTAGAGGGCCAGATGACAATAATAGACCACGGTGGCACTGAACTAGTCCAGTTGATAACATGAAGCCTGATGCCTGAACAGTAAACTTTTATTTAATATCCTCTTAGAACGGATTTCTTCTAGCTAGCATCTGGTGTCCCTGTGTATGCCATATTTCCCATATTGCATGCCTTTAGATCAGTACAAACCAGAGTTTAAAACCAAAATGCAGACTCAGAATAAAGTGAAAGAGCTAAAAATAAAGAAGAAGGGACCACTGACTGTGGTTGAAGAGGGAAACAATCTGAACTTCCTATTAGCTTCATGAAAAAGGAAACCAACTTGCAGTTTTTTGACATATGGATGTGGTTTTTGTCTCTGCTCTCATCTTTCTGAACTACACAGATGTATAGAGATCAGAGTGCAGAGCATGAGGGTGTGGGAATAGCTATCTATCCAAGTAAACTCCTAGACTCTTAGGTCCCCTTCAGTAAAGGTAGATAACTGGTGCAGATCTAGGTCACTGAGACATGAGCAAAAGGAGCAAAGGTGCTACATTTACTATTTATATAGCTGGTGCTCCGTTTACTATTTATATGGCTGGTGCTTTGTTTACTATTTATATGGCTGGTGCCCCATTTACTATTTATATGGCTGGTGCTTTGTTTACTATTTATATGGCTGGTGCTCCATTTACTATTTATATGGTTGGTGCTTTGTTTACTATTTATATGGCTGGTGCTCCATTTACTATTTATATGGTTGGTGCTTCATTCACTTATATGGCTGGTGGTGTGTGTGTGTGTGTGTGTGTGTGTGTGTGTGTGTGTGTGTGTGTGTGTGTGTGTGTGTGTGTGTGTGTGTGTGTGTGTGTGTGTCCTGCAATGGGCAGGTGTCTCATCAAGGATTATTTCTCTGCTTCATACCTACTCTTACCAGGATAGGCTCCAGCTCCCTCTGCAATCCTGAATATGATTACAGTGCTATCAAGAAATGAATGAAACAAACTTATTTCTGTTTGGTTAACATCTGCTAGGTAAATTCATTTCTTTGCATGAGCAGGACTGATCTATGCGTGCATATACTTGTGTGTGAGAGTGTGTGTGTGAGTGTGTGTGTGTGTGTGTGTGTGTGTGTGTGTGTGTGTGTGTGTGTGTGTGCGCACGTGCGTGTGTGTGTGTGTGTGTGTGTGTGTGTGTGTGTGTGTGTGTGTGTGTGTGCGTGTGTGTGCGTGCGTGTATGTGTGTGTATGTGTGTGTGTGTGTGTGTGTGTGTGTGTGTGTGTGGGTATGTACAGGTGAGTTCAGGGACTCTCTTGTTGCTGACACTATCTTTTCTTCTCATCTACTGGTGGCCATTGATCATGAGTATATCTGAGTGTGCAGAAGTAAACAAGTTACATCAGTTTTCTCAGTCAGCAGTTTGTTCTTATTAAGGAAAGGCACAAAACTTAGATTTTAGCTAAGCAAAAAATCTCTTTATTTAAAAACACGATCACGGGAGACCAAGTAAAATAAACCTGTGTCCTCTTAAGCTAATTGAGAGCTCATATTTTTATAGTAAAATCACACAGTACGAATGAAATTATTATTTAATTTCAGATGACTTTTTAAGAAGAACAATGCATGCTTTTATAAGATCCTGCTGGTAGTCATCCTCATGCTTTCTTATCATAACCTTGACCATACTGAATAGCTATTCATAATATGGTATTGAAGTTGCTGAAAAACACTGGAAACATGAGCCACAAAGCATTATAGAAAATTATGAAGTTTATATCCCACTGGATCACCCATTACCAACAGTTAAAAAAGTAGATGCGAAACAAAACAGATATAGCCCACGAAAAGAAGACAAAAGTAGCATTGATCATTAAAATAACTTCACCCAGTGACTACAGTCTCTTATGTAAAGAGAGACACACAGAAATGAAGGCAATGTGGAAGAAGGATACCCAGACAGTTCCAGTGGTAGTAGAACGGGAAAAACAATTACAATCACACTTAGATATGTTACCTATACATGTAACTCCATATGAATTGCAGGAGTAATTACTGGGCACATTGTGGGTGCTGGTGGTTAGAATTAACCAGGCTCAAACCCTGTACTTTAGGTACAAGTGCCTGCATGCTCTACCCACACCACCACTTGTGATTCAGGGAACTCAGGCCATAACTCTCAACTGTCTAGACTATTTGGCTCATACTTTTGGTCTGCTCCTCTCAAAATGTACGTGGTTACCTGGCAAATCTTTGGAAACACATGGTCACACAAAACACTATTTTAGCAACTTTCTAAGGTTATACAAGCAGTATTTAAAATGTGCCCCTGGTATTGGGCCTTTGCCCCTCCCCCCAAATAAATTTTGGCTTTTTCCAGATTTCTTCTGCTGTGAAACTGAGCAATCGAGTTGTGTCAAGTGAATGGTGAAATAGTAGTGCTGTTGCCTTACAGTAAGAGGTTCTCTGGTTTGAGTCTTGGCTGGGGTGCCTTCTGTGTGAAGTCTGTATATCCTCCCTGTGTTTCTGTGTGTTTTCTCTGGGTGCTCTGGTTTCCTCCCATGTTACAATAGCATGTGCCTGGAGCATTTCTCCCTGTGCCTCTGCTGAAAATTGGCTTTGTTCCAAATCAGACTTTCCCAGTAAACAAATGTTAAATAAATAAAACCTTTTACAAGGAGCTGAGAGCTTCAGAGGAAGAGAAGTTTAGTGCTGCTTATTAGAAGTCTGTTTGCATTGTTAGCAGCACAACAAGAAGTAGTCTTACTTTTGATGCAGAAGGCTGTGGGTTTTTCTCCCACAGTATGCAGATGTATCGCTGATACTGTACTGTGCTGTACTTTAAAGGGAGTGGATGCTGCAATCCTGTGAATGTCCTCCTTTGGAGTAGTTACCTAGTAACTATGAACCTGTCATCAGTTTGCCATCCCTTCTCTATTGCAATATTACTAGCTTATCATTTTTAATGTAACATAGGCAATTTAGGGCAACAGACACTTTGTAAATGAAACAATGAAATATAAAGTTGTTTCCTAGCAGCAACCTCTTCATTAGTTAGAGTCTGAGATCCCTTTAATGTGGAATTATTTAGATGACTTACTTTTGCAGATATTTTGGATATTTACTGATACTGGTGGATTGTAATGACAGACGTTTGAGTGGCCTTTTATGGTTGAAATTTTCTGAAATGGGTAGTTTTGTCATTATTGGTTCATACATTTTGTTTCATTGCTTACTAGAAGACTGTTCAAAACTACAAATTTAAAACACATTCTAACAACTGGTGTTGTATTATACAAGGAATATAATTTATACAATCAGGAAGGTGAATCAAAATATGCATACATGTATGCATGGCCCTAAAAATGTGTTTGAAAACAGCCCAGAAAAATGTATGAAAGGCTCAAAATCATGGGCAAATTTTAAGCTTTACTGTTGTTACCAAAGCAAAGGATGAAGGTAAAACAGTTCACACCACATTACCTTGACCTGGCCAAGCCTTAGACACAATCCCCTACTCAGGTGTAGTACAAAAGATGAATAATGTACGAGCAAACACTTGTATCATTAGCTGGATTGGCAACTTGCTCACAGAATGCAGGAGGTCAAAATAGGGGAAGAGACCAGTCACCAATGGAGTCCCCCAGGGTTCGATGCTGAGACCTTTTCTGTTTGGTATATACATCTCAAAAGTAAAAGGAAATACCAAAGGGCTTTGGCTGGCTAAGTTTGAGATGACTGAAAGTTAGAAGCAGTTATTGAATCCCCAAATGACTTAACCATCATGCAGAAAGGTTTGTCCCAAATAATAACTGGTGTCAAAATCATGACAATGCCCTCTGAGAACTGACTCAATTGTTTGGCATTTGAGAACTTGTGTGTACAGTGACCTAACGTTTGACCAACATGTACCCAGAGTCATAAGAAAGCCTTTCTATATTGCACAGCTTATAAACAAATTGATTGTGACTAGATCTAAAGATGTTGTTGTTCCCCTTTACAAAGCTATCATTAGGTCAATCATTTTGTATAATGCCCTCTTTAGCATGTACCTGTCCAGCCCCATCCAACAATTGGAATACCTTCAGAGATACCTTACTAAAAGGATACCAGTCCTAAACAATAGGTCTTGCATGGACCACTTCAAAGATTTATTACTATACTCAATATCCTACAGAGTGCATAGAGGTTTCGTGTCTGGCATACAAGGCATCCTCCAATCTAATACAAATTGACCTACTTAACATCAGCAAGTCAAATGGCATCAGAAATACTCAGTCTTGGTATCTAAACTGAATGTTGTGGAGAGATGGATATCACAGAGGTACCACTGTTCCAGAGCAGACTATCCATAAAAATACAATAAAGCTCATCCATCCATATTCAAATGCAACTTGGATCTAAGGATGGGTAATAGAAAATGTACCCCAGGATTGCCACTCATGCCACTAATAGATACAGGCAGTTCCTAGATGCTGCATCCCTTACATGGGTCCCCTCAAATTATCTATGGTATAATCACAATTATTTTCACTAGGGTGAATATACAATTATCAGCCATGGGATAGGTAAGACCAAACAGAAAATGTTAATTCAAGCACCAAAAGGGAATTGGCTAAGCTTAAAATGTCCTCCAATTGAACCTATGTTGTGGTAGTAAATAGTTATAAAAAATTGCCCTTTTTAGATCACTAAGTGCCCCTCTCACCCACCACCCCCTCCCCCAGTATTCAACAGTGTCTGGTGCCTGTGTGGGTCCTCAGCAGGAGGAGCATACAACTGATTATAGGTCCTCAGCAGGAAGTACATACTTGTGATCATGGATCCTTAGTGGAAGGAGTATAAAGGTGAGTATCAGTCCTCAGCAGGATGCAAATACTACTGACTATGGGTCCTCAGTAGGAAATACATACTACTGATTATGAGTACACAGCAGGAAGTGGATACCAGTGTTTTTGGGTCCTCAGCAAGAGGTTCATATGAGTGTTCATGGGTCCTCAGCAGGAGGTGCATACTAGTGATTATGGGTCCTCAGCAGATGCATATTAGTGACTATCGGTCTTCAGTGAAGGTGTATACCACTGATTATGGGTCCACAGTCAGAGGGACAGACTACTGATTATGAGTTCTCAACAGGAAGTGCGTACTAATTATTATGGATTCTCAGCAGGTAGTTCATACTAGTGAATATGGGTCCTCATCTGGAGGTGCATATTAGTGATTATCGGTCCTCAGCAGGAGGTGCATACTACTGATTATGGGTCCTCAGCAGGAGCTGCACAGAAGTGTTTATGGGTCTTCAGCAATAGGTGGACACTAGTGATTATGGGTCCTCAGCACGAGGTGCATACAAGTGATTTGAGTCCTAAGAAAGAGGTGCATACTATTGATTATGTGTCCTCAGCAGGAATTTCATACCTGTGATCATAGGTCCTTAGCAGGTGGTGCATACTACTACTTATGTGTCCTCAGCAAGAAGTGCATACAAGTAATAATGGGTCATCAGAGGGAGGTGCATACAAGTGGCTATAGGTCCTCATTAGGTGGTACATGCAAATGATTATGGGTTCTTAGATGGAGGTGCATAATAGTGATTGTGGGTCCTCAGCAGTAGGAGCATACTACTGATCATGACTCCTAAACAGGAAGTGTATAGCAGTGATTATAGGGCTTTACCATGAGGTGCATGCTAGTAACTATGGGTCCTCAGCAAGAAATTGGTATGAGTGTTTATTGGTGCTCAGCAGGGCGTGCATACAAGTGATTACGGGTCCTTAGATAAAGGTGCATAATAGTGCTTACTGGATCTCAGCAAGAAGTACATAAAGTATTTATGGGTCCTTAGCAGGAAGTGCATACTAGTGATTATGGGTGCTAAGTAGGAGGTGCACAAAACTGATTAAGGGTTCTCAGCAGGAAGTGCATACTTGTGATCCTGGATCTTCAGCAAGAGGTGCTTAAAGGTGCGTATCGGTCCTCAGCAAGAAGTGTATACTTCTGATTATGAGTCTTCAGCAGGAGGTTCATACTTTTGATTGTGGGTCCTCAGAAGTTGTTATACACTACTAAATATGGTCTTTAGTGCATTCAGGTGATTATGGGTCATCAGTCGTAGAGTTTATGGGTCCAGAGCAGGAGGTGCATACTAGTGATTATGGGACCTCAGTAAGAAAGGATACTAGTGAATATGTGTCCTCAGCAAGAGGTTCATATAAGTGATTATGGGTCCTCAGTAGGTGGTGCAGACAAGTGATTATGGATTGTCAGCTGGAGGTGCATAGAAGTGTCTATAGTGACTCAGCAGCAGGTGCATACTATAGCAATAACCCACGCCTAGGTGTGGGTAATGCTGGATTTACCCACGGTTGGCGTGGTTTGGTCCCGAGGGTGAAGCGCGAGGGACCAAACAAAGCCAACCATGGGTAAATCCAGCATTACCCACACCCAGAAGTGGGTTATTGCTATTATACAATGACATTATTTAAGAAAATAAATAATTACTTTTCTTAAATAATGGCATTGTATAATGCCTCTTTACTGTTCTTCCGCAGCTGTCTGGTATTCTGCGGCAGTTCTGATGTACTGCGCGCCTGCGCAGTACATCAGAACTGTGGGCAAAAGCAACGGAGAACGCAAGATCTCCGTTGCTTTTTTTTACTGTCTTGCTATGTTAAATGGGTTTAACATAGCGAGACAGCTTTAAAATAAGCAACGGATATCTCCGTTGCTTATTTTAAAGCTGTCTCGCTATGTTAAACCCATTTAATCTCTTGAACAACTTTAAAAGCAACGGAGATCGCAAGATCTCCGTTGCTTTTTACACACTGTGTCGCTATGTTAAAGGAGTTTAACATAGTGAGACAGCTTTAAAAAAAGCAACGGAGATCTCCGTTGCTTTTTAAACCTGTGTCGCTATGTTAAACTCTTTTAACATAGCGAGACAGTGTTTTATACTAACGGAAAAAGTCCAGGCGACCGGACCTTTTTCCGTTAGTATATTGAGGGATTTACAACGGGCACGCTGGTTGGGCTGGCCAATCAGCGTGCACGTTTTAGGGGAGGAATTGTATAATAGTGATTATAGCTCTTCAGCAGGAGGTGACAGCAAGTAATTATGGGTCCTCAGCAGGAAGTGCACACTAGTGATAATGGGTCTTCATCAGGAGGTCCATGCTAGCATTATCAGCCCTCAGCAGAAGATGCATACCTCTCGACCTCTAAGAGCAAGAAATCTGGATAAAGCCATAAGTAATGGAAGGACAAAGGCCCAAAATTGCAGACAAGTTTAAAATATTGCTTATACAAACTTGCAAAGTTGATAGAATAGCAAGTTTTACATTAACATGGGTTTCCTGAAGAGTATGAAGTATGAAACCAAATGTCTATCATTATTTTGTGACCTCAGCCCTCAATAATTTGCCAGTGATTTGCCAGAAAATCAAAATTTTATGAGGAAAAGACAGAATTTGGACATTCTGCAAAACCAGGACAGTTTAGAAGTATGAGGAGATGTATGCTAGTGATTATGGGTCGTCAGCAGATGCATGCTCATGATTGTGGGTCCTCGACAGATGCATATTAGTGATTATGGGTCCTCAACGAAGGTGAATACCCATGATTATGGGTCTCCAGTAGGAAGGACAGACAACTGATTATGAGTTCTCAACAGGAAGTATGTACTAGTGATTATGGGTTCTCAGCAGATGCATGCTAGTGATTATGGGTCATCGGCAGATGCATATTAGTGATTATGGTTCTTCAGTGAAGGCAAATAACACTGATTATGGCTCCCCAGTAGGAGGGACACACTACTGATTATGAATTCTCAACAGGAAGTGCGTACTAGTGATTATGAGTTCTCAGTAGGAAGTTCATACTAGTGAATATGGGTCCTCATCTGGAAGTGCATGTTAGTGATTATCGGTCCTCAGCAGGAGGTGCATACTACTGATTAAGGGTCCTCAGCAGAAAGGACATACTACAGATTATGAGTCCTCAGCAGGAAGTCCATACCAGTGAGTTCCTGCTGAGTAGATATAGGAAGTAAAAGAAAGAATAAGATGTTTAAAGGTACAGGATATGAAATGGGATAAAGTAAGAGCCAGTGAGATTGAAACAAAGTTAAGAAAAGCCTCTAATTGGAAAACCCTAGGCCCAGATGTAGTACCTAACTTTTGGTTAAAAGTATTAACATCTTTGCATGAAGATTTAGCCATGAGTAAGAACTATTTATATGCTCTCCCTGAAAAGACACCAACCTGGCTAACAGTAAAAACAATGCTCCTGCTTGAGTGAACCTGCAAGCTGCACTAAAAATTATAGACCAATAACTTGCCTTCCGACAAAGTATAAACTATACATGGGAACTGATGTTGACAGAGTTTACTATAATTTAAAAGAAATCTCTAGAGCTAAACGGCAGTAAAATAATGTCATATGGAACAAAGGATCATGTGTTGTTAAATAAAGTCACAGTGGAGAAGTGTAAAATGGGGAAAAATCTAAGTATGCCATGGACTGACTACAAAAAAGCATTTCATAGTATCCCACATTCTCAGATAAAAGAGAGCTTAAAATGTATAAGATACACCCCACACTGATCAACTACATTACAGTGACCATGAAACAGTGGTGGATCACTTTGCAATTAAGCAATGCTAAAGGACAAATTAATATCCCAGGGATAAAAATTCAAAGGGGGATATTCCAGGGTGACTCTCTCTCTCACCATTGCTGTTCTGCCTTGCCTTTATCCCATTAAGCTGTTTATTTAACAACTTAGGCTATGGCTATAATTTGGCTCCTAGAAGACAACAAAGTGTAAAGACTTCTCATCTTCTCTTTGTTGATGATTTAAAACAGTATAGCTCATAAGATGAAGAACTGAAAGCACAATGGCTCTATATTACATAGTCTAAGTTCCGTAATTTCGACTGACATATGTTTGAACACAAATGTCCGAAGTTACTGAACTGTGAGTATGAATATAAACATGAAAATAAAAGGAAAAAGAAAATAAAAGAGTGTATGCAGGGGGGGGAGCCACCCTGCACCCCCACACCCCAACTCTTTAAATATATCAACTCCGAGGTCGCTCTACAGTGCAGTAAAGGTTTCTGTAACTTCGGACATTTGTGTTCGAACATATGTCAGTCGAAGTTACGGAACTTTGACTATGTAATATAGACCCAAGCACAACTGCAAGTTGTCAAAACTTTTTCAGATGATGTAGGAATGTCATTTGGTCTTGATAAATGTGCAAAAGAATCATTTAATGCAGGAAAACTGCAACACCAGGAAAACATCAGTTTGGGACAAAAATGTGATATAAAAGAACTTGAGCAAGAGGGAATGTATAAATAGATGGGAATTTATGAAGGCTCAACAATAAGACATGAAAAAAAAAAACTTAGTAAGGAATACTTTAGAAGACTTAAAGTAATCCTGAAAACAGTGTTGACATCTAGGAACAAAATCCAAGCTATAAACCAAATAGCTCTTCCTGTCCTAACTTGTAGTTTTGGAGTGATTGACTGGCCCCAAAACGTGTTGGCTAGATTAGTTAAGAAAACAAGAAGGCTGCTTCATGCTTACCAAATAATTTATAAAAATCAATACAGAAAAAAAGCACAGGAGCAAACCAAAGCTGGCAAGGCAATTCAGCATAAATTCAACAACTGCTATGACAGCTGCTATGACTTGTTCAAACGGCAGATAGAAAGGCTTATTCAAGCAATGAGTCCAGGCCAGGTTCAAGTAAAAATCCAAGCTATTTATTAATAAGCGCTTTCACCCTGTTAGGGCTTCTTCAGACCATAAAAAACAATCATTCAAAAAACAGCTGACATTATATAAGGAAATTGAACTGATATCACTTCCTATTCATAGTGAACAACTTTATACATAAACAATATGTACAAATAAACATATGTCTAATTCTATAGATATAAGCAAATAAGAAAAAATATATAAAAAATATGACTAAGAATCAAACATTGAAATATATTCATTTCACAATTAATCTCATATTCTTAAGAACAGGTTTCAAAGGGATTTTGTCATTCAAACCTGGTCTACGGTCTGCTCTAAGTCTGATAATCAATTGTAATTCCAAACTCTCAGTGTAATTACTTATGTCCCCTCCCCTAATACCTGGGTGATTAATTTGTAATACTAAAAATACAAAAGAATGTGTATTGTCATTCTCTATAATGTGTTTGGAAAGTGCACTGCGTGGGGATTGTATACGTATGTGATAGAGGTGTTCCCTGACCCTATCTCATAAACGTCTATCTGTCTTGCCTACATAAAATGCTCGGCAGGCAGTGCACTTAGCTAAATAAATGACATGTGAGGTGTTGCAATCAGCACTAAGTTGAAACTTGAAACAATAAGAGGTAAGTGGATGGACAAACTGGGAGCTCATATCCAAAAAACTACAAAAATTACAATTGTTACATGGGACAGCCCAAAGTATTGATGTTGTGTCCATTAATCTGGGTAGATAACCGGGGGTAACAAAAGAAGTCTGTGTAAGTTTAACTTATTCCTATATCTAAAACAAGGCTCCTTCCCGACTATGTCTCGAAGTTGTGGATCAAGTAAAAGTAAATTCAAATTCTTATTCAAAATCTCTTTTATACTATTAATGTCTTGTGTATAACTAACAGAAAATCTGACTACTGAATCTCTAACTTCAGGACACATATAAGAAACATTCTCTACTAGTGAAGGGTGTGAGAAGTATGGACATGCAGTGCCATTTCTCAACTCTATTACACCTTCAAAGTAAGTGGTGATCTCATCTGATCTATATGATCTTTGTATAAGTCTGTCTTTCAAGCTGGACAACTCCTGTAAAAAACTATTATAATTGGGATTCATCCTGGATGCGCGTATCGCTTGTCCCCTTACCAAATTCTTATAAACATAATTAGGGTGCATACTCTCCCGGTGTAACAAGTAGTTCCTATAGCATGTTTTTATGTAAACTCCAGTACTGAGCATCCCATTCGGTAATCTATCAACAAAAACATCCAGAAAAGTAATACAACTAAATGAACTTTCCAAGGAAAAGTTCAAAAAGAGTTAAACTATTAATCTCTTTGTGAAAATCATCCAGATCATCATCTGTACCAGTCCACAAAAGAAAAAAGATCATCTACAAAACTGACATAGAAAACAACATGTTCCTTAAAACTGTCTAAAACGAACAACTTGTTACGCTCCCAGTCCAACATGAAAAGGTTGGCGTAGCTATTGGCACATAGCTATGCCATCCTTCTGAATGTAGGCCACCCCATTGAAAAGGAAGATGTTATTTTCTAAAACTGTTTCCAACAAGGCACCAAGTAAATCTTTCATGGATGAAATATAAACTTCATAGTTCTGTAAACATCTCATAACAATCTCAACACCTTCAGAATTAGTAATCATTGTAAAAAGGGACTGAACGTCTGAAGTGACCATTTTATAATACATATCGACCAGAAGGTCTGTGACTTTGTTATACAAAGCTAATAAAAAATGTTTCGTGTCTCTAAGTATAGGTGTAGACTCATCCACCAGGGGTCTTAGATGTTTTTTCTAAGTAGATAGAAAGGGGCTCAGTAGCCCAACCTCTCCTTGCCACAGTTGGTCTCATTGGTGGATCTTGGGGATTTTTCTGCACCTTGGGGAGGCCTTGTATCACAGGGATCAAGGGGTCTGTCACATGTAAAAAGTCAAACAAATCCTGATCTATAACCTCATTGAATAACAGATCTTGTAACATATGAAATCTACAGTACACCTTACTCCAGACCTCATCCAGGTCAATTATTTCATGAAAGTGTTGGTCAATTAACATAAGAACCATTCTTTGCAGGTAGTCAACACTATTAAATACCACTATGGGTCCCCCTTTATCTGCTGGTCTAATAATGAGGTTCTTGTCATCCCTTAAATTGTTTAACACTGTCCTGAGTTTAGGAGTTAAATTTCCATACCACTTTTTCTTCCTATTATTTTGGTCTAATATATGTAAATCATCCTCAACCATGTTGGTAAAAGCATCTAGTAAGGGGTATAAAACTGGTACATAAGTACTGGGTTTTAATTTAACTCCTAAACTGAGGACAGTGTTAAACAATTTAAGGGATGACAAGAACCTCATTATTAGACCAGTAGATAAAGGGGGACCCATAGTGGTATTTAATATTGTTGACTACCTGCAAAAAATGGTCCTTATGTTAAGTGACCGGCACTTTTATGAAATAATTGATCTGGATGAGGTTTGGAGTAAGGTGTACTGTATATTTCATGTTACAAGATCTGTTATTCAATGAGGTTATAGATCAGGATTTGTTTGACTTTTTACATGTGACAGACCCCTTGATCCCTGTGACACAAGACCTCCCCAAGGTATACAAAAATCCCCAAGATCCAACAATGACCAACTGTGGCAGGGAGAGGTTGGGCTACTGAGTCCTTGTCTATCTACTTAGAAAAACATCTAAGACCCTTGGTGGATGAGTCTACACATATACTTAAGATACACAAAACATTTTTTATTAGCTTTGTATAACAAAGTCACAGACCTTCTGGTTGATATGTATTATAAAATGGTCACTTTAGACGTGCAGTCCCTTTTTACAATGATACCTAATTCTGAAGGTGTTGAGAGTGTTACAAGATGTTTACAGAACTTTGAAGTTTATAGTTCATCCATGAAAGATTTATTTGGTGCCCTGTTGGAAATAGTTTTAGAAAATATCTTCCTTTTCGATGGGGTTGCCTACATTCAGAAGGATGGCGTAGTGATGGGCACTTTGTGTGCCAATAGCTACGTCAACCTAGTCATGTTGGGAGCGTAACAAGTTGTTTGTTTTAGACAGTTTTAAGGAACATGTTTTCTATGTCCGTTTTGTAGATTATCTTTTTCTTTTGTGGACTGGTACAGATGATGATCTGGATGATTTTCACAAAGAGATTAATAGTTTAACTCTT
This sequence comes from Protopterus annectens, assembly GCF_019279795.1. Lineage (NCBI taxonomy): Eukaryota > Metazoa > Chordata > Ceratodontiformes > Protopteridae > Protopterus > Protopterus annectens. The sequence goes on from NC_056730.1 coordinate 675,070,537, forward strand.
TTTTTGAACTTTTCCTTGGAAAGTTTATTTAGTTGTACTACTTTTCTGGATGTTTTTGTTGATAGATTACCGAATGGGATGCTCAGTACTGGAGTTTACAGAAAAACATGCTATAGGAACTCCTTGTTACACCGGGAGAGTATGCACCCTAATTATGTTTATAGGAATTTGGTAAGGGGACAAGTGATATGAGCATCCAGGATGAATCCCAATTATAATAGTTTTTTACAGGAGTTGTCCAGCTTGAAAGACAGACTTATACAAAGAGCATATAGATCAGATGAGATCACCACTTACTTTGAAGGTGTAATGGAGTTGAGAAATGGAACTGCATGTCCATACTTCTCACAGACTTCACTAGTAGAGAATGTTCCTGATACGTGTCCTGAAGTCAGAGATTCAGTAGTCAGATTTTCTGTTAGTTATACACAAGGCATTAATAGTATAAAAGAGGTTTTGAATAAGAATTGGAATTTGCTTTTACTTGATCCACAACTTGAGACATAGTCGGAAAGGAGCCTTGTTTTAGATATAGGAATAAGTTCAACTTACACAGACTTCTTTGTTACCTCCGGTTATCTACCCAGATTAATGGACACAACATCAATACTTTGGGTACTGTCCCATGTAACAATTGTAATTTTTGTAGTTTTTTGGATACGAGCTCCCAGTTTGTCCATCCACTTACCTCTTATTGTTTCAAGTTTCAACTTAGTGCTGATTGTAACACTTCACATGTCATTTATTTAGCTAAGTGCACTGCCTGCCGAGCATTTTATGTAGGCAAGACGGATAGACATTTATGAGATAGGGTCAGGGAACACCTCTATCACATACGTATACAATCCTCATGCAGTGCACTTTCCAAACACATAATAGAGAATGACAATACACATTCTTTTGTATTTTTAGTATTACAAATTAATCACCCAGGTATTAGGGGAGGGGACATAAGTAATTACACTGAGAGGTTGGAATTATAATGGATTATCAGACTTAGAGCAGACCGTAGACCAGGTTTGAATGACAGAATCCCTTTGAAACCTGTTCTTAAGAATAGGATATTAATTGTGAAATGAATATATTTCAATGTTTTATTCTTAGTTACATTTTTTATATATTTTTTATATATTTGTTCTTATTTGCTTATATCTATAGAATTAGACATATGTTTATTTGTTTATATTGTTTATGTATAAAGTTTTTAACTATGAACAGGAAATGATGTCATTTCAATTTCCTTATATGATGTAAGCTGTTTTTTGAATGATTGTTTTTTTATGGTCTGAAGAAGCCCTAACAGGGTGAAAGCGCTTACCAATAAATAGCTTGGATTTTTACTTGAACCTGTCCTGAACTCATTGCTTGAATAAGCCTTTCTATCTGCCGTTTGAATAAGTCATAGCAGTTGTCATAGCAGTTGTTGAATTTATGCTGAAGTATCTTGCCAGCCTTGGTTTGCTCCTGTGCTTCTTTTCTGGATTTATTACTTATTTTATAAATAACAGGAGCATTTGGACCGTGGTAACATTTATTTTTATAGTATATCTTATTTATTTCATTTGTTATCACGGTGACATGGCTGAGCAGGTTAATTTAGAACTGCCCTTTAATCCAGAGCCTGTACTGCAACTGCCTAAGAGCCTGAATAGGTTTCTATGTTGTGTATGTGAAGAGAATAACCTGTTGATGACGTTCAAAGTGACTGAGACTGAGACTGAAGCTGGGACATCCCTGGAAGTACTGAACGACCTTACTAAGCAGTTTGAGCAGCTTGAAGCAGATTTTTTGAAATTGAAACACTTACAGACATAAAGACAACACTTTGAAGTCTGTATTCAGTGAAGGATTATTCCATGAGGTTTACGTGTACTCAAGATGCCGACTACAGGCTCTACATATCCAGAGTTGCTGTACAAATGGCAACAACTTAATCTGGAGGTCAGTATTAAGTACATGAGTTTACTTAATGAGTTCTTCCTTCCAGACGAACTGTTATTGCAAGAAAAAATAAAGAACATTCAAATTTTTATATCTATTAACTTCCCTGTCAATGTTGTAGGCAGATTGGCTGAGCGGCTTTTAGACAATGTTTTTCTGTATTAAAAGAAGCTGCTGGAGCAGAAACGTTCCAAGTAATGGAGAGACACAGTGGATTTTAAAAATGGACAAGTCTTTTCTTGGCCTAGGACAGATTTTAATAGAAATAATAGTGTCATTCATAATAGAAATAATGACGTTAATGTTAATAATTATACTAGGATTAATAATTCTCACAATGTGTCTATTAATAACAACAGTGCTTTGCGTGATACAAATTTAGCGTTAAACCAAGGGTCTGCTTCTAATGTGCAAGTATCTGAGACAAATGATGTTAATTATGATGTGAATGTCAGTCATGGCTCATAGGTCATAAGTGATGCCATTGTAGGCAATGTAGCTTTACTTAGTGATACACATGTACATCCTACTACAGCTAATTGTATTTGTGAACCACCTGTTAATATACCGTCCATTATTTCATCAGATACTACAAGTACTGGCAATCACCGTATTGCATTGCAACCTTCTCTAGATACATCTGTGTGAAGGAAAGAGCCCACCTTATTGGAAGGTGCCCGAGGATTTACCCCTTTCCCTATAGACGAACAATACAGAGGAGAGAGGAAAAGGTCAAAGAGTCGGGGCAGATAGAAAAGGAAAACTTCAGGAGGACAGTTTATAGGACAGACACTGAAAAAGATGTGGGACAAGGTTCTGAGACATTAGTTTGGAACTTCGCAGACAGGGGGTTGTCTAAGGATGAAATAGAGATCCTTAATAAAGGTTTCTCGTTTATACCTTCTGTTAGGAGTCAAATTACTGATACAATCATAGATGTGAGACTGTTTAATCCCAATGCTCAGCTTAGACTAGATTATGGTACCCATTCCATGAATACAACTTATAACAAGACTTTTAAAAAACCCAGTACTTATGTACCAGTTTTACACCCCTTACTAGATGCCTTTACCATAATGGTGGAGAATGACTTACATATATTAGACCAAAATAATAGGAAGAAAAAGTGATATGGGAATTTAACTCCTAAACTGAGTACAGTGTTAAACAATTTAAGGAATGACAAGAACCTCATTATTAGAAAAGCAGATAAAGGGGGACCCATAGTGGTATTTAATAGTGTTGACTACCTGCAAAGAATAGTTCTTATGTTAAGTGACCGACACTTTTGTGAAATAATTGACCTGGATGAGGTCTGGAGTAAGGTGTACTGTATATTTCATATGTTACAAGATCTGTTATTCATTGAGGTTATAGATCAGGATTTGTTTGACTTTTTACATGTGACAGACCCCTTGATCCCTGTGATACAAGGCCTCCACAAGGTACACAAAAATCCCCAAGATCCACCAATGAGACCAATTGTGGCAGGGAGAGGTTGTGCTACTGAGCCCTTGTCTATCTACTTAGAAAAACATCTAAGACCCTTGGTGGATGAGTCTACACATATACTTAGAGACACAAAACATTTTTTATTAGCTTTGTATAACAATGTCACAGACCTTCCAGTCGATATGTATTATAAAATGGTCACTTTAGACGTGCAGTCCATTTTTACAATGATACCTAATTCTGAAGGTGTTGAGAGTGTTATGAGATGTTTACAGAACTATGAAGTTTATAGTTCATCCATGAAAGATTTACTTGGTGCCTTGTTGGAAACAGTTTTAGAAAATAACATCTTCCTTTTTGATGGGGTGGCCTACATTCAAAAGGATGGCGTAGCTATGGGCACTTTCTGTGCCAATAGCTACGCCAACCTTGTCATGTTGGACTGAAAGCATAACAAGTTGTTTGGTTTAGACAGTTTTAAGGAACATGTTGTTTTCTATGTCCGTTTTGTAGGTGATCTTTTTTCTTTTGTGGACTGGTACAGATGATGATCTGGATGATTTTTACAAAGAGATTAATAGTTTAACTCTTTTTTTGAACTTTTCCTTGGAAAGTTCATTACTTTTCTGGATGTTTTTGTTGATAGATTACCGAATGGGATGCTCAGTACTGGAGTTTACAGAAAAACATGCTATAGAAACTCCTTGTTACACCGGGAGAGTATGCACCCTAATTATGTTTATAAGAATTTGGTAAGGGGACAAGCGATACGAGCATCTAGGATGAATCCCAGTTATAATAGTTTTTTTACAGGAGTTGTCCAGCTTGAAAGACAGACTTATACAAAGAGCATATAGATCAGATGAGATCACCACTTACTTTGAAGGTGTAATGGAGTTGAGAAATGGCACTGCATGTCCATACTTCTCACACCCCTCACTAGTAGAGAATGTTCCTGATACGTGTCCTGAAGTTAGAGATTCAGTAGTCAGATTTTCTGTTAGTTATATACAAGATATTAATAGTATAAAAGGGGTTTTGAATAAGAATTAGAATTTACTTTTACCTGATCCACAACTTCAAGACATAGTCATAAAGGAGCCTTGTTTTAGATATAGGAATAAGTTAAACTTACACAGACTTCTTAGTTACCCTCGGTTATCTACCCAGATTAATGGACACAACATCAATACTTTGGGTACTGTCCCATGTAACAATTGTAATTTTTGTAGTTTTTTGGATACGAGCTCCCAGTTTGTCTATCCACTTACCTCTTATTGTTTCAAGTTTCAAGTTTTAGTGCTGATTGTAACACCTCACATGTCATTTATTTAGCTAAGTGCACTGCCTGCCAAGCATTTTATGTAGGCAAGACAGATAGACGTTTATGAGATAGGGTCAGGGAACACGTCTATCACATACGTATACAATCCCCACGCAGTGCACTTTCCAAACACATTATAGAGAACGACAATACGCATTCTTTTGTATTTTTAGTATTACAAATTAATCACCCAGGTATTAGGGGAGGGGACATAAGTAATTACACTGAGAGGTTGGAATTATAATGGATTATCAGACTTAGAGCAGACCGTAGTCCAGGTTTGAATGACAAAATCCCTTTGAAACCTGTTCTTAAGAATAGAAGATTAATTGTGAAATTAATATATTTCAATGTTTGATTCTTAGTCAAATTTTTTATATATTTTTTCTTATTTGCTTATATCTATAGAATTAGACATATGTTTACTTGTTTATATTGTTTATGTATAAAGTTTTTACTGTGAAGAGGAAGTGATGTCATTTCAATTTCCTTATATAATGTCAGCTGTTTTTGAATGATTGTTTTTTATGGTCTGAAGAAGCCCTAACAGGGTGAAAGCGCTTACCAATAAATAGCTAGGATTTTTACTTGAACCTGGCCTGGACTCATTGCTTGAATAAGCCTTTCTATCTGCCGTTTGAATAAGTCATAGCAGTTGTCATAGCAGTTGTTGAATTTATGCTGAATTGCCTTGCCAGCCTTGGTTTGCTCCTGTGCTTCTTTTCTGGATTTATTATTTATTTTATAAGTAACAGGAGCATTTGGACCGTGGTAACATTTATTTTTATAGTATTTATAAAAATCAGTGTATACCAAGATTATATATTCCCCACGTACCTCTCAACTGTACAGATTTTCACAGAATGTCCAGATTTTTGTCTCATATTTTTGGTGTGTTCCTCCTAAAATTCTCTCTAAAACTCTAAAACCTAACTTTCTAAAACTCTAAAACTCTTTAAAACAGTTTTTTTTGTAACCACTTACCCCAAAAACTATATTCATCTTAATGAGATATTTTATTTTTATATATCTTGAAATGGTTTTGCTATACTCCTGATTATTGACATGGTATAACATTGTATTGCTACTTAATGCCTTGTAATAATCCTGTAAAATTGCTGTTTAATGCTAATTTATAATGAAAATTGTATAATATGTTAGAGCTTTTCTCCCTGGGCCTCCACTGCAAAAGGGCTCTTCCAGCTCAGTCAGACAATCCCAGTCAACAAATGTAAAATAAATAAAATAAATAAATAATAAAAATAAAATCTATACTTTTCTGGCAAATACCTGAGGACTGAAGTCATTAATTAATAACAAACATTTGAGTTTAAGACTCCAAATCCTTCAGAAAATTCATGTTTATGCAAAACCTATTATTATATCAACTTTCTAAGTTTGTAAGAGCAATGTTTAAAATCTGCCCCTATTTCTTCCCCCATCATTTTAGGCTCTGTCCAGATTTTTTGCTATAAGAGGTCAAGAGGTATGATTACCCATTCCAAAGGAGGGGTGTTCCTCCTTGAAATTGACTACGTGTATAGATCTGCAATCACAGGACTCCACACATATCTGCTGAACTCACAAGATCCAAAAGTAGTGAAAGTTTTGAAACATGAGGAGAATAAATTTAAGATGACTTCTCTGCTTAATCTAGCAGAAGCATATCGGAGTCAAGCAGGGATGGATTAAAACCAGAAATAGATAAAAATCAAGCAGCAACTGAATATGCCAAAAAACAAAAAAAGAATATAAGGTGAAGGACCAGAAGGTAAGAAATGTGGAAAATGCATAAATATAGTTGCAAGTATAGAAAACTTCTGGAAGAACCTCATGCTGATCAGGAATGAACGCAAGAATGGTTAAAGAGAGGCAAATTCCAACCAAGAGATGAAAGGTTAATATCGGCAGTCCAAGATAGTGGGCTACATACACGCTGATTTACAAAGTCCTTTGAACATGTGGGAGAAACAGACAAATGTAGGTTTTGTAAAACCGTATTGGAAACAGTCGCACACCTCGTTGCTGGTTGTAACATACCAATGGCAGAAGGCCTGTATACTGAAAGGCATAATAATGTGGCAACTCTGTTGTACTGGGGATTATGAAAACATTATGATACTGAAGTGGCTGAAAAACAGTGGAAACGAGCTGCAAAGCTTCCTAGAAAATGAAGAAGTTTATATCACATGGGATCACCCATTACCGACAGTTCAAAAGATAGATATAGTGGTCCATGAAAGAAGACAAAAGTAACAATGATCATTGAAATCATCACACCCAGTGACTACAGTGTGTTGTGTACAGAGAGATACAAAGTACATGTCAGTGATTATCAGTCCACAGCAGGTGGTGCATACAAGTGATTATGGATTGTCAGCAGGAGATGCATACTAGTGATTAAGAGTCCTCCGAACGAGGTGACCACAAGTAATGATGCGTCCTCAGCATGTGGTGCAGACTAGTGATTATGGGTCTGCAACAGGTGATCCATAAAAGTTAAGGGTCCTGAGCAAGAGGTGCACGCAAGTGTTTATACATCCTCAGCAGAAAGTGCATACTAGTGATTATGTGGCCTTAGCACAACGTGCATACTAGTGATTATGGGTTCTCAGCAGAACATGCATACTAGTGATTATGGGTCCTTAGCAGTAGATGCATACAATTTATTATGGATCCTCAGCAGGATGTGCATACTAGTGATTATGAGTCCTCAGCAGGAGGTGCATACTGGTGATTATGGGTTTTCAGCAGGAGGTTCATACTACTGATTATGGGTCCTCATCTGGAGATGCATGTCAGTCATTATGGGTCCTCAGCAAGTGGTGCATTAAAGTGATTATGTATCATCAGCAGGAGGTGCGTACTAGTGATTTTAGGTCTTCAGCAAGTGGTGCATATAAGTGATTATGAGTCGTTAACTGGAGGTACATACTGTTGATTATGTGTCCACAACAGGAGGTGTATACTATTGATTAGGGGTCCTCAACAGGAGGGGCATATTACTAATTATGGGTGCCCAATAAGGTGTAAATAAGCGATTATCAGTCCTCAACCTGAGGTGCTTACAAAAGATTATAGGTCCTCAGTAGGTGGTAACCACAAGTAATTATGGGTCCTCAGCAGGGCATGTGCACTGTTGAATATGAGTCCTTAGCAGGAGGTGACTACAAGTGATTATAGCTCCACAACAGGAGGTACATAATAATAATTACGGGTCCTCCGCAAGAGGTGCATACAAGTGATTTTGGGTCCTCAGCTAGAGATACATACAAGCAATTATGGTCCACAGCAGGAGCTGCATGGCAGTGTTTATGGGTCCTCAGCAGGTGGTGTAGACTAGTAATTATGAGTTCTCAGTAGGAGGTGCATGCATGTTATGGGTCCTGAGCAACAGGTGCATGTAAGTGCTTATGGGTCCTCAGCAGGAAGTGCATACTTGTGATTATCGGTTCTAAACAGGAATTGCACACTAGTGATTATGGGTCCTCATCTACAGTTGCATTCTAGTGATTATGTTTTCTTAGCTGGAAGTGCAAACAAGTGTTTATGGGTCCTCGGCAGGTGGTGCATACAAATTATTATGGGTTATCAGCAGGAGGTGTTTAAAAGTGATTTTGGGTCATCAGCAGGTAGTGCTTACTAAGAGTCCTAGTGGACAGAAGTTTGGTTTTCAAGTCATGAACACACACTTCCCAAACACTACATTGAAAACGTGATGAGGCTTAACCCTCATTATTCCTCTCCTCCATGATAGCTCAAATTGAAGCCTGACCTTATACTTGAACTCTGGTAAATGAGGGGCATTCCCTGTTTAAGTGACTTGCTAAAGAGTTTCTGATTTTCTGAGATGCTGTGAATCTTAAGTGACATGAACCAGTCTCCCAGTAACACCATTTTGATATCTCTGTGACTTGGGAGCACATCCTCTAGCCAGAGCTTTATCTATCTGTGTCAGAGTGGCTGATAATAAAAAAATGTTTCTTGTTAGCTATTCTGAAGTAAATACAAGTGATTATGTATCCTCACCAGGAAGTGCATACTAGTGATTATGAGTCCTCATTGGGAGAGGCATACAATTTATTATATGTCCTCAGCAGGAAGTGGATACTACTGATTATGGGTCCTCAGCAAGAGGTTCATGAGTGTTTATGGGTTCTCAGTAAGATTTCATACAAGTGATTATGGGTTCTCAGCAGGTGGTGGCCACATGGAATTATGGGTACACAGCAAGACATGTGTACTAGTAAATATGAGTCCTCAGCAGGAGCTGACCAAAAGTGATTGATTATAGTTCCTCAGCAGGAAGTGGATACTAATGATTATGGGTCCAGAGCAAATGGTCCATATGAGTTTATGGGTCCTCAGCAGGAGGTGCATACAAGTGAATATGGATCATTGGCAGGAGTTGCATACTAGTTATTATGGCCCTCAACAAGAGGTGACCACAAGTAATTATGGGTCCTCAAAAAGATGTGTGTACTATTGTTTATGATTTCTCAGCAAGAGGTGACCACAAGTGATTATAGATCACCAGCTGGAGGTGCATACTAATGATTATTGGTGATGAAGTCCTGACAATAGCATGCCAAATGTGCTCAACAATGAAAACTTTTGGATGTTATTCTCACTGTCTCCTTCCATTTTCTATTTTGAACTGTGCACATTTCCTCAGGTCACTGTATTTTGGTTCTATCCTTGCTCTTTATTTGGTGGATTATGGGTCCTCAGCAAGAGGTGCTTACAAGTGCTTATGGGTCCTCAGACAGGGATGCATACAAGCGATTGTGAATCCACAGCAGGAGCTGCATAGAAGCGTTTATGGGTCCCCAGCAGGAGGTGCACACTAGTAATTATATGTCCTCAGCAGAAAACACATACATGTTGCATACAAGTGTTTATGGCCCCTCAGCAAGAGGTGCATACTAGTAATTAAGTGTCCTCAGCAGGAAGTGCACATTAGTGATTATGAGTTCTCATCAGGAGATACATGCTAACATTATGTGCCATTAGCAGGAGATGCGTACTACTGATTATGGGTCTTCAGCTGGAGGTGCATGCTAGTGATTATGGATCCTCAGCAGGACGTTCATTCTAGGAATTATGGGTCCTCATCTGGAAATGCATGTTAGTGATTATTCGTTCTCACCAGGTGGTGCATACTACTGATTATTAGTCCTCAGCAAGAAGTGCATACTAGTGATTATGGATACTCAGAAGGAGGTCCATACAAGTGATTTATGTCCTAAGCAGAAGGTGCATAGTAGTGATTAAGGGTCCTCAGCAGGAAGTGCATACTTGTGATCATGGGCCCTCAGCAGGTGGTGCAAACGGGTCTATATTAGAACATCGAAGTTTCAAAACTTCGAATGTTCTAATATCGAACCCTATTCAGCGAAAGCTGAAAATATCGAAGCAGCAGAAAACCGAATTCTTTCCCAGGGAAAGAATTTGGTTGTCCGTTTCTGTTGCTTCGGTATATTCAGCGCTGTGGTGGAAAGTTATGAGTCAGGTTCAGGTAAGTGTGCAATTGAGTGCAGGTTAGGTTAGTTAGGGTTAGGGTGTGGGTTAGATATGTCTGCGATTGTGTGGACGTGAGGGTTAGGTCAGTTTAGGTGAGTTAGGGTTAGGGCGTGGGTCAGGTAAGTGTGCAATTGTGTGGACATGAGGGTTAGGGCAGGGTAGGTGAGTTAGGGTTAGGGCGGGGGTGAGGTGAGTGTGTGATAGTGATGGACCTTATGGTTAGGGTCTGGTTTAAGGTAAGTGGATAGTTAGTGGTGTGTGTATAGTTTAGGGTAGGGTTAAGTGTAAGATTTTAGGTGTATGTGTGTGGATTGCTGTTTGTTTGGTGTGCTTGTGTTGTCTGTATGTGTTTTGGAACAGCAAATTTTTTCCCTAGGTAAAAATTTGCTGTTCTGTGTTTTCGATGTTTTCAGCTTTCGCTGAATAGGGTTCGATATTAGAGCATTCAAGTTTTGAAACTTCGATGTTCTAATATAGACCCGTGCATGCTACTAATTATGGGTCCTCAACAAGAAGTGCAAACAAGTGATAAGGGGTCATCAGCCAGAGGTGCATAATTCTGATTATGGGTCGTTAACAGGAGGAACATACTACACATTATGAGTTCTGAGCAAGAAGTACATACTAATGCTTATGGGTCTTCAGCAGGAGGTGCATACAACTGATTATGGGTCCTCAGGATGAGGTGACCACAAATAATTATGATTCCTCAGCAGGACATGTGTACTAGTGATTATGAGTCCTCACCAGGTGGTGCTTACAAGTGATCATGTGTCCTCAGCAGGATGTGCATACAAGTGACTGTGGATCCTCAGCCAGAGGGGCATACAAGCGATTGTGTGTCAACAACAAAAGCTGCATAGAAGTGTTTATGGGTCCTCAACAGGAGATTCACATTAATAATTATGGGTCTGCAGCAGGAGGTGCATACAAATTATGTGTCATGAGCAAGAGGTACATATACAAGTGCTAATGGGTCCTCAGCAGGAAATGCATACAAGTGATTATAAGTCCACAGCAGGAACTGCATAGAAATGTTTATGAGTCAGAGGGACAGACTTCTGATTATGAATTCTCAGTAGGAAGCTCATACTAGTGATGATTACAGTATATCTAGTGACCTCACAAGATCCAAATGTAGTGAAAGTTTTGAAACATGAGGAGAATAAACCTAAGATGAAATCTCTGCTTAATTTAGCAGAAGCATATCAACACCAAGCAGGGTATAGTTGCAAGTATAGAAAATGTTTGGAAGAGCCTCATGTTGATCAAGAATGATTGCAGGAATGGTTAAGGAGAGGTGAATTCACATCAAAAAATGAAAGGTTAATATTGGCAGCCAAAGGTAGTGGGCTATATACACGCTGGTTTACAAAGTCCATTGAACATAAACAGACATATGTAGGTTTCGTAAAACCAAATTGGAAACAGTCACACACCTTGTTCCTGGTTGCGACCCACTAGTGGCATTGGGACTGTATACTGAAAGGCATAATAAAGTGGCGAGACTGTTACACTGGAGAGTGTGCAAACATTATGGTATTGAAGTGGTTGAAAAACACTGGAAACTGAGCCACAAAGAATCATAGAAAATGGTGAAGTTTATATCACATGGGATCACCCAATATGAACAGTTCAAAAGATAGATGCTAGAAAACCAGATATAGTGGTCCAGGAAAAGAAGACAAAAGTAGCATTAATCATTGAAATTATCACACCCAGTAACTACAGTGTTTTGTGTACAGAGCGACACAATATCATAAAATACCTTGATCTGCAGGCAGAAACAAGAGCCATGTGTAAGAAAGATACCCAGACAGTTCCAATAGTAGTAGGAGCAACTGGTCTTATAAAAAAGAATTTACAATCATATTTAGATATGTTACCAATTCATGTAACACCATATGAATTGCAGAAGGAGTCATTACTGGGCACATTGCGGGTGCTGCGTAGAGCACTTTTGCCTAACATCAAAGAGTGAAACTGCTAATTTCATAAACTTTAATCGTATTTTGACTTTGGAATGGGGTCCATTCCCATCATGGAATTAGAAACCCAAAAGGCTTGGAGAAATTCTAAACTGATTACAGCATCTCTGCAGGTGGATCATACTAGTGATTATGGGTTTTCATCTGGACGTGCATGTCAGTGATTATCGGTCCACAGAAGGTGTTGCACACTAGTGATTATGAGTCCACAGCATGAGGTGCATAAAAGTTATGGGTCCTGAGCAAGAGGTGCACACAAGTGTTTATGGACCCTTAGCAGAAGGTGCATACCAGTGATTATGTGTCCTTAGCAGGAAGTGCCTACTAATGATTATGGATCCTAAGCAGGAGATGCATACAAATTATTATGGGTTCTCAGCAGGTGGGACAGACTACTGATTATGAGTCCTCAGTAAGAAGTGCATACTAGTGATTATGGGTACTCAGCAGAATGTACATACTAGTGATTATGGGTCCTTAGTAATAGATGCATACAATTTATTAATGGTCCTCAGAAGGAGGTGCATACTACTGATTATGGTTCCTCAGCTGGAGGTGCATGCTAGTGATTATGAGTCCTCAGCAGGAGGTGCATTCAAGTGGTTATGGGTCCTCAGCAGGAGGTTCATACTAGGGATTACGGGTCCTCATCTGGAAATGCAAGTTAGTGATTATTGGTCCTCACCAGGAGATGCATACTAATGATTATGAGTCCTCAGCAAGAAGTGCATACAAGTGATAAGGGGTCATCAGCCAGGGGTACATAATGCTGATTATGGGTCCTCAACAGGAGGAACATACTACAAATTATGAGCCCTCAGCAAGAAGTGCATACTAGTGATAATGGATCCTCAGAAGGAGGTCCATACAAGTAATTTATATCCTAAGAAAATGTGCATATAGTGATTATGAGTCCTCGGCAGGAAGTGCATACTTGTGATCATGGGTCCTCAGCAGGTGGTGCATACTAATTATGGGTCCTCAACAAGAAGTGCATGCAAGTGATAAGGGGTCATCAGCCAGGGTGCATAATGCTGATTATGGGTCCTTAACAGGAGGAACATACTACAGATTATAAGTCCTGAGCAGGAAGTACATACTAATGATTATGGATCCTAAGCAGGAGATGCATACAATTTATTATGGGTTCTCAGCAGGTGGGACAGACTACTGATTATGAGTCCTCAGTAAGAAATGCATACTAGTGATTATGGGTTCTCAGCAGAATGTACATACTAGTGATTATGGGTCCTTAGCAATAGATGCATACAATTTATTAATGGTCCTCAGAAGGAGATGCATACTAGTGATTATCCACAAACCAAAAGACAGCTGGTTCACCCAGGCTAACACTGTGCTGAAAAGCAAATAAACTGTCTGTGCAATCCAGTAATAAAAGTTAAGTTAAAATCCAGAATTTAATGAAAAGAATGAAATAAAACAAAATAAGAACAAAAATAAAAATTAAGTCCCTTGCCCAACAATAAGCGCTTTCGAATAGTTCTTCTTCAGATCGTATACGTTTGTGGATTATTTATTGGGCGGTTCACCACAGCAAAAGGGAATATCTTTTCATTTTTTTTGCTACAAGTGATTATGGTTCCTCAGCCGTATGTGTATACCACTGATTATTGGTCTTCACCAGGAGGGACATACTACTAATTATGAGTGCTTAGCAGGAAGTTCTTACTAATGATTATGGGTCCTCAGTATACACTTTACTATGGGTCTTCATCAAGACGTACACACTATTGATTTTGGATCCTCACCAAGAGGTTCATATGAGTACTTACAGGTACTTATCAGGAAGCGCATACTGATGATTATGGGTCCTGAGCAGGTGGTGCTTACAAGTGATTATGGATCATCAACAGGAAGTGCATACTACTGATTAGAGATCCTCAGCAGAAGGTGCATACTAATTATAGATCCTCAGCCTGAGGTGCTTGCATGTGATATGGGTCCCTAGCAGGAGGTGCATATTAGTGATTACGGTTCCTCATCTGCATTGGCATACTGGTGATTATGGGTCCTCAGCATGAGGTGCATAGAAGTTATGTGTCCTCATTCCGAGGTGCATGTTTTGTCAGCAGGAGGGGGGATACAAGTGTTGATGGGTCCCCAGCAGGAAGTGCATACTAGTGATTTTGGGTCCTCAGCCGGAGGTCCATACAAGTGATTATGGATCCTCATCTGGATGTGCATTCTAGTGATTATGTGTTCTAATCAAGAGGTGCATGTTAATTATAATGGGTCCAGAGCAGGAGGTGCATACTTTTAATTATAGGTCCTCATCCAGAAGGGCATGTTAGTGATTATCAGTCCTCGGTATGAGGTGCATACAATTGATTACAGGTCCACAAAAGGAGATGTTTACAAGTGATTATGGGTCATCTGCAGGAGCTGCATACTAGTGATTATGGGTGCTCAATTGGTGGTGCATACTAGTGATTATGGGCCTTCAGCAGGAGGTGCAAATGATTATAGGTCCTCAACAGGAAGTGCATAGCAGTGATTGTAGGTCCTCAGCAGAAGGTGCATATATGTGTTCACTGGTCCTCAGCAGGAGGTTCATAATAGCGATTATGGGTCATCAGCAGGAGGACCACACAAACGATTATGGGTATTCGGCATGAGGTGCATACCTTGGGATTATGGGTCCTCTACAGTGAGGGGCATACTAGTTATTATGGGTACTCAGCAGGAGGGCACACTAGTTATTAAGGGTACTCAGCAGGATATGCATACAACTGAACATGTGTCCTAAGCAGGAGGTCCATACAAGTGATTATCGGCCCTCAGGAGTAGGGCCATACAAGTGATTAGGGATTCTCATTGGGAAGTACATTGTAGTGATTATGGGTCCTCAGAAGAAGGTGCATATTAGTGTTATGGGTCCATAGCAGGAAGTGCATACTATTAATAAGGGTTTTCAGCAGAAGTGCATACACGTGATTATGGGTCATCAACAGCTGGTGCACACTAGTGATTATGAGCCCTCAGTATTTGGTGTATACTAGTGATCAAAGGTCCATAGCAGGAGTTACGTACAACTGATTATGGGTCCTCACCAGTGATTATGGGTCCTCAGCAGGAGATGCATACAACTGATTATGGGTCATCAGCTCTGGGGAGGTGGCATAATGGTTAAGGTGTTTACCTCAGAGATAAGAGATGCAAGGTTTGAGCCTTACTAAGGGAAATTGCCTAGGCTTAAAATGGTCCACAAGGGCAGTTAGCTTAGAATCTACCTATGAGCAGGAGGTGTATACTAATGAATATGGGTCCTCAGCAGGTGGTGCAAAGAAGAGATTACAGGTCCTCAGGTGGAGGTGCATACATGTGATTATTCATCCTCAGCAGGAGGTGCATTATAGTGATTATGGGTTCTCTGACATAGGAACATATACTTATTTTGGGTCTTTAGCAGGACGTGCATATGAGTTATTAACAGCCCTTAGATGGAGGTAAATACAAGTGATTTTGGGTCCTCATCAGGAGGTCCTTGCTACTTATTATGGGTCCACAGCTGTAGGGTCATATTAGTTATTATGGTTCCTCAGCAGGCCATGCCTAGTAGTAATTATGGGTCCTCAGCAGGAGATGCATACTTGAGATTTTGAGCCCTCAGCAATGAGAGGATGCAGGTAATTGTGGGTCCTCAGTTTAAGCTGCATACTTATAAGTCCTCAACAATAGGTGCATACTAGTGATTATGGGTCAAAAGCAGGAGGTGCATGCTAGTGATTATGGGCTGTCAGCAGAAGCTGTATTTTAGTGATTATGGGTCCTCAACAGGAGGTGCATACAAGTGATTATGGCTACTTAGCGGTAGGTACAAACTAGGGATTATGGCTTCTAAACAAGTGGTACAAACAAGTGATTTTGGGTCTTTAGCAGGAGGTGTGTAATGATGAGTATCATTCCTCAGCAGGAGTTGCATACAAGTGATTATGGGACCTAAGCAGAAGGTGCATGCAATTGTTTATGTGTCCTCAACAGAAGATGCATGCAAGTCCTTATAGGTCCTCAGCAGGAGGTGCATTCAAGCTGTTTGTTGGACCTTATCTGGTGGTGCATACTACTGGTCATAGCATCCTATGATCTTGTGATTATGACATCAGCAGGAAGTGCAAACAAGTGATTATGGCTCCTCAGCAGGAGGTCCATATAAGTTATTATGGGTTTTCATCAGAATGTGCATACAAGTGATTTCGGGTCTTCAGCAGGAGGTGCATACAAGTGTTTATTGCTCCACAGCATAAGTTACATACCAGTAATTAGGGATCCTCAGCCTAAGGTACACAAGGGTAATTAAGGGTCCTCAGTAGGAGAAGCATACTAGTGATTATGGGTCCTCATTAGGGAGTGCATACTAGTGAGTACATGTCCTAATCAGGAGGTGCATACAAATGTTTATTGCTCCTTAGCAGAAGTTACATACCAGTGATTATGGGTCCTCAGTGGAAGATTTATGCTAGTAATTAAGGGTCCTCAGCCTGAGGTACACAGTGGTGATTAAGGATTTTCAGCAAGAGATGCATACTAGTGATTATGGGTCCTCAGCAGGAGATGTATCTGAGTGATTATGGGCTCTCTGCTGGAGATGCATATTAATAATTTTTGTTCCTCAGTCAGGAGTGCATACTGGTAAACATGTGTCCTTAGAAGGAGGTACATACCAGTGATTATGGGTCCTCAGCTAGATGTGCATACTTCTGATTATGGGTCCTCAGCTGGAGGTGCGTATTACTGTTGATGGGTCCTCAGTGAATACAAGTGATTTTTGTTCCTAGTAGAGGGTACATACTAGTGATCATGGGGCTTCAGGAGGAAGTGCATACAAGTTTAGCAGGAGGTGCATATAAGTGATAATGAGCCCTCAGTAGGATGTACATACAAGTTATTATATGACCTCAGCTGGAAGTACATACAGGCTATTATGGGTGCTCAGCAGGAGGTGCACACAAGTGATTATGGCACATTAGCAGAAGATGTATCTTAATGATTATGTGTGCTCATCAGGAGATGCATGCAAGTGATTATGGTTCTTTATCAGGTGGTACATATTAGTTATTATGGGTTCTTAACCAGAGGTGCAAAATACTGATTATGGGTTCTCAACCGGAGTTGCAAAATACTGATTATGGGTGCTCAGCAGGAGGTACATACTAGTTATTATGGGTTCTTTGCAGGAGGTGCATACTAATGAGTATTTGTCTACAGTAGGAACTGCCTACAAGTGATTATGGGTCTTCAGACAGAGGTGTATGCTACTGAATATGGGTGCTCAGCAGGATGGGCAAACTACTTATTATGGATCCATAGTAGGAAGTGCATACAAGTGATTATCAGTCCTCAAAGGCAGGTGTGTACAAGTGATTATGGGTCATCAGCATAAGGTGCACACTAGTGATTACGTGTCCTCAGCAGGAGCTGCATACAAGAAATATGGGTCCTCAGCAGGAGGGTTACATTAGTGATTATGGGACCTCAGCAGGATGTGCATTCTAGTATTATGGGTCCTCAGTAGGTAGTTCATACAAGTGATTTCAGGTACTCAGCAAGAGGTACGTGTTAGTGATTATCAGTTCTCTGCAGGAGGTACATGCTATTGATTGTTGGTTCTCAGGAGGAGGTGCATGGTAGAGCTTATGGGCCCTCAGCAAGAGTTGCATACTAGTGAGGAATTGCATAACACTTAATATTGGTCCTTAGTAGGAAGTAAATGCAATGTGATTATTAGTCCTCATCCAGAGATTGAGTACAGCCAGAGAATGAAGTGCTCAACGGGAGTTGTATACCAGTGAAATCTGGGTCACTAGGAGGAGATGCACACCAGTGATTATGTTTCCTCATCAGCAGGTGCACACTAGTAATTATGGGTCCTCAACCGAAATTGCACACTAGTGATTAGGGGTCCTTAGCAGGAGGTGCATACTGGTGAATATGAATCTCAGCAGCAGGTGTATACTAGTGATTAGGGTTCCACCACAGGGGGTGAATAATTGTGATTATGGGTCTTCAACAGGAGATACATACAGGTGATTATAGGTCCTCAACAGGTGGTGCAAAGAAGTGAATAAGGGTTGTAATCTAGGGATGCATGCTAGTGATCATGGGTCCACAGCTGGAGGTGCATCCTACTGATTATGAGTCCTCAGTTGGAAGGACTTATTACTGATAACACATCCTCAATACTAAGTGCATACAAGTGATTATCCGTCATCAGCAACAGGTGCATACAAGTTATTATGAGCACTCTCAGGAAGTGCATCTGTGTGACTATGAATCCTCAGCAGGAGGTTCATACAAGTGATTATGGGTCCTAAGCTGTTGGAGCATACTACTGATTATGGGTCCTTAGCAGGATGTACATAAAAGAGTGATTATGGGTCATCAGCAGATGGTGCACTCTAGTGACCATGGGGCTTCAGTAAGAGGTGCATACAATGTATTATGGGTCCTCAGCAGGAAGTGCATGTATGTGATTATGGGTCCTCAGCATGAAGCATATACTAATGATTGTTGATCCTCAGCAGGAGGTACATTCTAGTGGTTATGTGTCCCCAGCAGGTGGTTCATACTACTAATTATGGGTTCTCAGCAGGAAGTGCCTACAACTAATTGCAGGTCCTCTGACAGATGTGTATACTACTAATTATGGGTCCTCAGCAGGAAGTGCCTACAACTAATTGCAGGTCCTCTGACAGATGTGTATACTACTAGTTATGGGACCTCAGCAGGAAGTGCCTGCAACTAATTGCAGGTCCTCTGACAGATGTGTATAATACCGATTATAGGTCCTCAGCAGGAGGGACATACAACATATTATTGGTCCCTAGTAGAAAGTGCATGCAAGTGATTACCAGTACTCAGACAGAAGTGAATAAAGTGATTATAGGTCCATAACAGGATGTGCATACACGTGATTATGTGTCATTAGCAGGATGTGCAAACAAGCGATTATGGGTCCTCAGCAGAAGGTACATTTCAGTGACTACTGTTCCTTAGCAGTAGGTTCATTATAGTGATAAGGGCCCTCAGAAGGAGGAACATAGAAGTGATTATGAGTGTTTAAGTATTCTCAGCAGGTTGTGCATACTAGTGGTTATAGGTCTTCAGCAGAAGTTGCATACTATGGATTATGGGTCCTCAGCAGGTGGTTCATACAAGTGATTATGGGTTCCCAGATGATGGTGCATTCTACTGATTAGGTGTCCTCAGGAGGCTCATACTATTTTGAGTCCTCAGCAAGAAGTATTTACAAGTGATTATGAATCCTCGGCAAGAGGTGTTTCTGAGTGTTGTTGGGTCCTTAGCAGAAGGTGCATACCAGTGATTATGGGTCCTCAGCTGGGGATGCTTACTACTGAATATGGGTCATCATCAGCAGGGACATATTACTGATAATGGGTTCTCAGTACAATGTGCAAACAAGTGATTATCGGTCCTCGGATGGAGGTTCAAACAAGTGATTATGGTACCTCGGCAGGATGTGCATACTAAAGATTTTAGGTTCTCAGCAGGAAGTGCATACTTCTGATCACTGGTTCTCAGCAGGAGGTGTGTACAGGCAAGTATCTGTCCTCAGTAAGAGATACATAAAATTGATTATTGGTCCTCAGCATGTGGTGCATATTATTGATAATGGGTTCACAGCAGGAAGTCCATACAAATGATTATGGGTCCTCAGCAGGAGGTATGTAATAGTTATTTTGGATCCTCAACAGGAGCTTCATAGAAGTGATTATGACTCCAAAGCAGTTGGTGCACTCTATTGATTATGGGTCCTTGGCAGGAAGTGCATACAAGTGATTATGGGCATACCTCTCAACATCTTAGAGCAAGAAATCTGGACAAAGCCATACATAAAAGTGGGACAAAGGGCAAAAAATAGGGACATTTTTAAATATTGCTCTTACAAACTTAGAAAGTTGATAGAATAACAGGTTCTGAATTATCATGAATTTTCTGAAGGGTATAAGGTCTGAAACTCAAATGTCTTTCATTATTTTCTAACATCAGTCATTAATGACTTTCCATTAATTTGACAGAAAAACACAGTTTTATGACAAATGGACCAAAAACATGAGGCAAAAATCTGAACATTCTGAGAAAATCTGTACATTTCAGAGGTATGATTATGGGTCATCAGCTGGAGGTGCATACAAGTGATTATGGGTCATCATCTGGAGGTGCATACTTGTGACTAAGGGGCTTCAGTAAGAGGTGCATATAACTGATTATAAGTCTTAAAGAGGAGATGCATACATGTGATTATGAGTCCTCAGCTGGAGGTGCAAACAAATGATTATTGGTCCTCAGCAGAAGGAGTAAACTTGTGATTATGGTCCTCAGTCGCCGGTGCATACTATTGATAACAGGCCCTCAGCCAAAGGCGCATGCTACTGAGTATGAGTCCACAGCAGTAGGTTCATACTTGTGATTATGATTCCTCAGCAGGACATGCATACTAGTAATTATGAGTCCTCAAAGGTACGGCATACTAGTGATTATCAATCTTCAACAGGAGGTTCATACAAGTTACTATGAGCCCTCAGCAGGAAGTGCATCCTTATGAATATGGGTCCTCAGTCAGAGGTGCACACTGGTTTTTAAGGGTACTCAGCAGGAGCTACACACTAGTGATTATTGGCCCTCAGCAGGAGTTGCATACTGGTGATTATGGGTCCTATGCAGGAGTCACCGATAAGTGATTATGGGTCCTCAGCAGAAAATGCTTACAACTGATTTTAAAGGTGAATACTATGGATTATGGGTCCTCAGCAGGTGGTTCATACAAGTAATTATGGGTTGTCAGCCTGAGGTGCATACTATTGATTAGGGGTCCTTAGAAGGAGGTGCATACCAGTGATTATGGGTCATCAGCAGGAGGTATATACTAATGAATATGGGTCTTCAGCATAAGGTGCATACAATTGAATCTAGGTCCTCAGCAGGAGGTTCATACTAGTGATCCGAGTGGAGAGATGAAAAGTTGCAAAAAAATGCAAAGGACAGTAGTAGTACTAAAACTGAATTCATCCTCAAGTCCTGGTGAGTACCTTCATGAGGTAGACCCTGTTTTCACAAAATCTCACCAAGGTGATACTGATATATAGACTGTATTTATATAGCATATATCATGGACAGAAGTAGATCAAAAACTAAAAAAGATAGCTGGTTGCACAAGATCCAGGATAAAAAAGTGCCCAATCCTGGTAGATACACTGGTGACAGTGTAGAATCCTCAAAATATGGAAACATTTCTATAATGGGGCCAGGCCCAGGGGGAGGATGGCTCCCCTGTTGTAGAAGGAAGTAGCAGTACACAAAAATCACAAAAAAATGATAGGCTAAAGAACAGACATAAAGACAATAAAGTGGACTATTGAGGATAAAAAAGAATTTATGTATTGTTACTATTATGCAAAAAGCCCAGAATTTCCAGACACAAGATATACAATATGATTAAGAGAGAAATTAGAGGAAAGAAAAATACGTCCACAAGAAAAACTGTCACAAGCTTCATATGAAAATGTGTGTTCATTAATACAACAAATTTGTGAGAAACAGTATATAGAGCAAGAAACCTTGATCTATTTGGAAAAAGAAGCATCTGAGGAAGTGTGAAAAGATAAACAACAGAACCAAGAGACATTTGAAATGTATAAAAAAATATGTGGACATGGGAAAGAAAGAGAGATTTGATATGGTGCAATATTTATGCAAAGGAGAAAGCCAAATTAGTCAATGTAAAGAAGGCAGCCCCAAAGATATATGAAGAGAAATACATGCAAAGGCATCCAGATATGGAAAATTTCACAATAAAAAAATAATATCACAAAAATGGAATGTAGAAAAGGAGATCAGTAAAGTAGAAGTAAAAAAAAATAGAAGTTGAAGTTATTGAGTGCCTGCAAAGTGAAGGATTTGATGTAGAAGGTCTAACACAGGTTACATCACAGCAGGACGGAGTGAGTCCCCAAAGCAAGGATAAATGGAAAGATCAGGAAACACCTGAAGAAGAAATATGGAGATGGGAAAGAAAAAGAGATTTAATATGGTGTAATATTTTTGCAAAGGTGAAAACATAACTAACCAATACAAAAGGAACAGCACTAAAGATATTTGAAGAGAAATACAGACAAAGGAATCCAGACATGGAAAACTTTACAATGCAAAAAATAAGAAGACAAAGAGGAAAAGTAGAAAAGGAGATTAGTAATAGAGATGTTAAAGGAATAGAAAGTGAGGTTATGAAGTACCTGCAAAGTGAAGGATTTAGTATAGAAAATGTAATTCAAAAAACACCACAACAGGATAGAGTAATGGATATCCAAATTAAGGGGAAACCAGTGGAATAGGAAGCAATTGGTCAGGTGCCATATGAAGATAATTTGGAGCCTTCCACAGGAAACCAGTATAAACATTCACTTGAAGCTAGACAGCAAGGGAAAGAACAGGAAACCATGGAAACTCTGATACAGTCAATGTTAAGGAGTGATAGGCCAGTGAGTTCCCATATGATAGAGCAACGAATGGCACAGAATAAAATTGATGAGACTGTGTCACAGGAAGATGGTATAGAACCTTCTACAGAATGGACAGATATATCAAGATCAATGAAAGAAATAGACTACAGAAGGTTAGTAAAACCCAAAAAGTCAGAAATCTGATAAAACAAATGAACACAGTAATTAGAACTGTTCATAGAGATCCATGTGATATAACAAAAGTAAACAGGATATATTACACAGGGTAGTGAGGGAAAGGAAGGGGAGAAATCAAATACCATCATGGAAATATTGAATAGAGAAAATTATAAAGCAATTAAGACAAGAAGTGTCACTGTTAGAAGACTATAGAAGAGGGAATAGATCAGCAAAAATACTAGAAAAATAGAGAGCTGGGAAATATGGTAAAAGGAATTGAAAGACCACAAAAAAAAATAGATACATTTTGGAGAAGTATCTTTGAATATCTTGTGGAACATAACAAAGATGCTAAATGGATAGAAGAAGTAAAAGAAAGAATAAGAAGTTTAAAGGTACAGGATATGAAATGGGATGAAGTAACAGCTAGAGAGATTGAAACAATGTTAAGAAAAGCCTCTAATTGGAAAACCTCAGACCCAGATGTAGTACCTAACTTCTGGTTAAAAGTATTAACATCTTTTCACGAAGATTCAGCCATGAGTAAGAACTATTTATATGCGTACTCAAACAGACACCACCCTGGCTAACAACAGAAAAAACAATGCTCCTACTTAAGAGTTAACCTGCAAACAACTCTAAAAATTATAGACCAATAACTTGCCTTCTGACAATGTATAAACTATACATGGGAACTGATGCCAACTGAGTTTATAGTCATTTAGAAGAAAATTCAATTATAGCAGTAGAACAAAAGGTCTATAAAATAAAGTCATAGTGGAGAACTTTAAAAAGGGGTAGAACCTTAATATGGCATGGATTGACTACAAAATAATTTGATAGTATCCCTCATTCATGGATAAAAGAGTGCTTAAACATGTATAAAATACACCCCACACTGATCGACTACATTGCAGTGACCATGAAACAGTGGCAGACCACTTTGCAGTTAAGTCATGATAAAGGACAAATTGTTATCCCAGGGATAAAAATTCAAAGGGGGATATTCCAGGGTGACTCTCTGTCACCATTACTATTCTGCCTTGCCCTTAATCCATTAAACTGTTTACTCAACAGTTTAGGCCGTGGCTATAATCTGGCTCCTAGAATACAACAAAGTGTAAGTACTTCTCACCTTCTCTTTGTCGAAGATTTAAAACTGTATAGCTCTTCAGATGAGGAACTGAAAGCACAACTGCAAGTTATCAAAACTTTTTCAGATGATATACAAATGTCATTTGGTCTTGATAAATGAACAACCTTTAAAAAAGGAAAACATCAGTTTGGGACAACAATGTGATATAAAAGGACTTGAGCAAGAAGGAGTGTATAAATATTTGGGAACTGATGAAGGATCAGCAATAAAACATGAACAAATGCAAATAAAATGTAGTAAGGAATACTTCAGAAGACTTAAATTAATCCTGAAAACAGCACTAAATCCAAGCTATAAACCAATTTGCTCTTTGTGTCCTAGTTTACAGTTTTGGAGTGACTGACTGGCCCCAAACTGCGTTGGACAGATTAGATAGGAAAACAAAAAGGATGCTTCATGCTCACCAAATGATTTACAAATATCAATGCATACCAAGATTATATATTCCTCATTTTGAAGGATGGATGGGCCTCCTTGAAATTGATTATATTCATAGATCTGCAATCATGGGACTCCACACATATCTGCTGACCTCTCAAGACACAAACGTTGTGAAAGCTTTGAAACATGAGGAGAATAAATCTAAGATGACTTCTCTGCTTAATCTAGCAGAAGTTTATTGGCATCAAGCAGGAATGGAAATCAAACCATAAATAAATAAAAATCAGGCAGCAAATGAATGTGCCAAAAAACAAAAGAAAGAATATAAGGTGAAGGATCAGATGAGAAGGCAAGAAATGTGGGAAAAAGCATAAATATAGTTGCAAGTATAGGAAACTTCTGGAAGAACCTCATATTCAGAAAAGAAGACAAGAGCAGCATTGATCACTGAAATTGCCACACCCAGTGACTACAGGGTCTTGTGTACAGAGAGACACAAAGTCATAAAATATCAGGATCTGCAGGCAGAAACAAGAGCAATGTGGAAGAAAGATACCCAGAAAGTCCAAATAGTAGTAGGAGCAATGGATCTTATAAAAAATAATTTACAATCATATTTAGATATGTTACCAATACATGTAACTCCATATGAACTGCAGAAGGAGTCACTACTGGGCACATTACGGGTGCTGCGAAGAGCACTACTGGCTGACATGAAAGATTGAAACAATACTAATTTCATGAACTTTAATCGTACTTTGACTTAGGAATGGGGTCCATTCCCGTCATGGTAGTAGAAACCCAAAAGACTTGGAGAAATTAAAAAAGAGTGATTATTGGTCCTCTGACAGATGTGCATATTACTGATTGTGGGTCCTCACTACTGGTCCTTAGTAGGATGTGTATAAAGGTGAATAAAGTGATTATAGCAGGACTTGCATGCAGGTAATTATGGGTCCTCAGCAGGATGTGCACACAAATGATTATGGGTCCACAGCAGGAGGTGCAAACAGGTGATTATGGGTCCTCAGCAACAGAAACATGGTAGAGATTATGGGTCCTCAGCTGGATGTGCATTGAAGTACACATGGGACGTCAGCATGAGGTGCATACTGGTGATTATGGGTCCTTAGCATGAGGTGTATATAAGTGATTATTGATCCTGAACAGTTAGTGGGCACTAATGATTATAGGTCTTCAGCAGGAGGAGCATGCAAGTGTTTATGGGTCCTCAGCAGGAGATAGATACCAGAGATTATTTTTCCTCAGCAGGATGTGCATACAAGTGATTATGGGTTGTCATCAGGAAGTACATTTATTTAATTATAGGTACTCTGCAGGAGGTGCATACAAATGAGTATGAGTTCTCAGCACGAGGTGCATACTGGTGATTATGGGTCCTCATCATGAGGTGTATATAAGCGATTATTGGTCCTGAACAGTTGGTGGGCACTAATGATTATAGGTCCTCAGCAGGAGGTGCATACTAATATAAATAAATATATATATATATATATATATATACATATATATATACATATATATATATATATATATATATATATATATATATATATATATATATGGGTCTACTTTAATTTACCGAAATCTCAGTTGACTGACACGTGGAAGAGGGAGACGAAATGACCGACAGGTAAGTTGACCGAAAAGGTGATGTGCCGACAGAGGATAGAGCGACAAGGGTAACGTGTGAGCGCGTCACGGTAAGTGTGCGATAGTGACAGAGTTAGGAGCGGTCAGGTAAGTGTGCGTTGTTGTGGGATTTTGGGTTAGGGTGTGGGATAGGTGAGTGTGTGGTAGTGTCGGAGGTAGGGAGGTAGGGTTCGGGTAAGGTAAGTGTGTGATAGTGACGGAGTTTAGTTTAGGGACAGGTTAAGTGACTTAGGTTTGGAGTGCGGGTAGGGTGAGTGTGCGATAGTGACGGGCATTTTGTTTTGGGGTGGGTTAAGTGAGTTAGGGTTAGGGTGCAGGTAGGGTGGGTGCACGATAGTGACGGGCATTTTGTTTTGGGGTGGGTTAAGTGAGTTAGGGTTAGGGTGCGGGTAGGGTAACTGTGCGGTAGTGACGGACCTTAGGGTTAGGGTTTGGGTTAGGGTTAGTGGATATGTGATTGTGTATGATGTGTAGTTTACGTTGTTTGTGTCGGTGTAATTGTGTTCGGTTGTGTGAATTGTCAGTGTTGTGTGGTTTCGGTCATTCGGGTTCGGTGTTTTGTGTGTCGGTGAAGTGTGGTGTCGGTAAGGTAAAGTAGACCCATATATATATATATATATATATATATATATATATATATATATGTCCTCAGCTGTAGGTGCATATATGTGCTTATGAGTCCTAAGTAGGAGTTACATACTAGTAATTCCTTGTCCTCTGGAGGAGATGCATACTAGTGGGTATGGGATCTGAGCTGGAGATGCACACTAGTAATTATGAGTCCTCAGATGGAGCTGCACATTGGTGATTAAGGGTCTTCAGCAGGAAGTGTATACTAATGATTACTGGTCCTCATCAGGAGGTGCATACAACTGTTATTGGTCCTCATAGAGAGGTTAGGGAGCATGGCAGACACTACTGTTGGTGGTCAGAGAGGGTGGTTTGAGTGAGTTAAGTCCTTACTGTACTCCCCCACACAAGGTCCATGTTGTGAGAGGTAGTGGCATGCTTTGGAAAGTGTAATCAAAATACAAATGCTTACACGGGTGACATAAATGCCAAATGAATGACCCTGACCCTTCTATTTTGTTTTTTTTTTTGTTAACTGGTTAAGCCTAGTGAACATAGTTTCCCTTTTCAACAGCATGAACACACATTTCCCAGCACATTATTTAAAACAAGTCAGCTGGCTTAAGCTTCATTTTTCCTCTCCTCCATGCTGGCTCAAACAGACGCCAGACCCAATATTTGAACTTGGGTAACTGGGCGGCATTGTCTGCTTAAGTGACTTGCTCAGAGTTTGTTGTTACCAGTGATACTATGACACTTATGTGTCATGACCCAGCCCCCCAGTAACACCACTGTGTGATCTCTGGGACCTGGGAGCACTTCCTGTAGCCAGGTCTTTATCTAGTTACGTCAGTGGGGCTGGTAACCAAAACAAATTTTTTCTTGTCAGCTACTCTGAAATCAAAACATTTTTAAAAGTAAAAAAATAAAATGAATAAATGAATAATTAAATAAATAAATAAAAATAATACATTTTAATTATGTAGTACATTAATGAGTTTGCTTTTATTTAAGTAGGGACATCTTATCCAATGAAATCACTAATATTAGCTGCAAATTTGAGTTTATGCATTGATAGTTTGTCTCTGTATAATCTGGTCCCAGATAATCATGTTTTAAGGGGTAGAGAGAGGTTCCATCACTGCCATTTAAATATGGACTGGAATCTACTGAACACTATAGGCTTGCCCTTAAATATAGTTCAGAGCAGTTCAACTCAGTA
Source organism: Protopterus annectens (assembly GCF_019279795.1). Classification (NCBI taxonomy): domain Eukaryota; kingdom Metazoa; phylum Chordata; order Ceratodontiformes; family Protopteridae; genus Protopterus; species Protopterus annectens. The sequence goes on from NC_056730.1 coordinate 675,098,426, forward strand.
GAGCAGTGACAGTTATCTGAAAGCAATAGAATAATTTAAAGTAATCTTGAATGAAAGAAAGCATTTGATATGACTGCTTTAATAAGTCAAAGACTGTTGTTTTGTTTTGGGAGGGGGTTACAACCCCCACATTCCGTATGTAGGAGGCTCCACCCCTACACCCTCTCAGACCAAGCTTATAATCAATTTGTGGTACCTCATTGTATGGGCAAATTGCCAATCGAATTGAAACCTTGACAAGAATTGGCTGTTTGGCCAGTGGTGCATTTTTGCAAAAATGCATGCAGTGGAACTGACATGCTTTCTATTATTCCATCTGAATGACAGAAACCACTTGTGCATGCAGAAAGACCCATTTTGTCTAAAAATACGCCATCTTCAGCAGTTCAAATTCCGTTTATAAATGACTTCACAAGAAGTATGACACTTGCTAGGTATTACTGATATCCATTTTCTGCAATGCATGTGCAGTTTAATATCCCTTTGATCAGACTGGATGTGACATGCATCAGCTGTTGGACTGATCCCCAGCACAGTGAAGAACAATCCTCATGTATGGCACCCATTCAGGCTATAGTACTTCCTACTCAAGGCTGAAGTGGCCTACAGGTAGGTATAAGTATCCTATGAGAAAGGTTCATTTATCTGAATGTCTGGGCCATCCAGTCAGTGCAACTGTATGGTTCCCTTCTCTTTGCTCTGTGATTAAGAACAGTAAGCACAATTATTGACTGCATCTGTTCTGTGTAGAACTTTGTCCATATGCTGCTCTTCTGTATATATACAGTCCTGCAATAGGCCTGTCTGTCATCTCCATTAGCTAAGTCAAATCTACCTCTGATGTCTTTTAATTACATTCTCTTTCACTAGACTATTAATGTTACCCTTTATAAGATATAAAGCAGCAGAGATATGTATGTACCTAGTAAACAGAAATCCACAGATGAGGGAACAGGAGTGTTTATTTGATATAATCCCTTTTTCCTTAGTAATGTGCAGCTGTACGCTTCTTTCATCCCCTCACTTCACTTTATCTTTAACTGTTCAAGGAAGTTACAGTGTCAAAAATGAGGAAACCATATAATGGAGGTACTTCAGTATTTTGAAAGCGCAAGTTAATAGACTGCTGATGGTAATCTTTATAGAGCTGGAAATGACCCAGTACTAACTCATAGTACTGAAGCAGTTTGCATTTTTGTGTTTAACATGTCATTTATTGTATCATATACTTAATAAAAGATTATGCTAATTAACAGTAATTGCATGACCTTTCAGAAACATTAGGCTGATCTAAAGCTAAGATTCCTTTCACAACAATAATGATGCTGATGATTATAAAGATGATAAGAAATAAAAAAAGTTCTGTATGTGGATTTATACAAACCCATATAATGCACTGCAGAAGGGAATGATAACAACTAAATGTGATCTCAGTCTCTATCTTAACAAGATCTTTGGGCTAAAACAGTGAACTTCTGTATATAAAACAAATGGACTATTTTGTTTCAGGAAGCAACATGCTTAAAATTAACAAAAAATGGAATTTAAATTATTTCTGACCAGTGAAATATATTATGCCAGCATTTTTTGAATTACATAGTAATATGTATTCACCCAATATGGTGATTCTCAATGGAGGTCATTTAGGAATATTTTCTTATCAACTGAAGTAATTTCTCTCCCCAAGCAAAACATCTGTAGTTATACAATGGTGATAAGTCATTCAGACTCATAAACTTGTCTTTTGGGCTCTTACAGATTAACTCGTGCAAAAACTTTCTGCTGTTCTCATTTGTAAGAATAGCTCAGCGGGGGATAGTGGCCCTTTTATATACAAGATAAAAACTGTACTTAGAGCTGTGAGATACTCATGATTTATACAAAGTGCCCCTGGGTACAAATACTGGTAATTCATCAGGCTTTACATGAGTAGAAATAGGACTTCTATGGCTGTGCTCTCATGTACATTCTGAACTATGCAAACCATTCATTGAGTATAACATCCTATGCATTCTCTGAATGCTTGTGAGATCTCTATGATTGTTATTATTGTTGTTGCTACTATTTTTATTGTTATTGACTATACTGATGCATTCAGAAGGATGTGATCATTTAAATTCTTAAATGCTTTCGTTGAGTTAGCTCATTGTCACATTCTGTATTTATCACACATTCATAAGTAACATAATGCTTTCCTTTTCTGTGATCCACATGGTGGTTTATTTGAGCAATGTATCTTTATTTCTTCAAGACTTTTATAAATCTCTATGGATATGCACCCCACAAAATCAGATTTAAATGGCTCATATAGTATATGCAATTAATATGTGCATGCATATATTTACATACATACTTTAGATACTCTACTAAGGCAGTGAGTATCAATATGGTTTGTGCATAAGTGACTGTGCTGTATAGATGGTGCAGTGCAACATAAACTGGGTTTGGAAGACATATGCAACTACTTTGTTTTTACTATAGAGTCTGTTTTGTCAGAATGGTATTTTGTAAATATCAGTTTCTCACTAGGATAAAAATTCCTTGCCCTCAGTCAAGACTTATGTGAAAGAGTTTGCTGTAGAAGTTTAGCAGTATGCTAATATTAAGGTAATAGTCATTACATTAAATAACAGCTGATGTCCTTCTAGTCTTTACACATGAGGTTGTATTCTTCCCATCAACCTGATGTCTGGCCTGTATACAAAAGCTTACAGCCACTGCCAATATGTGGGACATCACATGTAGGGTCTGACAATGTCAGCTATAAAAGGGACATCTGTACATACCATCCTCAGAACTTTTTGGCCGCCATTCAGAAAGTTGACTCTTATGTACAGTCTGCAGTCAGATTCCATGTGTATTGCTGCCAGCTTCAGATAAGTACCCCATTGTGGATTTATTTTATTGCTACTGCCATTTGCTTATGTTTATGTCATCCAAGAAGGGCAAGTGTAGGTGTGGGAGGCAGATTCCACATAAAGATAGTTACAACCTTTGTCTTTTTTGTTTAAGGCCTAGTCAAGATCACCGTTCCTGTTCTCTTTGTCAGGCCATTGTGCAAAAGACTTTACGTAGCCATCTTTCAACCTTAAATATTTATTTTGAGAACTAATGACTTAAACATCTGGCTAGAGATGCAATGGAGGGTTTCTGCAAGTCCTTTGGTTGAGCCAAGTTTGAAGAGGAAGATGAATAAGCTAAAACCTGAATCCTCTTCAGCTATGCCTTTCATCTCCGATGTTTCCTTTGAGGTCATTGCAGACCCGGTGGTATGTTTGGAGGTTGATTCCACTTCTTCAGCAGGTATCTCTGGGGAAGCCAACAAGGGTGCAGATCCTAGTATGTCCAAGGCAATGCAGACATCTATTTTGTGGAATATGGGGGTACCAAGGCTTGTTTTGCTGGAGGACTCTGGTGACATTCCTGTTGTTCCATCTAGGGATCAACCAGACGTTAGGCCTATGTCTGTCTCCTCTTCCTTGTTTTATCTTCTGGAATGACATGTTAAAAGAAAGCAAAAGACCAAACAACTGAATATCCCTTCAACTCCTCAGTCAGATTGGGATGCTTTCTCACAAGGGCTTATTAAGGCCATGATGGCTTTGAGGCCTTCCTCTTCTCTCCCTATTCCTGAATTCACTTCTTCTCCAGTGCAGGCTTCTGGGCCTCAATCTTGTTCCTCTGTGCAGGCTACCAAGTCTCAGGTTATTTCCTCTGAATCTGAAGATTCCTCCTCTATTGAAGATTCCTATGCATATTCTACCCAGATTACATCTCATTTGGAATATGTTTTTCTTGAGGACAAGTCTAATGGGGGATATTCCCCAATTGAAGGACTTTCTTTTGGGGAAACTATTAATAAGATGTGGGATTTTTTTTTTAAATGGGACTGTTCCCAGATTTCTGAAGAACAAAAGTGTTGCTATGATCTACTTCAAATGGAAGTGCTTGTACCCTCTGTAGTTCCTCCTGTTCTTCCAGCTTTCCTGGATGTTTTTGCATCTTCTTCTAAAACCCCTGATTTCCAGGCTCCTGCTCCCAAGAGACTAGACAGATGTTATAAAGTCCCTGATGACTGTAAGTTCTTCTATAAATGCCCCTTAGCTGACCCAGGTGGGGTCTCCATTGTCTCTGATAAATCTCGCTTCTCTCCTGCTGCTAAGCTCCTTCCCTCTGATAAGGAAATCAAGATTCTTGAAAGACTGGGAAAGAAGGTATACACTTCATCCACCATAGCTATTAGAGCCATTAATTACCAGACACACATGTCCAGATGTTCTTTGTCTTTGCTTTCTCAGACATCTCAGGCCTTGACCCAGTTACCAAAATCAGAGGTTATATCTCAGGTTTTCTCTCTTTTGTCTGCATCTTCTCAGGTAGCTAGACATTCAATTAAGTGTAGCTATGATGCTGTGGAGGCATTTATCAGAGCTGCAGCTTCTGCATCTGTTCTTAGAAGGCATGGCTTCTCTGGATCTCAGAGATGCTTAGCTGCATATTCCCATTCACCCACACTACAAGAAATTCTTATATTTCTAGGTGGGTTCTTTGCACTTTCAGTTTTCTGTCTTGCTTTTTGGTCTTTCCACTGCACCAAGGGTTTTCACAAAATGCCTGGCTCTGGCCATTGCCTTCCTGAAGGTCCAAGGGGTTCAAGTTTATCCCTATTTAGGCAACCTTCTTTTTCTGCCCAAAGATTTGGATCAATTGTAATAAAACCTTGTGTAAGCCATTCTTTTTCTTCAAGGCCTAGGGTTTACAATAAATTTCAAAAAATCCAGTCTGACTCCAGCTCAGGATCTCGTTTTCTTTGGGTGCAGGTTCAGGACAAATTTGATGATGGTTGACCTGCCTACAGACAAGGTTCTCTCTCTTACAACCTTCATGGAGAGCCTTCTGCCTCTTACTTCTATCTCAGCCAGGGAATTTCTGAGACTTCTTGGATTCATTGCTTCCATGATTCCCATGCTGCCTTTTGCAAAGCTACACATGAGAAACTTTCAGTGGTTTCTAAAGACAAAATGGTCTCAGCATGCTCATCCTTTAGATGTCTTGATCCCTCTTCTCACCTGCCTGAAAACAGAGCTCCATTGGTGTATTCAGCAGCTCTCTCTGAATCCAGGTCATCTTCTTCTTTTACCCCAGCCTTCACAACAGCTTTTCACTGACACCTCAGACATAGGTCAGGGAGCAATCTTTGCTTCCAGGAAGGTTTAGGGTCTTTGGTCCCCTTCTCGGCAGAGGGAGCACATCAACATCTGAGAGATGAGGGCTCTAATTCTGCCCTTGCAAACCTTTCATGCTCTTTTCGTACCAGGTCATTTGAAGATTTTTACAGACAGTATCACTGTCCTCGGGTACATAAACAAGCAAGGGAGGACCAAAGCATACCTTCTTTGCAGGTTAGCCCTTAAGGCACGGGAATTGGCTATCCAATACAAAGTAACCCTACAAGCTGTGTACCTACCATCAGCTTAGAACTCAGTGGTGGATGCATTAAGCAGAACCATGACACAATCCCACAAGTAGATGCTCCACAGGGATGTGTTCCTGGATCTAGTTAACCAGTGGAATACTCCACTTCTGGATCTCTTTGCTTCCCCTCAAAGCAAGCAACTTCCTCACTTTTGTGCCAGAGTCCTTCACTCTCTGGCTTGGAAGGTGGATGCCCTCTCTTTCTCTTGGAAGGGGATATTTCTTTATGCATTCTCCCTTCCTCTTGTAGATCAGAGTGTATGTGCCATATCTTTAAGAAGCATATCAAGGACTGAATGTGCACATATAAATACTGGGCACGTGCTATTTCCAGTGCCATTTTGAGAGTGCAGCCAGAGAGTGAGCATGTATGATCGCAGTAGCTAGTCTGTATATAAGTTACTTAAGTTAAGGTCAGTAAACCTCTATTGTGATTTGTTTGTAAATAATAAAGCTGCTTGAACAGAACCCATGAAGACTCTTCTACTGTGTCTAAAGTAGGAGAGCGACATGGTTTCAGAACTGGGATTCCAGAGAATGATATTTGGAGCCATGAGGTGCAGAGATGACTGTGAAAGTAAACTAAGAGAACCGAGCACGGAAAAGAGCCAGAAAAAAATCAAAGGTAATAAGAATTCACACAAACTGCTTATTTTATAAAAAAAGATAAAATGGAGCATTGCAGAGGCACAAACCTCATTATTAAGCAAGCAGGAGGCACAAAAGGTTTATTAACTAAGCAAAATGTTTAAAATTAAGATATCTGATGAAATGATTGTCAGAAAAGCAAAACGAGTTTGTTTAAAGCAAATGGTTAAAGCAAAATGAGTATGTTTAGAGAAAAGCATGTATGTTTGAAGCAAAATTATTGTGTTTGAAGCAAAACAGGCATGTTTAGAGTCAAACGAGCACAAGAAAAGTGCAATGGGCATGAAAAGAGATTAAACAAGTAAAATAAATATAATAAGGGCAAAAAGGGCATAGACTGGGAGCATTACTCTAGCTCCAACACCCTAGCCCAAAGGTTCCTAGAATTTATAAACTCAAATGCTATGGAACAACTTGTTACCACTCCCACAAGAGGGGAAAACATACTGGACCTGATCATCACCAACATGGGGACTCTATGCTCCAGACCAGAAGAGTATCCCTCACTGGTAAGATCAGACCATAAACTAATCTCACTGGATATTCACATCCCGACCCCACCCCCTGCCTAGAAAACCACAGTGAAAAACTTCTCTAAAGCAAATTTCACACTCCTCAAAACCGAGGTGGAATCCTTCAAAGCCCCCGAGCCTGTGAAAAATACGGCCCAGACCGCAGAATCCTTTATAAAGGCATTCTATGAACACCTTCAGGAATACATGAATCATGCAATCCCAAATAAAACCAAGACCCAATCCTCCAAAGGCAGATGTCCTGTCTGGTGGACCCCAGCCATAAACAAACTATACAACAGAAGGAGGAAACTACTACATGATAGAGCAAAATCCCAAAAAGGGAAGGCATCTCTGATCAGTATTATCAAAAAACTATGGGCACTCATAAAATCGTCTAAGGCCAGCTTCGAGAGAAAAATTGCACAGGACACTAAGGATAATCACAAGGCTTTCTTTAGTTATGTTAGGAACCTGGGTGGGAATTCCCAGATATGCTCAGAATTAGTCCAAAATGACAAAAAATACAACAAACCCACAGACATTGCCAACATCCTAGCTGACAGGTTCAGTGCAAACTCCCCCCCCCCCACCAAAAGGGCAAATATTTATCCCAGCAGAGTGCTGCCCCCCTGACATCTCAGATGCTCAGATAAAAGCTGCCCTCTCCAAAGCAAAAAACACAGCATCAATGGGACCAGACGGTGTCCCGGGCTGCGTCCTACATGAACTCCAAGAAGAGCTAAACCCAAACATAAAACTACTGTTCAATCTCAGCCTTACTACAGGATATGTACCCAAAGAGTGGCGTACAGCAACAGTGGTCCCTCTCCATAAAGGTGATGCCTCAACGGATCCTGAAAACTATTGCCCCATAAGTCTGACTAGCTTGGTATGCAAAGCTATGGAAAGGATCATCATGGACCTCATAAATAAAGATATTGGGGACCTACAGTCACTGGATCCTACCCAGTTTGGCTTTGTTAAGGACAGATCCTGCCTCTTAAACCTGGTTGATTTCTTTGAAACAGTCACCAAGGCCATTAACGAGGGGAAGGTGGTCCACACAGCCTACCTGGACCTCGCAAAAGCCTTCGATACAATACCCCACTTGGGCATTATAGATAAGCTCGCCTGCTTAAATATAAAACCCTGTGTCACTAGATGGGTTGCAAACTGGCTCAAGGACAGAACCCACATGGTTAGAATTGCTGGAGCCATGTCAGACTCCAAACCAGTTACAAGTGGCGTCCCCCAAGGCTCAGTCCTGGGACCTCTCTTGTTCGGTATATATTTCTCGGAGGTACAGGCCAACACGGAAGGACTGTGGCTGACTAAGTTCGCAGATGACTGCAAACTGGGCACCATAATCGACTCTCCAGCTGACACAAGCATCCTCCAAAAGGGCCTCATAGAAGCAGACAACTGGTGCCAGAGCCATGGCCTCAAGCTAAACGCCAAAAAGTGCATAGTCATCCCCTTTGGCAAAAACAAAGTGCCCACAAATTACCACATAGATGGTAATCCATTAAGTACAGAAGAAGTAATTAGGGACCTGGGGACCCAAGTTGATAGCAATCTCTCATTTGACAACCATGTGGCCAAAGTGGTTTGAAAAACATTTTATATAGCCCACCTAATCATGAAGGGATTCACATCTAGATCAGGGGAGGTCATTGTGCCTCTTTACTCATCCCTCATCAGACCCATAATTGAGTACAATGCCCCTTTTGGGATGTACCTTACCAGACACCTGCAGCAACTGGAAAGACCCCAAAAGTACCTCATCAAGAGGATCATAGGGCTCAAACAGATGCCATATGCTGCCCGGTTAAAGAAACTCCAGCTCTACTCAGTGGCATACCGCCTGCTAAGAGGCGATCTGTGCCTGACGTATAAAGCCATGTCCAACCCGGAATTAATGGACATGCTGCACCTCAGAAAATCCAAATCCCATCGAGCTACGTGCTCGAGAGACTTGAACCTCAGCACTGAAATAAATAGGACATGCTGGAGAGACAGATTCATAACCCAGAGGCTCCCTTCACTCTGGAATAAAATCCCAGTCCAGGTTAGGCAGAGTCCCTCATTGACTCTCTTCAAGAGGAATCTTGATGAGTGGATGGGAGATCATAGGTTTATCCCGGGTATCACTTCTGTGTCACTGTTAGACAGAGGCACAGTATACTAACCTCGAAAAAGGACATAGCAAAATTAATTTAAAATGGATGGCGAAAGCCAAACACATTCTGGCTAGGCTTATAAATGCCCTAGGGCAGATAGCCTAGTATGAACCTATGAACATATAAGTGTAAATAAAGCAAGGCAACTGCATGTTTTGGGAAAATGCTGTGTTTTGGCATAACTACGATTTCGTATTATATCGAGGGCATAACTAGAGTTATTTGAAGTATCTCAAAGTGTGCAAAAGTGCTTAGTGTGTGCTTATTACTGAGCACATATTCGGAAGTTTGTGGGAAAAGTGCAACTATTTCATGAAGAACAGTCAAGGTATAGCCATTTTGAAAAGTTTCTTGTGTTGGGTGTGTCTATTAACAAAGTGCCGCCATTACAGAGTGTTTCTTGCACTGTAGAGAATTGCCTAGCAAGATACCACCATTTTGGGGAAATTTCAGTGTGCTTTGTACAGTTTATTCGCAAAGTACAATTACTTTGAAATTTTACTGACTCTGAGCTTCTCTTGCTCAGTTCATTCCCATCTTGCAACTATTTGAAATGTTTCTTACACTGATAAGAGGTGATTTCTTGCAGTACAGTAATTTCAAGAGTATTACAGTGCCCAAGAGACTTATTTTGCAAAGTTAAGCTATAAAGAGGCTTGTTGTGCTATAGGGCAAAGTTACAAATACTGGCATAAATTTCTGGCATATGTGTATGTGCTCATGCTTATTTGTAAAACCCTTCCATTGTATGTGTTAATATAGCAGACGGATTTTGAAAGCCCTTACCACTTGTATTCGATCAGAATATTGCAGAGAATTGGAGAATATTTGAGCAAGAGTACAATATTTTTATACAAGCAGCTTATTGAGAAAAAGATGCATGCACCAGGGCACTCATTTTGCTAAACCTAGCTGGGTCAGAGGCCATTGAAAGACAGCGTTCATTTGTGTACGCACCATCAGTATATGAGGGAGAAGGCAAAAATTATCATATTGTTGTACAGACTGAATCAAGGGTAGACCCCAAGTGTTTAAAGCACAAATTCAAAAAAAGTGTAACCTCCAGACAAATATTATGTTAGAGAGGCATTTGTTTTACGTGAGAGATCAGAAACCAGGGGAAACATTTGCAGCTTATATATCTGACCTGAGAAATAAAGCCAAAATGTGTCAGTTTGGTGACTTAAAAGATAAGTTAATAAAAGACAGGCTTGTGTGTGGTATTAATAGTGCTGCTGTGAGAAATATTTTGCTTCATGATACTAATTAAACATTGAGTAAGGCCACTGAGATTTGTCCAATCCATGACGTTACAGAAAAACACAAAAGTATGCTTGCAAGTGACAAGAACATGGTTTCAGTAGGCTCCATAGCAAATGTAGATAGCATGGAACACGTGACAAACAGAAGTAGGCCTAAGCACATGGCAGCCAACCCCTGCTGGTTCACCAGAGAAACCACATAGTTTTCCAGCAAGTTCTAGGACCAGTTCAGTTAAAGGAGCATGCTCAGTGCAGTACAAATGTGAATTAGCAAAACCCAAGTCCAGCTTTATTGCTAACTGCCGCAATTGTGGTGGCAGTCATGAGTCTAAAAGAAAGAAATGCTTAGCATTTGGTCAGCAATGTCACAAATCAAGCAAACCCCACACAGTTGTAAAGAAAGGTCGCACAAAAAAACAAACTGATAAGTAGAGTTGCAGCAGTCCACTTTTTATGTAGATGATGTTTCAGTGATTGGTATAAGAGTTGATGCAGTGAATTTACTGGCAAAGAGTGAAGTGTTTTGTACAGTCTGGATCAATGGTAAATCCTCAGAGCTTAAAGTAGACACTGATTCAAAGTGTAATGTTATATCAGCAGACACATTTGTTAAAGTGAGAACTAATGAACAACTCAATGTGGCCAATAATGTGAAAATTGTTGCTTATGGAGTTGAAAAAATTCAAACTGAAGACTCAGTAGTGCTTTCATGTTATTTAGCTAAGAACTGTTACTGGTTGTTATTCTATGTAGTCCAAAGACAAGTACAGTCATTACTGGGTCTCAGAGACAGTTTGAGAATTAATTTGCTTTCTTTTACCAAAGAAGTTCATCACATAAGTGCATAACCTAGTTAATTTTTTTTCTGAAGCCATTTTCTCAGAGTATGCTGATGTTTTCGATGACAAGTTGGGCAAACTTCCAGTCATGTATTCCATGAAGTTAGACCCAGAGGTCACTCCAATAGACATACCAGCAAGAAGAGTTCCAATCAAAGCCTCACCTCAGGCTTTGCCCCTACCAAATGGCGCACTCCTACGGTCATCCCTCATCACAAAGGAGGAGTGACTACAGACCCTGGGAATTATTGCCCCATTAGCCTGATGAGTCTGATATGCAAAGCTATGGAATGCATCATCATGGAGCTAATAAACAAGGATATAGGAAATCTCCAAACTCTGGATCCTACATAGTTTGGTTCTGTGAAGGGTAGATCATGCCTGCTCAACTTGGTTGACTTCTTTGTGTCAGTCACCAGAGGTGTAGATGAAGGCAAGGTGGTTCATGCAGCCTACCTGGATCTGGCCAAGGCCTTTGATACCATAACCCACTCAGGAATCATAGAAAAACTCACTAAGCTATGCATCAGCCCCTATATCAGTAGGTGGATTGAAGACTGCCATGCAGATAGAACCCACAGTGTGAAAGTAGATGACTCCAAGTCAGACTGCAGACCAGTCATGAGTGGAGTCCCACATGGTTCGGTCCTGGGTCCTCTCCTGTTTGGTATCTACTTTTCTGAAGTCCAGGTCAACACAAAGGGACTCTGGCTGACAAAAAGCTCACAGACAATTGCAAGTTGAGAGCTAGTATTAATTCCACAAGTGATGTTGATATTCTACAGAAAGGCCTCACTGAGACCAACAACTGGTGTCAGAACCATGGCCTTAAGCTCAATGCCAAAAAATGTGTCATCATCCCCTTGGGAAAAACATGATTCCCTTGAATTACCACATCAATGGTAGTCAACTGAACACAGAAGGTGTTATAAGAAATCTGGGAACACAGGTTGACAAGCAGCCTCTCTTTTGACCACCACATTGCCACTGTAGTCAGAAAGTCTTTCTATGTGGCACATCTCATTACTAAGGGTTTTGCATCCAGGAAGAAAGAGGTCATTGTCTCCCTCTACTCTTCCCTCATTAGGCCATGTGACGATTGGGAAGAGATGGGCGAAGGCTGCCAGCCTAGTCAAATAGAATTTGATATATATTTCTGGCATTTGTAAATAAATGCAAAATGTTGGCATGTTTCTTGAGTGTAAAAGAATATGGTGAAATGTGGAACTGCAAAATATGTGACAACATTGCACTCTACTGGCCCAGTGAAGCATGTTGTGACCCTCTCATGTTAGAATTCAGCTCCAGTGCATCTGGATGAAGGTTTCATGCCCATTGTTTTAAGGCTAAATTTTATGACCAGAATTTACATATGGATGGTGCTTTATTGCTCTGGTTTCTGTTAGAATATACATGTGAAATGCCTTGTATTGTTGTAAGCTTCTGAGCAGGTATTAGATTGCTAAATAATGCATTTTGTGGCCTGAGAATTCGGACCAGGTGTTAAGATGATGCAATATGAATACTGGGAAAACCTAAGTGTCAAAAATGATGTAATTTGGGAGGGCCTTAGAGACATGTTTTCTAGTAATGTTTAAATAGTATTTCTCACAAGAGAATGGGGGTATTTTGATCTTGGATATCTTACTCAGCACTCTGCCTAAGCTCACATGTAAGTTTATAGCACTGTGATTTCTTGTAGGAATAGTTAAAGCTAGTAAATATTAATTAGGTATTTTTCTTTGAAATCAGACCTATTCTACTGTATCATTTTAAGTTTTAAGTTTCTGTGTGATCTCTGAACTCTTATATATCTCTGTGGTGTAGTAGTTTTGTCTTGTGTTTTAATTATTTATTATTAAATATTTTTAAAACCTTCTACCTGTGGCTGGTTTGTATAGAGATAAGTTCTAGAGTACATTTTAGAATGTATAGTCACATTACCATTGTATAATAATATTGCACAGTAATAACTGAACACCCTTTTAAGGGCCTTTTAGTAGCTGATATTATTAGCTGGGTGGCGGCAGTAATTTCTACTGTATGGTCTGGGTAAAGGGGCACAGCTGGATAATCTGTGTCAGCCTTTCCCATGAGTGTCTGTGTGATTGTATAACCTCTTCTCAAAGTTTGTGTGTGGTGTGTCAGCTACTTGGCAGAGACACAAAGCACTGGTTGGACATAGAGGGTACTGGAGGTTTTAGCTTGCCCAGGTAGGCTGAGACCTGGACCATATAGCTGTGCCAGTGGGGAGTCTTATTGGAGTCCTGGTGAGCAAAGGAGCAACCGGCCCCAGACTGACTGTGATCTCTGTGTGCACTTAAGGGAAATTGTACTTTACTGTGTGTATTAGTTATCCTTTTCTCTTCTATGAAACAACCTCCCTGGTGTTAGTGGTGAGGATTGAGGCTCCTTGATTGCTGGGCCAGGGCACGGTCATCACCAGTGGTGGCAGTGGTGGGATCTACTTCACATACTAATTGGCTTGTAGTGGTGTGGGTAGAGCGAATTCCTGTAGCTTATGTACAATGATCTCTAAAAGTGTCTTGTCCTCTAAAACAGCCATGCAGTGTATACTCATAGTTCAGATCACAATTGTTTTATTTCTTTTATTAGCTTAGTGTTAGTCAGGGTGAGCAGGCAGTATGTCAGCAGAAGACTATGGAAAACTGACAAGGAGCCAGCCAACGGAGATGTGCCAGGCTAGGGGACTGGTGCATGGAAACCTGACTAAACCAGACCTGATTGCAGCCTTGGTTACAGCTGCATCAGAAAACAGCAGCCTGGAGGACAATCAGACTGACAGTAGAGATACAATATCCTGGGAGAATGGACAACTCAACCTTTCTGCAGTGGACTTAAAAATCCAGCTGGAGCTAAAGAGACTTGAGTTGGAGGCCAGGTGTATGGAACTAGAAGCAGCTGAGAAAATGAGGCATCTACAAGCTGAGGAAAATGAACATCAGAGGAGGCATGAGAGGGAAATGCTGACTCTTTGTCAGAGTCATGGAGGTAATGGGGAAGGGAGTAACCTGACCCCAGAAGCACAAAAGGTCAGTAAATTTCTTCCACAGTTTAAAGAGGGGGATAATTTTGATAGTTTCATTCATATGTTTGAGCAGGTATGTAAACAGTATGAAGTTGACCAAGGGCTCTGGGTTTGGTTCCTGACCCCCTTACTCCATGGTAAAGCTGTAACTTCTTTAGCAAAAATGCATGACACTGACTAATTTGATTATACTGCTATAAAAAGGCACTTGTTGGAATGTTTTAAGTTAACATCTGAAATGTATAGGAAAACGTTTTGTGAGCATAGATGCAAGGTAGATGAAAATGTATGTGAATATGTTGCTGAACTGAGCACTTATTTCCATAGCTGGGTGAGTGGATGTCAGGTCACCATTTCTGAATGGCTGGCAGACGTTTTGGCAAGGGAACAAGCCCTTAGCACTTTGCCTGAGGACACGAGGATCTAGTTAGCTGATAGACAGTGTGCTACTTCAGAGGAGTTGGGGAAGGAGGGAGACCTATACCTGGCTAGCAGGGAAGCCCTGGACAGGAAAGGGACCCCCAGTACTGGTCATGGGACTAAATGAACCCATGGTGGGCAGCACAGAATGCTCCAACAGAATCCACTAGTAGCAGGGGAAGCCACTAGTCCAGGTACATGTCCAGGAGCTAGGGTTAAATGTTTTGAATGCAACCAGTGGGGCCATGTGGCATATAGATGTCCACGGAGACAAGGTGGGGAACCAATGGTGAGGGAGCCAGTAAGTAGGAAAGACAAAATGCCAACAGTAGATTTTCCTGAGACAACAGGGCTATAGAACTACCATCCTGTGGATGTACTGAGAGAGAAGGATTTGGATGAGGCAGTACTATGTACTTATGCAGTTACATGCAGTGAGGCTAGGAGACAGGCATGTGGGTCTCGCAGCCTGGGGGATATCCAGACAGACTGCATACTTGCAGCCAGGACTGCTTAGGTGGTTACTATGCTGTAGCAGTGAGACTGAATGTGAGCCACAGCTGCTTGTGGGTACTGATGTTCCCTTGGACAGGGTAACTGCAAAAGTAGAGGTGAGTAGTAGTACCCAGGCTGACAGTGAAGTACAGCTGTCAGAGGATGCCATACTTCCTGTGGCAGGGGAGCTGGGAAGGGTTACAAGGAGAGACTTGAGACAGGCTCAGTTCTCAGACCCTGCATTGCAAGGCCTGAGGCAGGTAGCTAGGGAGGTACCTGATTCTCAAGGGAAGGGGGAATATGTATACTGGAACAAAGGGTTACTGTACAGAGAATGGACCCCTGAAGGAGGGCTAGAAAGTGAGAGATTACAGCAGTTGGTAGTGCCTAGAGCTTACCATCTGGCACTTCTAGCCATAGCCCATGATATTCCCTTTGCAGGTCATGCAGGCATAAAATGTACAAAGAGATGTATTATGCAAAGCTTCTATTGGCCTGGAATTTCCAGAGATGTAACAGGGTACTGCAAGACCTGTGAGCAGTGTCAAAAGGTAGGCAAGGCAGGAGACAAGGTGAGAGCTCCTTTGATGCCTTTGCCTGTGACTGAGGAGCCATTTCAGAGGGTAGCTATGGATATTGTGGGTCTTCTGAGTACCCCAAGTTTCACAGGGAAAAAGTATATCCTAGTGATTGTAGATTATGCTACGTGATACCCTGAGGCAGTGGCTTTGTACTCCATTGAGGCAGAGAAGGTGGCAAATGCTTCGCTAGAGATTTTCAGCAGGGTAGGTTTCCCAAAGGAAATACTGTCTGACACAGGTGCCAATTTTATGTCAAACCTGCTGGCTTGTCTGTGGAAGTCCTGTGGGGTGAAGCACATAAAGACCATCCCCTACCATCCCCGACTAATGGTCTTGTTGAGAGGTTAAACTCTACAATCAAGTTCATGCTACAGGCATTTGCAGATCAGTTTAAGAGGGAGTGGGAAAATATTTACCCCATCTGTTGTTTGCTTATAGAGAGGTTCCCTAGGAATCCACAGGCTCTTCACCCTTTGAGTTGCTGTATGGGCATATGGTGAGGGGACCTCTAGATTTAATTTGAGATGAGTGGGAAGGTGAGTGGGAGTCTCACAAGTAGTCTGTTGTGGCATATGTCCTGAACCTCAGGACAAGGCTCAGGGAACTCATGGGCCTGGCCCAGGAGAACCTGGCAGAAGCCCAACAACAGAAAAAGGTGTGGTATGACAGGAATGCTCGAGCTAGAGAGTATGCTGTAGGGCAGCAGGTGATGGTTCTCATTCCTGTCAGACACAACAAGTTGCAGGCAGCTTGGGAGGGACTCTACAAGGTGGTAAGAAAGGTAAGTGATGTTAACTACATGGTAGAAGTGTTAGGCAGATGGCAGGGGCACAAATTGTACCATGTTAACATGATGAAACCTTACCATGATAGGGAGGCCCTTGTGCTGAACATTTGCAGTGGACTGTGGCAGGAGTCTGAGGGAGATCTGGGGACTGATCTCCTCAGTGAGGCTCAGACTGACACCTTGGGGGAAGGGGTAGCAATGTCCCACCAGCTATCTCCTACCGAGGTTCAAGAAATCAGAGCAGTGTTGCAGGAGTTTGGGGGCATGTTCTCTGGGAAACCAGGGAGCACCCACCTGGTGCAGCACCAGGTGGATACAGGACGCCAAAGGCCTATCAGGCTGGCCCCTTATAGGGTGCCTGAGAGAGTCAAACAGACTCTGAGGAAAGAGGTACAGGAGATGTTGGAACTACTGGTGATTCAGGAGTCCAACAGTCCCTGGGCCTCACCAGTGGTGTTTGTACCAAAGAAGGATGGCAGCAACATGTTCTGTGTGGATTACAGGAAATTAAATAGTCACACAGAATCGGATGCTTACCCCATGTCTAGTACAGATGAGGCCCTAGAGCAGCTGAGTTGGGCTAAATATCTTACAACCATTGATCTTACAAAGGGTTACTGGCAGGTGCCCTTGACTCCCAGTGCTAGAGAGAAGTCAGCCTTTGTGACTCCTTTTGGCTTGTATGAGTTCACAAAGATGCCCTTTGGGATGAAGAATGCCCCAGCAACTTTGCAGAGGCTAGTAGATCATATCTTAGCAGGAGCAGGAGGGTTTGCCCTTGCTTACATGAATGATATTGCTATCTACATTCATTCCTGGCAAGAGCACCTTCAGCATGTCAGGGGAATGCTGGGCAGACTACAGAGGGCAGGATTGACCATTAAGCCAGGCAAATGTCAGGTGGGTATAGCAGAGGTCTCCTACCTAGAGCATAGAGTGGGGAGTGGTAAGATAAGGCCAGAACCTTCCAAAGTGGAAGCTATTCAGGCATGGCCTGCACCTGTTACCAAAAAGCAGGTGAGGGCATTCTTGGGGACAGCATGGTTCTACAGAAAGTTTGTTCCCTATTATAGTAAGCTTTGGGAGAACCCTCACTATTAGCCCATCCAGACTACAGCAAAGACCTTGTTGTGCAGGTGGATGCTTCAAACTATGGGGTGGGTGCTGTACTTAGCCAGATTTCTTCAGAGGGAGAAGACCACCCAGTGGTTTATCTCAGTCCTCAGTCGTAGGCTCTAACCCAGGGAGGAATGCTATGCAGCGGTAGAAAAGGAATGTCTAGCCATAATGTGGGCACTACAAAAACTTCAGCCTTATCTGTATGGAAGACAATTCACTGTGATGACAGATCACAACCCTCTAACATGGTTAAACAGAGCCAGTCAGCAAAATGTCAAGTTGCTAAGATGGAGTCTGGGGTTGCAAGCTTATGATATGTCAGTGCAGCACTGCAGAGAGAGTAGCAATGCCAATCCAGATGGGTTCTCAAGACAGCAAATGGGGTGAGGTACACCCAGACAGACCTGACACTCTTAAGTGATGTTTCTCAAGGGGCACTTGAAAAACTTGCATGAGTTCCCCAGGGGAAGAGATGCGACAATTGGGGAGAGATTGGCGAACGCTGCCAGTCTAGTCAAATAGAATTTGATATATAATTCTGGCATTTCTAAATAAATGTAAAATACAGGCATGTTTCTTGAGTGTAAAAGAATACGGTGAAATGTGGAACTGCAAAATATGTGATAACATTGCACTCTACTGGTCCAGTGAAGCATGTTGTGACCCTTTCATGTTAGAATTCAGCTCCAGTGCATCTGGATGAAGGTTTCATGTCCATTGTTTTAAGGCTAAAGTTTATGACCAGAATTTACATGTGGATGGTGCTTTACTGCTCTGGTTTCTGTTAGAATATACATGTGAAATGCCTTGTATTGTTGTAAGTTTCTGAGGAGGTGTTAGATTTCTAAATAATGCATTTTGTGGCCTGAGAATTCAGACCAGGTGTTAAGATGATGCAATATGAATACTGGGAAAACCTAAGTGTCACAAATGATGTAATTTGGGAGGGCCTTAGAGACATGTTTGTTAGTAATGTTTAAATACTATTTCTCACAAGAGACGGGGAGCATTTTGATCTTGGATCTCTAACTCAGCACTCTGCCTAAGCTCACATGTAAGTTTTTAGCACTGTGATTTCTTGTAGGAATAGATAAAGCTAGTAAAGATTAATTAGGTATTTTTCTTTAAAATATGACCTGTCCTACTGTATTATTTTAAGTTTTAAGTTTCTGTGTGATCTCTGAACTCTTAGATACCTCTGTGGTGTAGTAGGTTTGTCTTGTGTTTTAATTATTTATTATTAAATATTTTTAACACCTTCTACCTGTGGCTGGTTTGTGTAGAGATATGCTCTAGAGTACATTGCATATTTATAGAGTTTATTGTAATAGGCTACTCTAATAAGCCTTAGACTGTATAGTCACATTACCATTGGATAATAATAGTAATAATTGAACACCCTTTTAAGGGCCTTTTAGTAGTTGATATTATTAGCTGGGTGGTGGCAGTAATTACTACTGTATGGTCTGGGTAAAGGGGCACAGCTGCATAATCTGTGTCAGCCTTTCCCAGGAGTGTCTGTGTGGTTGTATAACCTCTTCTCAAAGTGTGTGTGTGGTCTGTCAGCTACTTGGCAGGGACACAAAGCACTGGATGGACAGAGAGGGTAGTGGAGGTTTTAGCTTGCCCAGCTAGGCTGAGACCTGGACCCTATAGTTGTGCCAGTGGGGAATCTTATTGGGGACCCGGTGAGCAGAGAAACAACCAGCCTCAGACTGACTGTGATCTCTGTGTGCACTTAAGGGAAATTGTACTTTACTGTGTGTATTAGTTATCCTTTTCTCCTCTATGAGACGACCTCCCTGGTGTTAGTGGTGAGGAATGAGGCTCCTTGATTGCTTGGCCAGGGCATGGTCATTACAGGCCAGTCATCGACTACAATGCCCCATTTGGAATGCATCTCACTAGACACCTGCAACTACTGGAGAGGCCACAAAAGTACCTCACATAGAGGATCCTAGGCTTTAAACACTAGTCCTACATGGACAGACTCAAAAAACACCAACTATTCTCTGTCTCATATCGTCTACTTAGAGGCAATCTCTGCTTGACTTACAGAGCCATGTCTGACCCAGCTCTGTTAGAAATGCTGCATCTAAGAAATCCCAATCCCTCTGCACCACACACTCCAGAGACCTCAACCTCATTACCACAATCAACAGAACATGCTGGAGGGACAGGTTCATAACCCAGAGACTGCCCATGGTATAGAGCAGACTTCCCATACATGTCAAGCAGAGCACTTCACTGGCCCTCTTCAAGAGAAAACTTGATGAGTGGATGGGAAATAGAAAATTCACTCCAGGAGACACTCCAGTGGCTCTACTTAACAGAGGCACTGGAAACTAAGGTTGGGTGGCACGATGCCAGGGTAATCCTATGGGCTTGACTTGTAAAGGCTCCAAGGCCATTAACCTAGTACACAAATATGAACCTATGAATAGCTATGTAGGATAAAGCTAAGGCTCGGCTGAATAAAATGGTACAGCAAGGTGTAATTTGTCCAGTTACATGTATTGACCCAAGAGATCTGAACAAAGCATTGAAGAGACCACATCATCCAATGCATATAGTCCAAGAGGTCGCAGCTCTAATACCGAATGCCACTGTTTTTCCTGTCATGGATGTAAAAAGTTCATTATGCCAAGTGATGCTTGATTGCAAATCTTCATTATTAATCACTTTTGGTACCCTGTTTGGCAGATACAGATACCTAAGGATGCCATTTGGAATAAATTCAGCAAACGAAGTCTTCCAGCGTACAATGGACCATATTTTTTCTGGTTATCCTTATGCCATAATAGCGAATGATTTATTGGTTGGTGGCAATAGTGAAGCAGAGCAAAACAGAAATCTAAAGAGAGTTCTACATAGAGCACTTGAAGTAAACTTGAAGCTCAATCCTCTGAAGTGCAGATTCAGATTACCAGAAGTTACATATGTAGGTCATTTACTGACCAGTACGGGCTTGAGACCAGACCCAACCAAGCAAGCAGCTATTCTTGAGATCTCACCACCAGATAATATTCAAGCTCTAGAGCATTTCCTAGGCATGGTCAACTATTTAGGCAAGTTTATACCTGACTTCAGTGAGTTGACAGCACCTTTAAGAGAGCTGACACACAAAAATGTTACATGGTCATGGTTAGAACAGCACCAGAAGGCATTTGAAAACCTTAAGCAGAAAATTGCCACCCCCCCACCCCATCTATATTAAGATACTATGATGTAAATAAGCCAGTCACTCCTTCCTGTGATGCTTCAAAATTTGGTCTTGAAGCAGTTATTCTTCAAGAGGGCAGACCAGTAGCCTATGCATCTAGAACACTTACCCAAACTGAAGTGCAATATGCTCAAACTGAGAAAGAACTTTTGGCAATAGTATTTGCATGTTTGAAATTTCATGATTATATCTATGGTCAAGCTATTCAGATTGAAACTGACCATCAACCTCTAGTTTCTATTCTAAAGAAGCCTATGCATTCAGCTTCAGCAAGATTACAAAGAATGATGCTCAAATTGCAAAAATACAACTTCAAAAGGGTGTATACAAAAGGCAAACTACTTTATCTGGCTAATTCCTTATCCAGACCACCCAGAAATATGACAGAACAGCTTGACACAGAGAATTTTGACTTTGACCTGACAGTGCATAATTTCTCTACCACTAGACTTGATGAGCTGAGAAATCATACAAAGTCTGATTCAATTTTGCAAAAGCTCAATCAGTACATTAATGCTAGGTGGCCGTCAATCCAATTTAGCGTACCACCTGAAGTGCAAACCTATTTTCCTTACAGAGCTGAAACGTTGATGGAAGATGTCATTATTTTCAAAGGTCTTAAAACTGTTGTTCATGCTTCCTTACAACAAGAATATGTTCATATTTTGCATCGTGTTCACCCAGATTCTGCATCCACTAAGAGAAGATCGAGAGAACTAGTATTTTCCAAAAAGATGAAGAAAGTAGAACAAACAAAAACAAAAGCCAAGAACACCCATTCACAAAATGGAAAAGTCCAACTGCCTCCAGGAAAATAAAGTAGTTTTATTCAGTCACTCCTGTTAGAAACAGACTGCAAAAACAAAACTTTGTATTTCCACAGTGCTATAGCTGAACAAATCCACAGCGACCTTGGCGAGTACAAATCACTATTTATTCATAAAAAAATTATAAGCGCTTTCGTTTCATACAAAAAGAAACTTCATCAGATAAAAACTAGTATTTTAGCCTTCATTACTGAAAGACATTGATAAAGTACTTTCTTCTTGTTCAGTATGCAATAGTACTAGATTGCATTTATAAAGAGAACCACTTCAGGTAAGTTAAGTTCCTTAACTACCTTGATCTACAGTAGCCACTGATATCTTCAAGTGGGACAATCAGCACTACTTAGTATTGATAGACTCTTATTCAGATTGGTTTGAGATTGACTTAATACCTAATGTAACATCCACTAATGTTATTACTAAGTTGAAATGATATTTCTTAGTCCATGGCAGTCCTCACAAAGATGTTTCTGACAATGTTACTCAATTTACTACTTAGTTATTTCAGAAATTTGCAAGAGAATGGGACTTTGCACATGTTACTAGCAGTCCTGAACATCCACAGTCAAATGGACTAGCTGAACATGCAGAATGCAAAGCAATTACTTGAAAGGTCAAAGTGTGACAATACCAATGTCTTTTTGAATTTACTTAATCTCAGAAATATTCCCTGTGACAATAAACTTGGCTCACCTGCTCAAAGACTTCTATCCGGGCAAACCAGAATGACACTACCTATTAGTTCCAGTTTAATGAGGCTTAAAGCTAAGGACAACAGAAATATCAAGGCTCAATTATTCAAGAAGCATTCTATCCAGCAGTCCAGTTATGATAAATTGAGTAGATTTCTTCATCTGTTGAGGGAAGGAGATACAGTGAGGAAACAATCGGCAAAATGTTTCATCTGGATTGGTCAAGTTACAAGTATATATACCTAGCTGAGATCCTACCTTGTAGAATGTGAGGGTGTGGAGTACAGGAAAAATCGCAGACATCTTTCTGTAACAGAATCGCAACATTGTTCCTGCAATACAGACTCTAGATCTCAGAACAAACCAAACGTTGTTCCCATCCCAGAGTGTGTTTCAACCTCTACTTTCATTCCTGAGGATGTTCCAAATACTCCCAAGGTTGAACATTCTGCAGAGACAGCTACAGTTGCTAAATCTAATTCCCAGTTTTATGTCACACAATATGGTTGAATTTCTAGGCCCATTCTGAAATACACAGCAACATGGACATAACTTTATATATGTACCTAGTCTTGTATAATTGCATGTCAAAGAACAACTTGTATTTTCTGCATACCAAATAGATTCCAAACATTGCATGATTTATTTCTCAAAGAGGGAGGATATAGATCAGAGTGTATGTGCTGTATCATTAAGAAGCATATCAAATACTGAATGTGCACATATAAATGCCGAGCACGTGCTAATCCCAGTGCCATTTTGAGTGTGCAGCCAGAGAGTGAGTATATATGATTGCAGTAGGTAGTTTGTATATAAGTTACTTAAGTTAAAGTCAGTAAACTTCTATCGTGATGTGTTTGTATATAATAAAGCTGCTTGAACAGAACCCATGAAGACTCTTCTATTGTGTCCAAAGTATGAGAGTGACACCTCTCATTCAAAAACCAAAAATCTTGCTGATGACTCCCTTTTGGCCAAGACAGACCCTCTTCTTCTACAATTAGCCAAGGGCCATCACCACAGGTGGAATCAGACCTACTCACAAAGGACAAGGGATCCATGATCTATCCACATCTGTCAGCTCTACAGCTGATCCCTTTTAGGCACATTTTTCTCACAGGACATGCTTAGTGCTTTGCAGGATGCAAGGAAACCCAATACTAGGAAATCTTATATTTTTAAATGAAAAAGATTTTCTATCTGGTGCCATAAAATAAATCTAGATCCACATTCTGTGGACATTCTAGTAGTGATTTCTTACTTGTTTGAATTGCCTAAAAGTGGCCTGTCATATTCCTCAGTGAAAGTCCACTGTTCTCTCTTTCTGCTTGTTTGTCATTAACACCTCCATTAGCTTCTAGACTGGAGGTTAAACTTTTTTGTAAAGGTGTCTTACACATCAAACCTCCCAGGAAACCTGTACCTCCTCCTTGGTATCTCAATTATGTCTTAATGAAGCCCCCTTTGAGCCTGCAACCTCTGCTCCTGTAAAGTTTTGCACTTGGAAAACAATGCTTCTGTTAGCCTTGACTTCTGCTGCAAGGGTCTCTGAGATTCAGGCTTTGATGGCAGCCCCTCCATGTTTGGTCTTTCACAAGACAGAGTGTCTTTGAGAAGTAAACCTTCTTTCATGCCTAAAGTGGTGAATGACTTGTCTCTTAATCAGTCCATTCAATTGCCCACCTTTTTTTTTCTTCTCCCAGTCCTCAAGTGAAAGGATTTTACATACCCTGGATGTACATAGACAACTCAGATTTTACCTGGACAAAACAAAATCTATAAGGAAATCAGATTAACTTTTGATGTCTTTTCATCCCAGAGCTCTGGGTTACCCATTTCCAAACAAACTATTTCTTCTTGAATTTCTAAAGCTATTGCATTTTGCTATGATTTTCATGGGAAATCTCTACCATTCTCTGTCAGAGCCCATTCCACCCGATGTGTTGCTTCTTCAGGGTCTTTCTTTAAAGGCCTAGATGCCAATTCCATTTTGGAGGCTGCTACTTGGTCTTCTCTCCATACTTTTACTAAGCATTACAAATTGGATTCTATCTCTAGGTCCAGGGCAGGATTTGCTAGAGTGATTCTGCATGGATTTATGGAAAATCTTCCTCGCTTTCTTCCTCTACCTCCTTGGGTTCCTTTTGAGCTTTGGCACACTCCCATGTGCAACGAATACTGCAACATTGAATAGAAGGACAAAGAATAATTGTGTAAAATCTTATGATAACCATATATGTCTTTCTCTTCTAATTGTAGTATTCTGTCCCTTCTGCCTTCCCCCCTACAACTTGTTACTTCCTAGGATGACTCCTTGTTTGCCATAGGATTGCTGTTCCTCATGGGGCTAACTTGTTCTGAGGATGGTACATGAGGATGTCCCTTTTATGGCTGATACTGTTAGAGCCTATGTGAGATGTCCCACATACTGGCAGTGGCTGTAAGTTTTTGTGTATAGGCTGGGCGTTGGGTCAATAGGCAGAATACAACCCCAGGTGTAAAGAATACTGCAACATAGACGAGAAGGACATCAATGGTTATGGTAAGATTTTATACAACTATTCTTTCTGGTATTAGTTTTATGAAACTCACATGCACACTTGTGCATGTACAAGCACGCACTTGCATGCAGGTGCACACACACACACACACACACACACACACACACACACACACACACACACACACACACACACACACACACACACACACACAAACACATGCTCACACAATCTTTCTCTCTAACTCACTGTTTTTCAAATTTGTTTAATTATTAAGGTTGCACACAAGACTAGCATCCTGCCCATTTAGTCATCTACAGATAATGCAGAACAGCTACACAAACACTCAAAACAATTATATGATTCTCCATCAACAACTAATAAAACATGTTGGAGGGATAGATTCATTATCCAGCTGTTATCTCATCCCTAGAAAACCTGAGCTCTATGTTACACAGAGTAATACTCACGCCTCCTTCAAAATTAGCTTTGACAATTGGATGGGTACCCCAACGTTCATCCTTGACCTAACATGTGCTTGCCTCTTGGAAGGGGAGGATCATCTTTGAGTGATATTTGACAAGATGCACATGGTCTTCAGACTTATTTGCCTTACAGTTCCCATGGTCCTGTAATAAAACAAAAATGTTTTTCACTTTAAGTAAGATATAACATTCTTGAAATTTCAGGAAGAACAGCTACTTAAATGCTTTGGAATTAAGCTTAGAACAAATAAATAATTCAGCAGCAATTGTATGAATAATCATGAGACTGTGAGAATTGGAAAATAGTTTATTTCTGTCAATTATTTAAACAGTATAGCACAAACATGTTTTTGGTGGCTGTTGCAATTAGGAATCCATATTGCTGACAGTTTACTGTTTTATGGCTTACTATGGTTGTACATAGTAATGACATTTTTTATCCTATTTTCATGACTGACCATTGTAGCTTTGTCTTACCACAATGCAAATAGGCAAGTAGTAGTGTTGTACTAATAGCAAACCATATAGTATCTGAATGGTAAAAGTCATCCTTCAGTGTTTGGTTACATTACCTTCACAAATGAGTTAATGAACACTGTAGCTGAGCATCGTGTATACAGTTCATAATTTCTTAATGAAATCATTACACCGCTGGCAAAATTAGCATTCCTTACAACAAGTTATGTAGGAATTTGGCTCTCAATTTGACCCTCATTGCCAACAACACTGCTGCTGAATATTGTATTTTCAGTTTATAATTTCTTAACAAAATCACTACACCACTACAAAATGAGCATTCCTTATAAATAGGAATTTGACTCCAGTTAAGCCCTCATTGTCACCAACTGCAAAACAATCACATTGGGCATGAAAATATTTCTTTCAAACTTTTATACTGCAGAAAAATAACTCAGACTAGATATTATCATAAAGGACTCTGGCATACTTAATAAATGAAAAAGCTTTCCTTTGATCAGCAGATTATCACAATAGTAAGGAAGGAAGGACATTTTTCGGTATAGCTCAAATTATTCTCAGGAGGATATCCAGTCAGTTTGTGGAATGTGGGACTGGAGGTTCCTGTTCTCCATTACATTCAGCTGGTTAGGACAGTCCTTGAGTTCAGTGCCTATATCTTTATTCTCTTGACAAAACATTCTGCTTGTCTTGAACTTATGCCCAGTTAGTTAGTTAGTTAATCAGAGTAGAGCACTAATCCAAGCAGACCATTTTCAGACACACACAGCTACACTATGTCATCATATAAACTAGGTATAAGGAAATATCTTATTATGGAATAGTAACAATACAAGTATAGCAGAACAGGTCATATCTGACATAAGTTCTTCTCATAGTTTACAGAAGGATTATTTACTATATATTTAATCTATTTATAGATAGACATATCTATAGCTATGCATATAGATAGATAGATAGATATAGATAGATACATGCACATACGGGTCTACCTGATAACACTGACACGCCAAAACACTGACAATTAAATAACCGACATGACAAAACCGAAAGTTCAAAAACACAAAACTTCACATGCCCGACAAACCATAATCCCGACAGTCAATAAAACAAATAACTTTCCTGAAAAACACACACACAACACAAGCACACCAAATACCTTACAAACCTACACTAAACCTTACATACACAACTATATATGCACTAATCTTAACCCAAACCCTAACCCTAAGGTCTGTTACTATTGCACACTTACCTTACCCGCACCCTAACCCTAACTCACTTAATCCGCCCCTAACCCTTAAGTCTGTCACTATCACACACTTACCTTACCCGCACCCTAACCCTAACTCACTTAATCTGCACTTAACCCTTAAGTCCGTCACTATCACACACTTACCTTACCCGCACCCTAACCCTAACTCACTTAACCCGCCCCTAAACCTAAAGTCCGTCACTATCGCACACTTACCTCACCCACACTCTACCCTAACATCCGTCACTATCACACACTTACCTTACCCATACCCTGACCCTAATGTCCATCCCTATCACACACTTACCTTAACATGTTGGTGTTCTCAGCGTCAGGATTCTCAACTGTCGGTCTTCTCTGTTGTCGATCTTCTGGTGTCGGTTATCTCGCTGTTGGTCATTTGCAATTTCAGTTAATTCAGGTAGACCCACACATACATATACAAAGCTATACAAAGCTAGATGCAGATTATACATGAAACAACTAGGAAATATCGAAGATATCTGTAATTTTCACCACTACAAGTATTGAAAATAGGGGAGATACAAGCCTAATATATATAAATTTGTAGGCAGGTGGAATAAAGAAGCGATGGCAAGTGCAGGGAGGGGTGGCAGGATGAAGAATAAAAGCATGGAAGGGGTTTGTTATCTGTCTTAAAGGCATATTAAGGGGTTTTATGACACCTAAGTTACTAGATATACTCCACATGATTAAGACCTAATGGGATTGTACTAGGGAGGGTGCTAAATAATTATAGTGGTCAGTATGACGTATTGTTGTTAAAACAAATTTTATTATTTAATTTCCTCTCTTTCTTTCTTTCTTTCTTTCTTTTTCTTTCTTTCTTTCTTTGAGTTTTGTTATAGAAGTGTTGGCCATCATCTAGAATAATGTGTAATCCTTTCAAAATGAGATAGAGATTACTGTCTCATATTGTCAGTGGAAGGGATCGCTAGTGTTTGATGGCTAGGAATGGGAGATTGTAACCATTGTTTGATTGTATGGCTTTTGGGATGAGATGAGTGAATATATTGGATTTTGAGATTAAAGATCAAGGTTCACTGACAGAACCCACACAGTGAAAGTAGCCGACTCCATGTACGACTTCAGACCAGTGACGAGTGGAGTACCACAGGGTTTGGTCCTGGGTCCTCTCCTGTTCGGCATTTACTTCTCTGAAGTGCAGGCCAACACAGAAGGTCTTAGGCTAACAAAGTTTGCAGATGACTGTAAACTGGGAGCCATAACAGAATCTCCTAATGATGTAGACATTCTACAAAAGGGCCTTACAGAGACAGATGCTTGGTGTCAAAGTCATGGCCTCAAGCTCAATGCCAAGAAGTGCATTGTCATCCCCTTTGGGAAAACCTCGGTACCCATGAACTACCACATAGGCGGTAGCTCACTAAACACTGAAAGTGTGATGAGACCTGACACAGGTGGACAGTAGTCTCTCCTTTGAAAACCACATCACCACAGTAGTCAGGAAATCCTTCTATGTGGCACACCTCATCACAAAAGGGTTCTTCTCTAGAAAAAAAGAGGTCATTGTTCCTCTCTACTCATCCCTCATCAGACCCATTATAGAGTACAATGCCCCATTTGGCATGTATCTCACAAGACACCTACAACAATTGGAAAGGCCACAGAAATACCCCCACTAAGAGGATTACCAGCCTCAAACAGATGCCATACACAGACCGCCTCAAAAAACTCCAGCTCTACTCCATCGCATATCACCTACTCAGAGGTGATCTCTGCCTAACATACAAAGCTATGTCAAACCCAGAGCTGTTGGACATGCTACACTTAAAGAAAACCCAATCTCTCTGAACCACATGCTCCAGGGACCTAAACATTGTCACCACAATAAACAGAACATGCTGGAGGGATAGATTCCTGTCCTAGAGACTTCACATACTCTGGAACAAACTACCTATTCATGTCAAGCAAAGCTCCTCATTGGCCCTCTTTAAGAAAAACCTTGATGACTGGATGGGAAATAGAAAATTCACCCCAGGGATCACTTCTGCAGCACTACTTGACAGGGGCACAGGAAAAACATTTTCTTGGGTGGCAGAAGCCAGGGATCCTTTTTGGCTAGGCTTATATAGGCCCCAGGGCCAATAGCCTAGTACCTACCTATGAATCTATAAAGATTATGGTGCATTGTCCAATTTTGGAAATACCTGAAAAAGTGGTTAAATTTATAGTGTCTAATGAGTTTATAAAGGCTTGAACATAGTAGCAAATCTGTTTACTATTTAATTGAGAAACCTATAGCTGTTGATAAAAAATGACACTGGTGCTCATATCCCAGAAATGTGGAAATGAATATGTAGCACTGTAATAAGGTTCTTTTTGGGAGGCTTCTGAAATAAAAGGAATGCCTTATCCAACATAATCTATGAGCATGTCTTTATCTATCATTGTGCTGCATTCTGGACATAGGATTGGGACATTTCCATCTCTAGAAGAGAAGTTTATTGATTTTATTCCTCTTTCTTTTTTCTTTGCTTCAATTTTATTATAGAAGTGTGGGATTGGAAGTTTAGTCTTTGATCCATCAACAGTGCAATGTAATAGAATGATTGTTCTGTTTGAACTGGAAAGTAAGGATTGAAACAGACTTGCCAGTTAGGATGAATTTTATAAAGCTTTTGAGATGCTTCAACTAGTACAGACTCATACTTCTCAACTGTCCACATTTTATCAGAATATCCAGATTTCTGCTTCATACATTTTGTCTGTTGCTCATAAAAGTTTAGGTTTATAGTGTTTATTATTTGCTTTTTACTTTTTTATATATTTTTATATTTCATGTCTTTCAGAAATGCATGCTAAAGTAAATCCTTTTATTCTAGCAACTTACTAAGTTTATATTTTTAAAAATCCATCTCTGTTTTTGGGCATTTTGTCGCCCCATTATTTTACTCTTTGTTCAGATTTCTCACCCTAGGAAGATGAGGGGTACACTTAGACTTGATTTTTGGAGATAATGATTAACGTACATTTGGAAAGCCAACAAAGAGTAAGAAAGAAAGGATAATTATGTTCATTACCCAATGACTGAGTACATGAATACTTGAAATATTCCAGAAGACTTAAGGAAATTGTCTTGTTATACGTTTTATTTTGCCACCCAAAAGGAAAGTTGTGCCTTACATTCTAGGCCATGAAAAAAATCTGCCTCCTTGTAAACCTGTTTTAGAATGTATTCTTTGTAAGACAAAACTCAAGCACAAACACAATCAACCTTAAAGAGTCTATTAAGTGTCTTTATAAATAGGTCCAGTTCATTTCCCTCACATTTGAAATAGACTCCCTCACTCCATGAAAAAATGTTGATCACAACCTATCTTGAAAAAGGAACTATGTATCAGTCTGACATAGGACAAATATGGTAAGGTTTCTTGAGAGCCAGTAGGATGAAAACTTGGTATGAATAAAGTAAGATGGCTGCCGTCCTATAAGCAGTGTTAGACCATAGCTCAGCTACATTCAATAAAACTTCAACCTTATTTTATGGGAGAGAAATAAATTCTACGAGCAATAACCTTTCCTTGGATCTAAGAAACTTACTTGAAGCTAAATACTGACTACTGAACTGGAATCTGAAGTAAACACTTGGTGGATTACTATTGATCATTTCTTACCTTAAGGCTGTCTGGTGTCCATGTGGTCTGAGGCTCTCCAGCCTACACTTACCTAAAAACAAAAAGAAAAAAAAAAACAGCTATGTCACAGGAATCTGAATCTATGAAGCTCATAATTCAAAAGCAAAATACTCCTCAATATCATCTCCGGAGAAAGAAATAATACCTAAAAGTGCAAGGACTGCAAAGCAACAGGAATCTACAAAAGCCCCTTCCAAACTGAAATCTGACCCTACCAGTATGGAAGACCTAAAACTGGCACTGCAGCCTATTCAAACAGCAATACAAAGCTTCTCCGTGCAACTAAAAACCTTTGGAGACTCTATAGACAGAATACTCACAAGAATTGACAAAACTGAAGCAAAGGTTTTTGACAATGAGATCAAAATTGACCAGTTACAAAAAGAACAAAAAAATAATGCCAAAACTATCCTTGACATGCAACAGAAACTCCTGGATCTTGAAGCATGATCCAGATGCAACAATATTATTTTAAGAGGCATTCCGGAACACATAGATCAAACCACCTTACTTGAAACCATATCAAAAATATTTGCTTTATTCCTAGATACTGCATCCTTGTCTGAACAGATAGTAATTGAACGTGCTCATAGGGCCCTAAGACCCTCATATTATAAAACAAATCAGAGAATTGTATATGTGAAAATACTTAACTTTCAACATGTTAACAAACTCTTACTTGCAGTCCGAAACAAAAAATACATCCAATAGAATGGATTCAAAATTTATCTTTCATCAGATCTCCCTTAAGATGGAAAGGCAAAAGCTCGCATCCTTTTGTGCTTACCTAATCAAAAAGCAAATAAAATCTCAGATGAAATATCCAAACACCTTGATATTTCATCATCAAGAGTCCAAATTATCAGCGGTAAACTGCAAGGAAGCCGCTTCATATTTCTCCAAGTGTTTAAAGAATGCCAGGAAGCTGTTCAGCAAAACAACTAACTTACCTTAAATCTGCAGTGAGGTCCTCTTGGTTTGGATACAGCATGCTGAATTTGCCTCACTTCTGTATCGTTTTTCTGCAATTCTGCACAGGAATCCTGCCTTGACCTTGGTCGTCTGTTCTGTGGACCCTCTAACCTCATGGCACCTGGTGGTCTACACACTAAAACTTTCATTTTCCGCCATGTTGTCCTGCAGCCTTCACTTGACCCCTGCTTTCCCATGAGTCCCAGGGGCTCTTAAAGCAGCAGGCTATGTCAGATCAAACATCGGTTATTACCGGTGTGAAATTTCCTTGATGCTTCATTTATTCTCTGAAAATAAACCTCGCCTTTAGACAATTTTGTTTTTTGCCTAATGAATCAGTTTTGCTTACCTGCGATCACAATACGGATCTTGTAGGTTGTATTTTGAGTAAATACAGCCAGAACTCCTTTTCCACAGCGTATTATGTAGATCAATCTGGTTGCTCACATGTATCCCTTGTTTTCATGCATATTGCCTTAACGTATGTGTATATAGCCAGGCAGATCTATTGAGACACAGGATGCCTATTATAAATGTTATCATTTCAACTTAATACAAATCCCTGTTTGTATCTATCCATTTTTTAATGGATAGGGGTCCAGGTCTCTTGGGTTACTTATTGTTGAGCTCAAAATATAGAACTGATGGCATGAGCGTAATCTGTATTCTAGGACTGTAAGCTGTGGGAACTCTCTTCCTTCCTTTGAAAGCAGGCGATGGATAATCTATAATTGTTATACATGATATGGAAATGGTGTTTGTACTCTCTTAGCAATCTCAACACAATGCTCTGTTGCTGCATGTTGCTCGATGCCAGGTATGCTAGCTAATTTAATTGTTTTGAAGTATGGGGGGGGGGCACTACTTAGGAGGGCAGGAGTAAAGTACACCTCTCTCTGATTCTGTACAGTGGATATCTACCTTATATCCAAGAATTGTAGGCCAGGACTCCTGGATCGACTTTCTCTATCACAGGAATGATTTCAATACAAGCCGTCCTGAGAGGTTTTTATCTCTTGAATAGGGCATTGTACAATTTTCTGGAGCTCTCTGTTTATCATTTTAATGTGTGTTTCTCTGTTACAGTTATCTACAGTACTTCTTTCGCAGAAATAATTCCATTATACTGATTCACAAAAATGTACCTGAATACTATCCCTACCTAAACTTGAGTATCATTA
This sequence comes from Protopterus annectens, assembly GCF_019279795.1. NCBI lineage: Eukaryota > Metazoa > Chordata > Ceratodontiformes > Protopteridae > Protopterus > Protopterus annectens. The sequence continues at coordinate 675,131,089 of NC_056730.1, forward strand.
TTATTATTTTTTTTTCTCTCCTCCCAGGGGCTTGAGGGCAGCTGTATAAGAAAAGGTTTATACTAATAGCGTAATATTAATCTAATTACAAACTTCTAATATTAGATTTCACAGATGGATACAGCTAACCCTCAGATACACAAATGAATAACCCTTAGTCTAACATTAAGTAGCTGAGTTATGAGTTTGGTCTCTTAACCTGTTTGGGATTGTTATGCATCTTAGTTGCTGTTTTTATAGTAGGATCACTATGGGATTTATTAGTCTCACCTTTTGGGTGAGACCACAGAACCTCTCTAGAGACTGTCCTATGTCACTGTAACTCTTAATATCCCAGCCCCTTCTGGGTCAATGGGGTGGTGGTTAGGCATGGGATTAAAGCAGGAAGGGTTTCTTATACTTGCCCAAACATCCTTGTTTAATTCGTTGATATTCTTATGTACTGGTACATTCTCCATATCTCACTTTTTTCTTTCTTTTCATATTTTTGTGCACAAATGCTGGATATAGAGTCTTGGAACATTAAAGGGTTACAGGCATCTAAAAAAAAACTCTTTATGCACTTGGGGCTTATGTCTCCTTCTAACATCATCTTTGTCCAGGAAACGCACCTATTAAACCATCAATGGGATCATGACAGGGGGAGACCATGGGTTAAAATGATTATAGCATCCAGAACTAAATCCAATAGCGCAGGTGTCGCTATAATAATTAAAAATAAATTCTTACATGACATAATTAGTTCCGACACAGACAATGAAGGTAGGTGGTGCTACTTTACTACAACTTGCTCTTATCTAGATAAACCTATTTTAATTATTAATATTTATTCCCCTTGCTCAGGGCAACAAAATTTTATTATGTAGATTTACAAATTAATCTCATTATTTCCTAACCATTATTACATTGTAGGGGGTGACTGGAACTCTATCCAGGATCCCAATAATGACAGGACAAACACTAAGGCTAATTATAATAAATCTGCAACCTTAACCATATCTGAACTGAAAGAAGACTATAACTTATTCGATCCTTATATCTTCCTTAACGGCGCCAAAAAAAATAACAAATTCACCTTCTTCTCTAACTGTGGTAAAAGCTGGTCCAGGCTGGACTTCTTCCTAATCTCCTCAATATTTATTAACTTTGATATTTCGTTTGTCAGTGATCCTAGAAGCCTCTCTGACCACTCCGGGATTTCCCTTTCTATTCACCGGCCTTCTTTAAGATCATTAAATAACAAAGCTATTTGGTGGCGTTTAAACCCTAACCTTCTAAAGAAGAAAGAAATACTTTCCCAGGTGGAGTCTTATCTTGATCAATTTCTCCAATCCTGTAACTCCTCCCCAACCTCTTTAGACTGTTCCTGGGCAGCAACCAAGGCAATGATTAGAGATTTTCTTATTAACAAAGCTTCATTCTACAAAAAAATATAAAATAAAAATGAAACAGATATAACTAATAAACTACTTAAGCTAGAAACCGAAATTCAACTACAATACTCACCGGAGTCTGAGAAGGAAATGATTCAACTACAAAAGGAACTTTTATCCTTACAAGCTGAGAACCTTACCTTTCATGAGATAAAATCCTTAGCAAATTATTCGGAACTGGCTCAATTCCCCTCTAAATCTTTAGCTAGAGTGGTAAACCAAAAGAGAACTTCTCCCTTTTTGTCGGAAATATCCTATCAGGGGAAAAGATATCAGAACACTCATGATATTATTAAATTATTCGAGTCCTTATATTCTCAACTTTACAGTCTTCCTGTAAGTCCTACTGACAAAGCAGAACTGCAAAGCTTCTTAAACAACATATCCTTTCCAAAGCTAACTAAGATTCAAAAAGACTTCCTTGAATGGGAAATTACACAACAAGAAATTATACTGGCAATTAATAAATTGAAACCTAATAAATCCCTTGGACCAGATGGATTCACGGCCGAATTTTATAAATCCTTCGCACCCAAAACTTCCAAAGCTCTGCTTCTCCTGTTTAATCATATTATCAGTGCCGGATACAAAGACATTCACCTTAATGCATCCAGAACTATCCTTATCCCAAAACATAACGTTGAATCGAAAAACCCCTGGGATTTTAGACCCATTTCCATTGTTAACTTGGATATGAAGATTTGGGCCACAATTCTAGCCAATAGACTCAATGCAGTCATTTCTAATATTGTCTCACCTGAACAATCTGGCTTCATTCTGCATAGACAAACAATAGACCACACTCTTACATTAGATGCTATGATTTCTCTCTCTTCTCTAGCCAAAAGCCCTCTATATTCTCTAGCTATTGATGCATCCAAAGCCTTCGACTGAAGTAGCATAGAATTTCTATTTGATATTCTCCCATTTCTCAACATTCCAAACTTATTTATTAACAAGATTAAAACTCTGTACTCTAATGCATATACCATAATTCAAATAAATAACCAAGTATCTAACAGAATTGAAATTCACAATGGTGCCAGGCAAGAATGCCCCCTCTCCCCACTATTATTCAACCTATACATCGAACCCTTATTCTTACTAATTAAGCAGAAAACCTACCATCACACGGCTGTCCTTTTTAATACTACACTTCCCCTATCACCATACGCAGATGATTTAAACATTTACTTTACGTTACCCAGCTCCGATCTTGAGAAAATTATATCCTCCATCAATAACTTTTCTAAACTAGCAAACTACAAACTTAATAGAGATGAATCACTAATTTTTCCCATAAATATATATTCCCCATTTCTAAACATATTCTTTACTACAGGTATAAACATTAAAAAACATCTTCACTACCTAGGAATCTCCTTTTCTCAGGAGCACTCAGCTCAATACCAGGACAATATGGCTAAATATTGGGGGAGTGTTCAAAATTACCTAAACCTATGGGCCAAACTTAAACTTCCATTTCTAGCCAGAACTGCAATCATTAAAATGAATATATCCCCTAGACTTCTATATATTTGTAATGCGACAACCAGTATATTACACAACAAATTCTTTAAAACTATCCTCTCATTCATTTCAAAATTTATATGGTCTCCTAAATCTGTTAGGATTAGTTACACAAAACTTACTTTCCCTAAGGAACAAGGAGGCCTTGGGTTGCCAGATTTTAAAACACATTATGAAATAATTAATGGGAGTAGAATCATAAACATCGCTTCCTACAATAAGGATAGCACTACGTGGTCTCCAGCCTGGGTTTTACTTTATAACAACTATGTCAAACATCTAAACCTCAATCACTCTGCTCTCCTGTTCTTAAACAAAGAAAACTTAGGTAAGTCTAAGTTGCATAAAGGTATTAAATTTATTATAAAATCTCTACAAAACCTTTTTAGTTCCTTAAACCTGACCCATGCCTTTAATACTCTACAACCATTACATCTTAACCCTAATCTAAAGATGAATGGACATATGTTAAACCTAGACCATTACCCCCTTCTCAGGAATACAACCATCTCTGACCTCTTCCCCTTCAAACAACAGACCATCTCAGATATGAGAATTAACATGAATTTACCAAAAAAATATACAATTATATTAAGACAGATCAGGGAGTTAGTTCATAGGTACCTAGACCACCCCATGGTAACTGATAAGGATATCTCAACTTGCAAGGCACTGTGGAAATTATTTCTCCTTAAAAAAATTCTCAAATACCTACAAAGCTATCATGGCCTCCAGAACACATAATGAATCTATTTTCTCCAAGTATTGGCTAAAGCATGATCCTTCTATTACTCATAACCAGATCTCAAAGGCCATAAGAATTAGTGCTAAACACATACCCCTAAAATAGTTTAAATATACCCAGCTCATGATAATGAACACTGCATACCTTACCCCCAACAGAATCAACAAAATATACCCTAATTATTCCCCACAATGCCAAATATGTCAAAATCACACAGATGATCTCCTACATATATTTTGGAGCTGCAAATGCTCATATAAATTATGGTGTGCCCTGAGAGTCTTATTGGAAAAAAATGGTTACGAAAAATCAACTCTCTCATGGAAATTCAGTCTACTGCACATTCCTCCACCAGGCATCTCAGAGGTGAAGTGTAGAGCTCTGATTTCACTATTTATGTTAGTTAAATATATCTCTCGGAAGTGGAAAAATAGACACACATTGTCATGGGAAGGGTTTAAGACTCTGGCTATTAAACATCTTAAAGCACATAGATACTTGTTTCACAACATTAACCAGAAGCCATATCTTAAAGAATATTGGAGAATGTTATTTGAGCATATATTGAAATGACTTTATGACTAATGTAACTCCCCGTGCTGTTCAGTTTATCCTTTCCTTATTTTCCTTTTGGGCAGAGTATAAGTGTACATAGTTTTGTATATAGTTTGTTCATGCCTGTTTGTTTGTTGTTATTTGTTGTTAATGACTTAATAAAGCAATAAAGAGAATTAAAAAAAAAAAGAAAACTTGGTATGAATCAATAAACCTTTATAAAGAAACAAAAACAGAATCAGAAATATGATGATCTAGTATAGCTGACTTTTATATGTACAAGAAAGTAATTCTGTACAGCTATTCAAGGAAGCAATGCTTTCTTTTTTGCTTTACCATTATTTGATTTTTGTTTCATGACTTTCATCTGCAAGGTTTAGTTGCACAAAATCTTGCCTAGAATAGATTGAATGGTGAATACTGATTTAACATGGACATGTTGATTTTGTCTCTGAGTGTGTTTTATTTATTCCTACTGTTTAGATACATTCCGTTGCCACCCTAATGCAGGGTAATTAATATGGCCAGCAAAACATACATCAGAGTACGAAGCCAGTAAGATTTCTACAAGAATTATGGTTTATCTTTGAAATGTTGCTGATATCATTACACTTAGCACTACAATCTATTTCATTATGCAGTACTTTGCAGAAGTAGTAATTATTAACAATGTTGTAGTCATACAAATGCCATAATCAGTTATTCAAGTGTCAAATATTGCCATCCAGAGCTGTTAAGAAATAACAAAAAGTGTCTTATCAACAACATGTAGGATTTCCCAGCATTTTTTCATAGAAACATCTTCCAAATATCTTCCATAACCATTCATTGTCACAGCTGGATTCAAATCTTAAGATACTGCGTGGTTTATTGCTGGCTTTAAAAACAATTTTGATCCAAATCAAGAAATTTATAAAACTGCATAAATAAAGGTAAATAAAGAGGCAAAGAATGGAGAAGTAGTGATACATAACATTTTAAAAAAGCTGGATAACACAGAACATCCAAGAGAGCCAATGCCCTCCCCCCACCTTAAAACAGTTAGCAAACTAGATCATACAAAAAGAGTCGTTATTGTTCTTTTTATTTTTATTAATAAAGGTTCAATGGTAATTAAATTACCTGTAATAGATTTCTTATGGAGTAGAGTGGCACAGTGATGGGCGGTTTATTTTGCTAATTCATAGCTTTTGGTTCTTCGTTTCAGTTCCTGACTTGAATACCTTCTTTGTACAGTTTGCATTTCTTCTCTGCATTCATGCAGGTTTTCATTTGCTTTTTTCCACATCCAAAAGGCATGTCACAGGTTTATTGATAATGCCTGACTTAATTATCAGTTCTACATTTCTTCCAAAATACTCAGAGCATGGTGTTTATATGGCCCCAATGCAGTTTCCCACCTGTGATAATGAATATAAATACTGTACACTACTAATGCTTGTCTTCAGTTTCACCCCAGTTTAGTAATATTTAAATATGACAAGCTTTTCTAATGGACCATATAATGCAGAGTCTTTATATGCAATGCTGTGTGTGTGTGTGTGTGTGTGTGTGTGTGTGTGTGTGTGTGTGTGTGTGTGTGTGTGTGTGTGTGTGTGTGTGTGTGTGTGTCAGCACACACGTGCGAGTATGCATGTGTGTGCATTTTTGCAGGTGTGTGGATGTGTACATGTGAATGCATGCACGTGTGTGTGCATGTGTGAATATGTGTATGCACATAGATTTGTCTATGTATTTGCATGTGTGTTTGGGAGTATGTACCAATGTTGTTTATGTGTGTGTATTTGTGCATGCACATATGGATAAATCTGTGTGTGTATCTGTGCATGTGTGGAGATAATATGCCATCCAAGTATATTTTCCAATTACTTGCACCCTATGCAGTGGACATGAATGCATTTCTTCAGGAGGGACTCAGAAAAACAACACTTATTTGTATTGCACCTTGGATCTCAAAGGAGACATTTAGTCTTTATTTAGTTGTACTAATACATTGTGCTTTTATTATTCTAATAAAAGAGATAGCTAACTATTTTAGGTTGTTAATTTGTCATATGTTTCTTGTTAATAATTGCATCTGAATATGTTTAACAGTGTGCTATATTTGTTTATAATTGTCACATTTCTGCATATGCATTTAATATTTTGCAATGCTTATTGCTACATTTGTTAATAACTGCTAGCATGTTTCTGTATATATATATATATATATATATATATATATATATATATATATATATATATTTAATATTTCTCATTGTTTAAGTAAAAAAATAAAATACATTAACTGGTTGTACATGTATGATTCCATTTAAAAAGTGTTTTGATCTTTAAGAGTAATGATCTGTGAAAGTAGGGGGTGGAACACCAGCAAGTCGTTCTAACTGTCATGCCATTTTTATTGTATACAACATGTTCTAGGATCAAACAGTCTCATGACTATATTTTTCTTTCAGTTTCCTCTTTAAGTAAAACTTACTGTGACAGTCTGAAGCTTAAGCTGAAATGCAGGTTATGATGTCGTTTGCACATTCTCAGCAGTACTTGGACTTTATACTTTAAAATATGTTACTTACCATTGAAAGGTATGTTTCGGAAACATAGTTAGAAAATTCGACCGTACTTTATTGGCTACATATAGAAAACCTTACCAGATATATTTAAGTGCTGTATATGCTTGTCATGTGTTTCTCAGTTTTCCATGGATAATCAAGAAAACTAGATGATAGTAAGTCAAAGAAATATCTAAGAAATAGGGTGAGGCATTTCAGTGATGGCAAAGCCTGTTATTTTAAATGCTGATTTCATTCATCAAGGCCAAAGCAAAATGGGTCTGTGGGCTCAGGGTGTACAGCTAGAGAGGATCAATGTGAGACAGAAAGTACAGATGTAGCAGCAGCATGACTAGCCCATAAAGATGCTATACAATTAATATTTGGAAGGGCAGACTTGGTTCCACTTCTAGTAGAAGTTTAATCCAGATGAGGGGTGATGGTAATCTTCTACTGACATATGCTATACCTAGGAGGTATAGGTTAAAAATCTTGGAAGAACACAGTCACCACCAGCCTAGAACTTGTCTGACCTATTTCTTGCAGCTAGTAGAAATTAAAGATTGGTTGACCATTTCTTAAGTGATGTTACTGGACTCTGACCATTTCACATAGATCAGTCACAATCATTTACACTACAAGAAGACCATGTGCACTGATGATTCATAGTTAATCTATGCCTGGCATACAATGTATTCTAAAGAACCTTTTGCCCATCTGTAAAACAAACAGCATCAGAACCACTAGATCTAAAGGGTCTATATTAAAACATCGAAGTTTCAAAACTTTGAATGTTCTAATATTGACCTGTATTAAGTGAACACTGAAAATATCGAAGCTACAGAAAACCAAATTTTTTTCCTAGGGAAAGAATTTGGTTGTCTGTTTCTGTTGCTTCAGTATTTCCAGCACTGTGGTGGAAAGTTACGGGTCGAGTTCAGGTAAGTGTGCGATTGAGCACGGGTTAGGTTAGTTAGTGTTAGGGTGCGGGTTAGGTATGCGTGCGATTGTGTGGATGTGAGGGTTAGGGAGGGTTAGGTGAGTTAGGGTTAGGGTACTGGTTAGGTATGTGTGCGATTGTGTCGATGTGATGGTTAGGTTGGGGTAGGTGAGTTAAGGTTAGGACGAGTGTCAGGTAAGTGTGCGATTGTGTGGACATGAGGGTTAGGGCAGGGTAGGTGAGTTAGGGTTAGGGCACGGGTGAGATGATTGTGCAATAGTGACGGACCTTAGGGTAAGGGTTTGGGTTAAGGTAAGTGGATAGTTAGTGGTGTATGTATAGTTTAGTGTAGGGTTAGGTGTAAGATTTTAGGTGTATGTGTGGGGATTGCTGTTTGTTTGGTGTGCTTTTGTTGAGTGTATGTGTTTTGGAACAGCAAATTTTTTCCCTAGGAAAAAATTTGCTGTTCTGTATGTTCGACGTTTTCAACTTTTGTTAAATAGGGTTCAATATTAGAACATTCGAAGTTTTGAAACTTCGGTGTTCTACTATAGACCCGATCTAAAGACCTAAGTTTTGCCTGTAACATAAATAAGACATTTTCGAAAGAGAGATTTGTATCTCAGCAAATTCCTATTGCCTGGAATAGGATCCACAAATCACTTGAAACAAAGTCCCTCCCTAACTCTATTGAAGCATAATTTGGACCACTGGATGGGAAATTGACTTGTCTCTGATGGACAGAGGCAGCCAGTAAATCATGTCATAAGCAACAATCACCCCCGTAAGAATGTCTAAAACATATAGCTTGTGGGACACATTTGCATTGCACGACTAGGCTTATAATGGCCCTAGTGGATCTTACCCTAGTATACACGGGTCCGCTTCATAATGTCAAGATTTCACAGTCTCGAAGCTCTGAATACTGATGCTCAGAACTTCGAAATTGCCAAATCTCAAAAAGTGTCAATAGAGATCGCCATACCATGCAGAACGGGAACTTTACCATTCTCTTCACTGTAGTGCAATCTCGGAGTTGGTATAGTTAAGTTGCAGGGGGTGTGGGGAGTGCAGAGGGGCTTGCCCTCCTGCAAAAACATGATTCCTGATGTTTTGCTGTTTTAGTCTTTTTTTCTTTCATTTCGAGATTTCGCAGTCTTGAAGTTCTGAGTATCAGTATTCAGAGCTTCAAGACTGTGAAATCTCGACATTATGAAGTGGACCCAGTATACACATATGAACCTGTGTCTCATACTGGTAATACCACTTGGCTCCTTTCTTTTCTCAAAGACACCATTCTCAGTTTATAATCACATAAAAGTTCACCTGTATGGAAGATAAATGGCTGCTATGCAGCTTGCATACCTGCAAAGTTTGTGCTGTGCTACTGCATAAGATGCATCCACTCACTGGCAGGATACAGTTCATAGCACTGCTGAACAGGGAAGAAAACAATACAGGAACAACAGCATGCAAATGAGAATAGAATGTCATGCTAATGAAGGCACAGAGTCTAATGAGTACATAATCAGATGGCTATTAATACTTGTAATATTAGGTTGCATGTCATAGACATGGGTTGCAGTAGATATTTAGGTGTTACCTTCATTCTGTCATATTGTCTTATGGCTGACAGAATGAAGTGCTTAGAAAGTTCATTGAGTGCACTTGTAATCAACTATTGTAGATGCCAAAAGGAGGAAAGAAGATCAGTTACATTGTGGGTTTGGGATGCTAATGCCAAACATTCCAGATATACAGAAAGCCTCAGCATTAGGGACATACTTCTTAATCTGCAGACACTGAAAATAGGCACAAGAGCCCTTGAAAAGTAGGCACACCTAGCCAAAAAAGCTGGATGTTTTATTAGCATAAAATTTAAATAACAAATAGCACATAACTCTTTCTGTTTCCAATAAGAATATGGAATACTACTCAAACAAGTTTAAAAAGCAGTGATAAATATGATGAACAAATATAACCACATTATCAGAGAGACAGTGTCAAATGTGCAGACTTTAATGAGCTGTATTGTAAAATTCTACCATACAATGTGATTTATCTTTGCTTCTGAAGAAGGGAGATATATAATGTTTATCTTCTTTCTTTAAATTATTGATGTCACTGTTAGTCATGTAGTATGGTTTTCTGTGTACTACACAGCTTCAAAAATAATGTGTGATGGGGGAGAAGTCAGGAAATTGAGCCTGAAAATAGGGACATGCCTCCATAAAATAGGTACATCATGTGCAGGGGTAAATCAGACCTGAAAATAGGCACATTCCTCCAACAAAGGGGCAGCTGAAAGGTCTGATGGGGATGTGTGGACATGTTTGTGGTAAGAGTTATAGTAAGAGTTAGGGAAGGGGATGGCAACACGCACGTGTGTTGCTGTATTTGTCGTATGTGTCTAAATGGCTTTTGCAGTGGTAGTATTACAGAAAGGGTTTTTTCTAAGGTAAGGTGTATATCTGGGGTTAGGAGCAGGGGCATGGTTAGAATTAGGGTTAGCATGCATAAGTAAGATTGAGTGGAGGAATGATGCCCCTTGACCATCCTTACTAATGCGCACTAACCCTAATCTTGCCCCTGCCCCTAAGCTCAGCCTTACATTTTACCTTAGAAAACCCTTTCTTTAACACTACCACTACTCAAAATAAGTATATATGAATTTAGGGAAGGGTTTCCATTAATCAACCACAAAAGGAAGATGCTTGTTTTCCTTTTGCAATCTTTTGTGTTTTCATTGTTTCCAGTTTTCGGTAAGTTGTTTGTTCAAAATACTGGCAACAGTCAAGTGTTTCAATGTTTTTGCATTTTGATCAATTACCATTGACCTGTGTGCAGTAAGTCATAGATCAGTATAGGGGCAAAAAAGCAAAATGGGATTTGCAGAGTTGGAATAACCAAAGATGCTAGGACTGACATTCATTCAGCAGCATGCATTGTCTGTAGGTGTTACTACCTCTCACTCAGCTGCAGTATGTAGCAGCAAGAGGCATGAATGAAAGTGTACTGGCAACGTATCACCTAATACCAACTAAGTTACTAACAGCTGACAGACTGTTTTTGATACAGAGATACTATATGGGCACTGGCTGACAAGTTCTGTGTACAGACTGGATTGGGAGGAATGAATAGATTTACTAAACCAGTGCGTGGAAAGGTATGTGTAGCACTTGCCAAACTAACTACAGGGACTATTCAGAAACAAATGAGGAACACACTAAGCATATCACACACATCATCCTGCACAATACTCAGTGTGTTTCTCAATACACTATTTCCACATTTGGATGAACAACACTACATCCCAGCACACCCGCCATTGTAGACAGCTATTGTCATGTTTGGTTTCTGTGACATCATCCACCTTCCCAAAATACCAGATGCCATAGATTACATAGATCTGGCAGTAAAACTGTCACCTGGTGTCTGTGTGTATTGTGTTAATGCAATAAGGATAGTTTGCATGCTATCAACTGCCAGGTAGTGTGCTGCACACTGTGGATGAAAGTCAATTTGTCTTCATAATCCCCTGGCAGTGCTTATGATTCCCATGTTTGGTAAACAAATATGACTGCTTTCTGCATTGTGAAATTCCACAGGAACACTTAGCTGGTAAGAAGCACAGGCACTGTGGCAATCAGACATACACAGAGGCAAGGACAGCAGCCCCTCACCCATATACACCCATTGTATCACAGGTGATGCAGAATCCCACTGGAGCTCTGGTTGATAACACCCATAAGGTACCCTGCAGAATGGCTGAACTGCAGTTTAAAACAGACCATGCCCAAACCAGAAACATTGTTGATTATGTGTTCAGCCTGCTGAAAGTGCAGCTGTGGTGCTTGGATATATTTGAGGAGCCAGTGCAGTGCACCCATATGCTAAAGTCTGCAATATTTTCAAAGCATACCACGATGGTACATAATAAGATTACTAGTATTCATAGCATGCTGCAAGGGTGCATAATACGATTACTAGTATTCATAGCATGCTGCAATAGTGCATAATACGATTACTAAGATTACTAATATTCATAGCCTGTTGCAATGATGCATAATACGATTACTAGTATTCATAGCATGCTGCAATGGTACATGATATTATCCATAGCATTCTGCAGTGGTGCATAATAAGATTACTAGTATTCATAGCATGATGCAGTGGTACACAATAAGATTACTAGTAAATATGCAGACTGGCCATCTATCCCAAGGATGTTGAGACCCTTACATCACAGTCAACAGAGCACCATAATCCCGTGGTGACACTGAACCCAAGAGATAAAGAGCAGCAACCATACTGCACCATATTAACAAGCACTGTACATGGCAATGCAGGTAAAATAGTGTAATCTATTCCAGCTTTATGGGCCCATGCTGAGGGCACAGTGTCAGTGCTGTGTCACACAGAACAGGTATGATGCAAGCAGTGTTAAGAAAAGACTACACTGGACAGTGTATGTTCATGTCACATTATGAATCAAACATCTTCACATATATCACACAGGAGGAAGGGTACATCATGCCATAGTCATCATCATTTGCACAGGTATCCAGAAAAGCAACAGCATGTGGCTGACATTGTAACTTGGGTAAGTGGCTTGTTACTGGGGCAGAGACATTAGTCTTGTAGCAAGGAGTACTTTTTGTCATAGATAGTGTCCTTCAGTGATGAAAAAGAAATATAACTACAGTGCAGTGACTGGAACAGGATGCTACTACATGACTGTGTAATGGTGGGGCAGGAATAGAGTCCCCTTGTAACTGGGATGTCACATTACTGTGGTAACTGGATCTGCATTGAGTCTGTTGGTGAGGTGTCCTGTCCCTGAAAGCTGGTAGCTATCTCTCCCTTTGAAGTTGGGCAGTGGATTGCAGTAATCTATGATGTGTAGGACCCATCAATGGGCTGTGAATGCAACTCTGCCCATAAAGAAAGTAGAAGAATGCTGATGAGGACACAAAAGATGGCATTTTCTATCCTCCATGCAGAGGTGGATATGACAGTAATGTATGACACTGTAGTCCTTATTAGACCTGTCATGGCACCATCTGTAGGTTCCATGGCCTTTCCAACTTGGTGCTTGTATGGTAAGACATCTTTATAGAAGCCACTCACCATTCCTGTCATCTCCATGTCATCAAGGGTAGCAGCAGACTGTACCTGCATGATAGCAATCACATCTGCTGATTGAGGCTTAATGTTGCCCACATATCAGGGGCTGCATATAATGTGTGACTGCACTGGAGACTCTGCTAGGCTGCCATATATTGCGTATATCCACATCAGATTCAGTTGCTCCTCTGCTGCTGCTGCAGACTCCACGGGGTAGCAGTACTAATGCTCTAAGTCACAGAGAAGTGCCCTGATGGGATGGTGAGCACTCAGGTTGAGCAGCCTCTAGCTCAGGTGTGGGTGAGGCCAGACCTTCATTGTGGACACTGGGTGGGAACACACATGAAGGAGACAGACAGTGCCTGTGTGTCATCTGACTATGACAAGATCCATGTCTTGGTATCATCAGGCCCTGCATAGATGCCAACATCAGCATGCTGTTCTATCCCAGGCTAAGCAGATATCCCCATAGCAGTGGTCCTGCCTGTGAATATATATAATACAAGACAGAACAGAGCAAATCTGAATACTCATGCCATATACAATACACTGTGCTGTACATGCAAACAGTGGTACAAAATAAATAAAGAACAGGTACATATCTCTATTGTCATTCATTTGTGCCTTCACACCTGAGGTAGCTATGGGAAATACACATTTGGGCATATGTGGTTTAACTACACTTTTTTTTTCACTGCTGCTGTATACACATTCAGTATGATTATTAACCTATTGTTGCATAACCTGAATCTGAGAGTTGGGCACTCCCAATACCCATGTCCACTACTCCAAGTATGATACCTGTGCCTTTACCAGCTCCAATGCAAAAATACTAGGAACTCCTTCTCGTCTTTTAGGCTTCCCATGGGAGGTAGGCCCATTCAGCTGGCTGATCTGTCTGCTACTGTTTTGCATGCATACTTTCAGGCCCACCTGATCATGTTGCAGACATGCCTCCAACACTGCAGTGTTCTATGATTCTGTCCACAAGCAGTATTGATGTCATGGACCAATATCTCCCGGATGGGGTTCCACACATTGTGGTGAGTGCCTCCTCTCCCCAACGGCTTTAACATCAGTCTCAGATCAGGCTGAAGTTGTCTAGCACTTGCCATCTATCTCATCTTGAGGACATGTTGACTGGTGACAGCTATGAAAAATAAAAACATAGCTGTAGGCATTTAAATTTTGAGGACAGTAGACTATCAGTTACAGGCAAAGGATTTTCATAGGTATACGCAATATTACAGCTCTGGATAGGGGTAAAAATGTAGTAGATGCCATATATATGCTATGTTAGGGACAGATGGATAGTCCAATCATAATCCAGAACATTAGGAAAGACAGATGTGCATACATACATCTGGGTTGGCTGCCACAACCCAGACATCATAGCAATGACAGAATCACAGATAAAAAAGGTACCCCAACATCACTTTTTTCCCAACTATGACTGCCACATAGATGCCAGACCAAACATTTGAAATGGTGGAGGAACCCTCTTATTTTTTTTAAATCTCCGCTGAAGGTCCAACTAATGGCTAAGTCTAACCCCAGTATTGTCACCCTGCCAAACTGGTTACTAGTCAGCATAACCATAGAACATAACAAATCACTTTACCTGGCTTTAGTCTACCTCCTAACCCAATCATTCATAGACAAATACATTACCCTGTTACAAAATACTACATTCACCAAAACAAAAGTACATAGACTCCTGCTTATTGGGGACTTTAACATTAATGTGCTGAGGAAAATCCACAGTGACATAACAACCTCCTCTAATCTACTGCAGTTTGCACAACCTGCACATCCAAATCTAAAAACTAACAACCACACCCTTTTATATCTCATACTCACTGACAAACCCTCACTATCTTCTGATATAACTATGCATCTGCTTTTTATCAGAGAACACTGCACTGTATGCTTCCTGTTACTTTCCACCACCAAAAGATCACACTTCAGCTAATTTATTTTAGAGGTAAATCAGACTCCAGTATAACAAATTCAAATCTACCCTCAGGGGTCAAGACTGGTAGTTTCCCACTGACATCGCAAGCTGATTACACTGTTTTTTGTTTTAGAACTCTTCACCTACCTTCATGAAGCAATTCAGAAGCCTGTGTTTTCCCACAGTCCGATAGAGGCACTAAAATGAAAGTGAAATTGCTTTCTCTTCAACTCTATCAGGCAAACTCTGGCCTTGTCTTATCTTCTTCCTGCCTTATTATACTGAACCTGTCTCCTAACCAACCTGTCTGCCTCTATTATCTCTAAACCAGAAAACTGCTACAACAAAATCTCTAAATTTGCCTCTAAATCTAAAAATACCACCCATCACTGCTTAACCCTACAATCCCTGAATTGGCTTGAACTCCCAAACTACCTACACTATCTCCAACTCACTACTGCATATAGACTCATATTTCACCCAACAAAATGTCCCACTCTAACTAACATCCTTCCCCCTTATACACCCAACAGAGCTCTCAGATCTGAAAATCAGAACTTAATTACTATCCATAAACCTAAACGTCCTGTTGGCCAACTTCTCCTATCTTTCTCACTAGGCAAAAAATGGAATTCCCTTCCCTCCACACTAAGAACCATACCAAACTCAAAAAACTTCAAAACTCAACTATTCAAAAACCTGTCCACTAAATAGAAATGTTCCTGCCTTCACCCAACCTAATCAAATGGGGTTCTCTCTCTCTGGTTCCCAAGCTCTACAACTCTCATAGTTATCTTCCTATGAGCCTATCTAAGCTCTCAACAATTTCTATAGCTTCTCTCTAAGTTCTCAACAACTCCTACAGCTACCATCACACAACCCAACCTTGTAAATATTGTAAATAGCATTCTACTGTTGATGTGTGTATGTAAAGCGTATTTACATTTTCCTAAAAGGTTTGTATGTAAACTGTTTCCACAGCTAACACATATCTGTTTTCCTCAAATAAAACTGTATGATGCCTACCTTCAAGCTTAATGAATTTGTTAACTATGCATGATATTGAATGCATTTATGAGTTGCTATTCTACATAATATTATCTTTAATATTAACTATCAGTTGTATCTAAACTGTATAATGCATCTTGGAGCTTTTCTCCCCAGGCCTCCACTGAAAATGGGTCAGTTTGTCCCAATGGACTTCTCTGGTAATCAAACTGCAAATAAATAAATAAATAAAAGGAACATGTTGATGTCACTACTTTACAGCACTCAGGTATAGATGTTTTATCATTCTAAGTTCTTAAAGTGACACACTATTTCACTCTAAGTGTATTAATAGTTTACCACAGATTATAATTTAATGAATTAGTAAAACATACAGTAAAAATAAAAAAAAACTGTTTTGCTTTACAGATTTCATGTTAAGTCTACACATTTACTGATTAAATATCTACTTTTTTATTACAAACAATTAATTGATTTGAAAGTTTTCTGTCACAAAAACAAATAGTCCCATAAGAGGAGGCAATTTCCTTTTGTAGTTCACATATCTATTCCACACTGACATTTGTCTGCAAACCATAAGAACATAAGTCGTGTATAAGGAAAAGTTGCTGATTACAGTTTCTGTATTTGCTGATGTTTCTTTTTAGTCTATGAAGGATGATGTAAGTTGCAGAGTTATGTGGTCCTTTTACACTGATAGAGTAGTCATGGCATTAGATAAAGACAATACATCCATGGCTACAACTATCTGTAAAATGATAACTTTGAACATTAAAATAAGATCACATACAAGCAAAACTTTTAAAACAGTTTGCGTGATACAGATTGAGTAAATGTTTTTCAGCCTGTTCACTGTTGAAAAGGAAGCTTGCTTAGATCAGTTCAATTATGCTGACTATTGTCATCTGACTTTATAATTCAATGTGGATTGTTAGTGTGTTAAATAATATTGTATAGAAACCAAATCTTTCTATTTATAGGATTGTCTTAAGCTTACATAAGTTACATTTCACATTTTCAGGACTTTTAAAATGTATATAATTACATACATATGACACTGCTACAAGTTTTATAATAACTCTTAAATAATGTACTCTAAGTAAACCAGAGAAACAATATCCAAACATAAATTATACAAGCTAACTAACATATCGGTTTTGTGTTGCTTACACTTAGAAAAGAAAAAAAGAGAAGGTTTTAACATAAGAAGGAATGCTGAAAGGTTTGCTTATAGTAAACATGCATTTTAAAGGCCACGGTGCTGCAGCAGTTAGTGTTGTTGCCTCACAGCAAGAGGTTCTCCGGTTTGATTCTCGGTTAGGGTGCCTTCTGTGTGGAGTCTGCATGTCCTCCCTGTGGTCAAGTGAGTTTCCTCTGGGTGCTCCGGTTTCCTCCCACATCCCAAAGACATGCAGTAGATGGATTGGACACTCTAAATTGACCCTAGATGTGAGTGTGTGCATTTGTGTGCCTTCTGTGGAAGGTCGGGTGCTGGGCTGGCAACTTGACACCATAAAAACTCCACTGTCAATCATGAGCAGACAGATGATCCACTGTGGTGAGCCCTAACCGGGAAAAGCCAGAAGAAGAAGAAACATGCATTATTAAAACTCATAAGTACAGCAGTGTAGCCTATATTTAAGCATAACTGTAAGACAGTTTCTCTGGTTAAAGATGATTCATATCAACCTGTATGATTAATTCATATCTTATTGGGATTGTTAATTCCTGTCAACTTTAGAAGACTGAATTTAGATTATATCAGACTGGTTAATAACCATAAGTTTACTATTATAATTATTCTATAGAATGATAACATACTGTCTGACTAACATGTAATGACTTGTCAGGCTTGGAGTATAGTGTCTGTGATAGGAGAAGGGACACTTTGATGCTTTGTCATTTTAAGTGTAGGGGTTATAATAACCTCATGGATAGAAAGAGGTTCATGTTTCAGGTGTTGATGCTAAAATGTTTCTTTTGTTTGTTTTTTACTTGCCTAAGTATATAGTCAAACTAAAAAGAAACTAAACCATTTTTTTTATTCACAACTGTACACAAACAAGAACATTTATACATTATTCTGCCTAATGGAATACAATACAAGTTCAATTAAATCTACATATAGCAGTATTTAAATATGAAGGTCATCTCAATTAATGTTAATGGTTTGAATAATAAATGTAAGAGAATATGTTTATTTAAATATATTAAAACTATAAACCCACAACTGATATTTCTGCAAGAGACACATTTATTAACTGAAGACCTTAATCTACTCAGCTTCAGTGGTTATACAGTATTAACTAGTTTATCACATAAGAAGGGGTAATGATTTTATGGAAAAATACTGTCATTATGCCAAATATAATTAGCTCATATCAAGATAAATCTGGGATGCTTTGTATGTCAACTATCTCAATAAATGGTAAACTGTATACTTTTATTAACATTTATTGGATACCTGGGTTGAGTGCAAGTATAGTTAAACAGTTAGAAGAAGTAATCCAGCACTCCAAAGGGAACTTGATAATAACTGGGGATTTCAGTTGTATACTAGATGATAAAGACACTGACTCTATAAATACCAGAAGGAAAACTGTAACATCAAAAACACTAGCAGGATTTGTTGAACTATATAATCTTAAAGATGTTAATTAATATGCAGACAAAGATTCTCAGCATTATACATTTTTACATAGGTATAACACACACTCAAGAATAGGTAGAGTATATATATATATATATATATATATATATATATATATATATATATATATATCAAAGGAAATAACCACCTTTCTTAGCAATGTTAAAGTAATCTCTTGTCCATTAACAGACCGCAATGCAATTACTTTTGAAGTAGAAGCTCACAACAAAAAAAAAGGTGACAATGACTAGAATATCATCCTAAATAATGAATCTAAAAGACTTTAAAGCATTTTATATAAAAGAATTACAACAATTTCTTGAATTAAACATAAATGAAGACACTTTGGAAATCTGTGCATGGGATGCATTAAAAGCAAACATATATGGAAGAATATTAACTTGGTACAAAAATAAAAGGAAGCAATGGGACAAGCAATTAAGTGAACTTCAAAAGGAAATAGATAGATATTATTAAACTTTATACAAAAAGGACATAGTCAATTAACTAATGATTTAGCAATGAAAAATAAAGAATATACTGAAATATTTCATCATAAAATAGTGATAGAATTAGAAAAAAAACAAACATATTTCTTATTCAATGAATCCAAAGAATCAAAGGAAAATAACAAATAGAATTAAGAAAATAATTGAAATGAATCAAATAAAAGAAATACATAATCCTAACATTAACAAGAAAGTCTCAGACTTAAACAGCATACTAGAAACATTTCAGTCACACTATCAATAAAGGAATACTAGCAACATAGAGATGGAATTGAAAGAAACAATTAAAAACTTCCTTCAGACTAATATAAACCTCAAGATACAAGAAGAACAGTGTAGACATATTCAAAAGCAGATAATGTCTGAGTTGCAGAATCTAATTAAAAAAACAGAAAGTCAATAAAGCACAAAGAAATGTCAACATAACACCAGAAATGCATAGGTTATTGTCCAAAGAAGCTAAACAGTTAGTATTGAAGGTTTTTAACCAGGTTAAACAAGGAATATTAGTTCCACCTTCTTGGAAATATAGTTATGTTGATTTAAGTAAGAGAGACATCACTCTGGCATGTCTAGACATGAATAGTGCCTTTGATTCAATAGATTTGAATTATTTAATGATGGTGCTAATAGAATATGTTTTTGCACAATTATTCAAATTCTTAATAAAAACACTATATGAAAATTCTGGGCCATGTCTCCCTACTTCTATAACTATTAGACAAGGAACTAAGCAATGATGCCCACTTTCACCTTTACTGTTTGCATTAGCAACTGAGCCTTTTGCTAACTATGTTAGAATGAACACAAATATTAAAGGCATAGTAACTGGGAATAACTTAGAAATGAATATACAATTATTTGCTGATGACATCCTGTTGACAATATCTGATAAAGATAAATCATTAACTGAATTATTCCAAACAATGAACTTTCTTCAAACTATTTCTGGTCTTATATTTAATGAAATCAAAATTAAAATGTTATTGTTTAACTCAAATAAAAGTGAATTAAATAATGACTTTGTTAAGTACTTAACACCTGATAATAAAATTAAATACCTAGGAATCTTACTAACTAGCAACACTAGAGAAACAATAAATATTAACTATATTCATATAATAAGCCAAATAAAATCATAAATGTAGAAATGCAATAAGATGTTTTATACCATAGAAGATAGGTTGTATATAATTAAATCAATCATTTTCCCAAAATGTTTAAATTATATACAATCCTTTTCCATCCCTCCTACTAAGAAAATTATACATTAATAAAATAAAATGATGCTGAATTTCCTTTGGTTTAACAATAAGTCTAGAATCACACTTAACCATTTAAAAGGTTGGGAGAAGGGTGGAATTAATCTACCAGATATAGAGATTTATTCATTGGCATCTGTTACTAAAACAGTTACTCTATGGCTGAACTCAACCTATACAGCCAAATGCAAATTAATTAATAAATCTATCTGTAATATTAGTAACTCACCCCATAAACACTATAATATAAATCCAACAAAAATCTTTTATAATGTGATAAGAGATAACATAATACTTAATAAAAGTATATAATTATTACTGAAACAATAATACTGTTTAAAAAAATATATAAACATGAACCCAGATATAAAGACAGTTTTTCTATATTACATCTTATAGCTTGTACACAAGAATGTATAACTACCTTCGATTCAAATGTAAGTAATGAGAAATAAGTGATTTATTGGTAACAAATACTGAATGGCAATACATTACTCACACTAGATCAAATAAATAGGAGATCTGAGTTAGATGATACATTGTGGCTACCAATACAACAAATAAGACAGTACATCACAAATAAGCTAGAATTGATGACACCAGCTTTTAAAAATAATATTCCTAAGTTCACAGATCTTGTGATACTTTTAATAAATAATACTTATAAAGGATAAGGATATATATCCAGAATTCATAAGACACTTAAAGAAGCAAAGAATTATACCAATAATAGTTATTGGAATTATTATAATCTGGTTAATCAAAAGGATCCTGATAAAAATGAAAAAGAAATGATCCATTTATCACCAAGCCTTACTACCAAGTCAGTTCAGTGGAAACTATATGCATGGAAATTTCTGCATAGATCTTTTCTAACCTCTTATAGATTAAAACTAATATATAAGAAACATAGTGATTGCTGGAGATGTAAAACTCATACAAAAGCAGATAGGGAACATATGTTTTTTGATTGTCATTCACTGAAAAAATATTGGTTTGAAATTAATTATTTCTTTCAAACAATTTTTAATGATAACTTTCAGTTAACCAAGTCATTAGTTTTGTTTAATGTACCCATACCACAATGTGTCCCAAAGGGTCCAGTTTGGAATTTTGAAATTTCACAATACTGATGCTCAGAACCTCGGAATTATGAAATCTCAAAACCAGTAAGTGGAGATTGCCATACAGTGTGGAATGGGAACATTACCATTCTCTTCACTGTAGAGCAATCTCGGAGTTAGTATATTTAAGTTGCAGGGGGTGTGGGGGGTACAAGGGAGCTTGCCCCCCCCTGCAACATCATCTTTTTTGATGCATTCTTGATTTTTTTTTTTTATTTCAAGATTTCACACTCTCAGTGTTCTGAGCATCAGTATATCGAATGTCGGGATTGTGAAATTTCAGAATTCCATAGTGGACCCATCCCAAAATTAAAATATCCTTTATTGTGGACATTGCTTGCCATTGAACGTAAAGGCATAAAAACTTACTGGACAAATACATTTTCACTAACTTTTCAAGATTTCAAGAAAATTGCAGACTTCATGTCTTGAATGGAAGTAGCAACCATAAAGAAAAGAACTGATAAGACAACATAATACATCACTTATTGGCAGAAAGTTGACAAAATATTGGGTAAAACAAATTGCTCTAATTAGTCAGCACAGCATCTTAACACAAACTTCATATTGTATATTAGGTAATTCCATATAGTTTCTTTTGTAAATAGTTGACTAGTTGATTATATTATTTTTATGTTTTACTATTTATGTTTCAATCTATTTGAAGATATGGAAAACATTTTAATAAAAATTTCTTTGATTAAAAGACTGGTCCATCATTCTAAAGGCAACTGAAGCCAATCTCACTGTGGAAATATTCAACACACCATAAAAAAATCTACAAGATACCTGTTTCTCACTAATTACTAGACTGCATAAAATCAAAAAGAGTGACTGGTTGAATAATAAACTAAAATCTTTACTAAAACTTAAGTATGAAGCATTGTATTCTTTGGAAGCCAACCCAAATACAGACACAAGAAAAACTTGGCTTACTATCAAAATTTTGAATGCTGTTATGTAAACTTTGATTGTCGAAAGACAGTTTCTTAAAGTTTCAAAACGGTGAATCAAAAATGTTGAACCTTCAACAGCAAATGCTAGCGTGTATTCACTGTTGTGAGATCAACATATTGATTACAGATTGCATTACGGTGAAGGTCCGGAACTTTTCCCTTTTACTCACTGTAGTGTGATCTCTGAGTTGTGATATATAAGTAGCAGGGGGTGTGGGGGATGCAGGGGGGGCTTGCCCCCTGCAAAACATGTGTTGATCACCGGATGTTAAGGTAAGTTAGAAAAATGTCAACAATTTGATTTTGAATTGTTGACATTTTTTTTTGTTTTGTTATTTTGGTCGGTTGCTATTGTTAATTTTGATAATGTTGTTTGACTAAGTAATTACTCGCAAAAACATTTTCGAAATTTTGATAATAAACCAAAAAAAATTTGTACAACACAAAAAACTCTCAAAGCAAGCAATTAAGAAGCATTGAAATCAGTGCAAAATTCTCTAGTAAACACACCCAAACCAAGCTGATCTGGAAAGCAGTAAACAGACTCACAGGTGGAAGGATATCATCATCTCATAAAACACCACGTAAATTAACCACTTCAGACTTCCTACTAGAATTCAACAAACTACTCACAGCTCACCTCATCACAATATGCATACTCCCAACTCCAGAATATTCCCCCGATATTCCTGAATTTTACGTTAAGCATATTAAAATAAAAGACATACTGCCAGTTCTCAAAAACCTAAAATTTGACAGTCCTCCAAGAACAGATGACATCCACCCTGGTTCGTTTATTACTGCAGGGATTACATCACAAAACCCTTCAAACATATACTCTATGACAAACACAATACGCCATGCTAGATACATATAAATTTACTTTAATAAGCCATTTCCAAACCAACCCAATCCCATCAAACACTCACATTACCATCCAATCTCTACCATTCACACTCTGGCAAAAATCCTCAAAAATGTATCCATTCCCAATTAACACAATGTTTGAGACTATAGCCATCTCTGTAATAAATGGGTTTTGACGTGGCCAGAGCATATCAGCAGTCCTCTGTACTTTAACTGTTGATATCCAACTAGGGATGGACAAAGGACAACTCACAAGCACCATCTTTCTCAGTCTGACAGTGGTGTTCAATCAAGTAGAGCACAATTTTCTTCTTTTCATCCTACATCATTAGTTTTTTTTTAAACACCTTTATTGAATTATCACTTGTGACATAGGCAAAAAATTTACATTTATACAAAAGTAATCAAACTGTATTAACAAATTAACATTAGCAAACATTATACTTCACATATATTGGTATATATCATATAACCTAAGTAACATTACATAAATTATTCAATCCCTGCCTCATTTTTTTAAAACAAGAATGTCTTTATTAAACTATCACTTGCTAGATAAACAATCATACATATATATAAACGAAAACAAACCATACTGACCCAATCCTAGTTTCAAGCATTTTGCATCACTAACCATGCTGACACACTCTCAGTTGCAAACATTATACATCACTTATAATCTATGCAATCATTTTCAGTCAAACGTTACGTAGCTGATTTAAGTTCTTTCTTCTTTTAAACGTCATTCCTTCCTTGTATGTATTTTTCCCACAATTCCTATTTTCCTAGGTAGTTTGCTCCTACCCTTTTCTAAAGATCTCAATTCCAGTTGGTTTTTCTCTGATAATATATTCACTACTTCTAATACAGTTGGTTTAGATTTTGATTTCTATTTTCTAGTAATTGCTTTTTTGGTAGCCCCATAATTAGACACAGCAAGGCCTTACTATTTGTAGGCAATTCCACTTCTGCATCATAGCTCATAAAAATCATCTCTCTCGTTACACCAATCCACCCACCCAGCATCCCTGACAATGCATTCCACAAGGGAACACAAGTTACTTCTGTACCATCTAAGTAATACAGGTATTAGCTGTGAGGTCTACATTGACTCCAAAGCTGTCTACTTGATATCTCCATGTCACAATTCTTTCATTTCTCTCTATTTCTATCTCTACTAGCCAGTCTGTGGTAAGGTGTTTTAGAAGGGTCTAGTCTTGCCACACTCATTGTTTCAAATATACCAACAAACAGCCTCTGTATCTTCCTCACCTCCCACTCTTACCCTGTGATAACAAAATACTATACCACTCATATAAATCCCAAGCAGCTTTACATAAACAACTTCAATCCTTCTTTGTCCTGATTCACTGGATCAACAATAATAATCTTATATTCAACTCCTCCAAAACAAAAACAATGCTTTTTGAGGGAAAAAAATGAAGCACGGCTACCTCCACACTATGAGTATCTGAACACAACAACATCATTACTGAAAACTCAAAACACGTACACCAAAAATATGAAAAAACAAAATGTAACTTTTTAAAGGCGAAAGGAATCGATAAGAGCCGGCAAATCAACTCAACTAAAACTGTTTTATTGTAAGCGCTTTCAGCAAGGTGCTTACCTCGCCTTCTTCAGACATACATACAGAATCAATTAAACCGTCTTAAATAGACAAAGTAATTATGTAAATTAATTATCTTACATTTAATTAGTAATTTAAAGGTACATTAAAACCAGCCAAAATG